>NC_080178.1:48826720-49188387 GCF_950295315.1 Erinaceus europaeus | reverse complement strand
CACATCCCACCCCTCCCCTGATAGCCTTCCCATTCTCTATCTCTCTGGGAGTATGGATCCAGGGTCGTTGTGGGTTGCTGAGGGTGGAAGGTCTGGCTTCTGTAATTGCTTCCCCGCTGAACATGGGCGTTGACTGGTTGATCCATGCTCCCAATCTTTCTCTCTCTTTCTCTAGTAGGGTGGGGCTCTGAGGAAGTAGCGCTCCAGTACATATTGATGGGGTCGTCTGTCCAGGTAAGTCTGGTCAGCATCCGGAACCTGGTGGCTGAAAAGAGAGTTAACGTACAAAGCCAAACAAATTGTTGAACAATCATGGACCTAAAGACTGTAATAGTGCATATGAAGTGTTGGGGGTATTCCCTGTATGCTCTTGAGTACTTCTGCTTTCAAGTATATATTTTTCCCTTAGTTTATGGGCATGGGTGAACCTATGCTCTATCTCAGGGGATCTGGACTATATCTAGGTTTGGGGACTTTATTGGGGAGTTTGAACACCTGGAATGGAATTAGACAATACTATGAAAGGAAAGGTTTCACCTGAGTGATGAAGCTGAAGGGTTGTCATTCCACACCTGAAGTCTCTGGTCACAGTCTGAAGTGAAGCATGCTGGGGTGGCACTCATTGTGTTGATTAGGATGCAATCCACGGATGCAATATTATTTGATTTGAATTGAGAGCAGCATGCAGAAAAGTGGGCCCCACCCTAAGGTTCCAGGACTGGGGGAAATATAGGCTCTATAGTGGAAATGTGAGGTTCCTGTTGTCTTAGGGTTCAAGAAGACAATGGATAGTTATTGTTATCATCACATTATTTGGTGATAGGGAAAATCCCTTTGATAGGGTTTGGAGTATATTACCCAGCATCTTGTATACAGCTGTGCTGTCGGTTGCTCCGTAATTGTTTTTTAAAAAGTAGGAAGGTGGGTGGTGAAATAGCTCTCAATTGGGGGGACAATTGGTGGTGCACCTGGCCAAGTACACACATTACAATGTACAAGAATTCAAGCACCCCAGTTCCCACCTGCAGGAGGAAAACTTCCATGGGTGGCGATGCAGGGCTGCAGGTGACTTTGTCTCTATTCTCTATCTCTATCCAATAAAACAAGATTTTTATATTTGTTTCAAAAATAGCTCGTGGGTAGTCTGCTACTTTGCCAAGTGTGCACCCATGTTTAAGCCTGGCCCCCATTGATTTAAAGGAAGATATGGTGCTGTGGTGTGTCTGTCTGTTTCTCTCTCTATCTCTATTTCTCTCTTTCTCTCTTTTTCTCCCTCTGCCTCTATTTAAGAAAAAACAACTAGCTCTCTTGCAATGATTTTACCACCCCACACCACTCTTTACACACACACACACACACACACACACACACGCACACACACACACACAGAGGATTTTATTTGTGCACATACACATAGCCACTCATCTTCTCTTGATTGGTGACTAGTGTCCTACCAATTAAGCAATAAGTGTGAATTTTAGGGGCAGGTGGTGCACCTGGCTACAAGCACACAGTACAGTACACAAGGACCTGGGTTCAATCCCCTGGTTCCCCTGAAGGGGGAATGCTTCACGAGGGAAGCTGTTTTCTCTCTGTCTCTCCTTTCTATCCCCGTCTCCCCTCTCAATTTCTGCTGTCATCAAACATAAGTCATGTTCTTATAATTTGCATTTACTCTTAATGAGGACAAAAGAGATTCCATCCCTAATAGAGTTAGTAGTTTAGAATAAAGAACATTTATCAGTCTATTTTAATATACAAAGTCATAACATTTTTTGATAACTCAAAACATAGGTTGGTTAAATTCATTGCTTAGCTTTTGTTGGTGGTGGTGTTTTTGTTCTTACTGTTATTGTTTTACAAAGTGATTCAGAACATACTGGTTTTATTGACAATATTATACTTTATTTACTATGTAAAACAAAGCAAGCAGTTTCTGGGTTTTGAAAGGTATGTCTCATTTTGAAGTCATACAAATATACCACCATTGATTTATGTTGGGTAGTATGCCAGCTCCCTGAGCTTAAAGCTTGTGTCTCTAACCCTACTTAACTAAGTACTGGCATGCCTACAGGGCATTGGTTTTGATGCCACTTAAAGCTGAGGTCTATTTACATAAACCACTGTTAACTAAGCACCACCCTGTCTCCAGGGCATTGGTATAATCCTGCTGGTTCATAGTCTCTTTGCTCTGCCCCCTCTCCTTGTCACATCCTGATTTTCACCAATCTCTTTTTGCTCCACCCTCTCTACGTCACACCCTGTTTCCACCCTACTTGGCTAGTTAATATAAAAGCTGCTTTTCTGAGCAAAAACACTTGGAATTGCTTTTCAGCTCCAAGAGTTTCAGAGTGTATCTCCTGCGAAGTTAGTGCAGCATGAGTTCCTGATCCCTCTCCCATGCAGCAGCCTAGATCGGCTCCAGTTGAGTTCTCTCTAACCCAGAGAGCACTTGCCTGGGAAGAAACACCCTCAGGCCATCCCAGCATTTGGCGCCTGGAGCAGGGACACATAGGCAGCAGATTTACAAGAAGACATCCTAGATAAGTATACACCATTTGGATATCTGCAACCTCCTGTTAAGGCACTGTGATTTTTTTTTTCTGTTTTCTTCCTTATTATTTTACTGAGACCTCTCTACCATGGATGATCTTTTCCAAATTCTGTATTCTTTTTTCTGTATACACTTTTTATATAACCTTGGAACTTTGATGCCTCAGGCATGAGAGTCTCTTTGCATATCCATTATGCTTAGATAGAAGACCAGACCATGAAGGAAACCAAACTAAAGGGTAGTTATAAGAGTCACTTCCTGATAGGTGGTTTGAAAGCAAGTTTTACCCTATATATATAATAGTTTAATTAAATATATTTCTGTGTACTATATACACTAATTTAATATGCAAGGATTAATATAATGCAGAAGTTCATAAAGCTATATTTTTGATGTTCATTAATAAATACTTGTTAGAGAAAATATATTTATTGATCCTGGAAATATTTTAACATGAAAGAATGATGAGAAATTTAAGTTAAAATAGGTCATATTGAAGAGCATTTTTATTTATTTATTTTTCACCAGAGTACTGCTCAACTCTAGCTTATGGTGGTGTGGAGAATGAACCTGGGACTTTGGAGGCTCAGGCTTCAGAGTCTGTTTGCATAACCATTATGCTATTTACCCCACCCAAGAGATTTTTTTTTAAAAAAGCTTTACATTCTCCTGCAGGTAAGGACTGGAGGTTTGAACTTGGGTTCTTGTGCATATTAATGTGTGCATTCTACTGTATATGCCAATGCCTTTCTCCCACATTCATCACCTTTTTTTAAAAGATTTATTTATTAATGAGAGAGAAAGATCACTGTTCTGAGTAATTGACCTCAGTACCTCATGTTTGCTGGCCCTGTGCTCCCCTGCTTTACCCACCACTCCTTGAGATGTTAAGAGCTCTCGTTTTTTCCTTCATTATATTATTTTTTCTTCAATAAATATGTGTTAAATGGGGAATAAATGAATTTTATACCTCTTGCATGGTGGGTTCTCTCTCTGCCTCACCATCTCGCCTTTTGTCTCTTAGCAACCAGCCAAATGCCTGGTAAAAGCTAATATATACTCAGTAGACATGGGTTAACTTTCTGGCAGGTTTTGAATAATACAAAAGTGAGTGCATTGTAAATGTCTTCTCTTTCAGATACATTCCCAGACTGTCCTTATTCAGAGTGTGAGTCTTTGGGTTGTGTGGCTGCTGAGGGATCTGAATGAAAAAGTGACTGTCATGTGGGTTTTTCAATGCAAGTCAGAGCTTGCAGAAAAGCATATGTGCATTGAGGCAGCTTAGAAAACTCTGACCCAGTTCATTTCTGTGTGTTTGCTTAAATCCCTATACTCTTCCTGCACTTCACTCTGTGTGTTTCTTCCAACTCTTGGACCACTTGAAAAGTAACCCATACGCTTGGTGATCAGTAAATAAGAAAGAAAAATGAGCAAAATAGTTCCCTGAACTCTTCCTCCCCCTTCACATACAATGTCACATGGTCCCCAAACAACCATAGCCAACACTTGCCAGAGGCATGAAGCACTCCCAGAGGCAAGAAATGCCCTTTCGCCTGCTAGGCCTTGCCCTTTGAGGCAAGAAATGTTCTCCTTGGCATCACACTGATTATTGCTGTTTGCCTATTTTGTTTTCCATGTCTTATGCCAGTTCTTTTGAAAACGCCTGTACGATACAGGTTTCTGTTCACCCCACAATGGCCATTAGTTAAAAAGAAAGGGGGAATTGTTGGTATGCAAGAGACCCCTTCTGTTTCATTTGGTTTAAATCCCCCCTGCTTAACACTATTCTATTTACATAACCACTTCATTCTATTTACATAACCACTGTTAAGAAGTTCCACCCTCCCTCCAGGGCATTTGTGGTTCAGTGATAGGATTCTCACCTGCTCTGCCCCCTCTTCGTCACACTCTGATTTTCACCAGTCACTTTTCTCCCCACCCTCTCTATGTCACATCCTGTTTCCACCCTACTTGGGAAGTATATATAAAGACAGCATTGTGAGTTTTACAGTACTTTTACCTTGAGTTTACCTTAGCTCATCTTAGATTGTGCTGCGTTCTGCATGTACTGCCTACAGCTCAACCATGAGTCCCTGGTCATTTGTTACCCGCCCGTGAAGCCAGCCCGGCGAAAACAACATAGCCCGCGCAAAACAACACTTGCGTATCTGTCCTCAAAGACTGATACAAGTTTGGAAAGTATACTTATGCCAGGGACTAAACCTAGCAGTCATCTTTCTACCACCTGGCATATAAGTTTGGCCCTGTACCCACTGAACTGTTTTCCTTTTTCCTGCAGAGCAGATTGTTGGCAGGGGAATAGCCAGGGTGCCCTAGCTTTGCTGTGGACTGAAGACTTTGTGGTCTACTCTCCGAGTAAGTCCAGCTAGTCGCTAGTCTCTGTTTGGACAGGCTGGGGAGCAGGATGGAGCAGTTGTTGCTTTTCTTTCTTTTTTTTTTCTCCAAGGTTTTTGCCAGGGCTCAGTGCCTGCAATACGAAACCTCTTTTCCTAGAGGCTATTTTTCCCATTTTTTTGCCCTTGTTATTGTGCTTATTGTAGTTGTTTTTGTTGTCATACTGTTGTTGTTGTTGGATAGGACAGAGATAAATGGAGAGAGGAGGGGAATACAGAGAGTGCAAGAGAAATATAGACACCTGGAGACCTGCTTCACCACTTGTGAAGTGACCTCCCACAGGTGGGGAGCCAGGACTTGAACCGGGATCCTTACTCCGGCCCTTGAGTTTTGTGCCATGTGTGCTTAAACTGCTGCTCTACCGCCCAGCTCCCTGGAGCAGCTGTTTCTATCACTGATGAAGTTTTAATTCTTGCCTTGGGCAAGGTTTACATGACTGTGTTTGATGTGTGAGAATTCACAGCTAGCAGTGAAGACTGTGAAAAACAACAGTGCAGGTTGGTGGGGCTAGTAAGGGAATCCAGGGGCAACTGGATAAAGAAGTTGCAAATGTGATGAGACAAATACTGTTTTGTAATTAAAAAAAAACATTGGAGGTGATGACGCTGATTGAAATAAGGGACTGAACGGTAGCTACCATTTGATTTTGCTCATGTGTGGAATATAGAGGGTTGAAACACAAACTAAGGAAAGGAGTGGGGAGGGTGGGAAGGAAAAGGGAAAAGAGGAGGAGGAAATATGAAAAATGAAGGATTATTAAGAAAGGAGGAATGAGATGAAGGATGCCACCCACCCCTCTGTGCCCCTCCCCCTGTGCAGGCTGGTAGGGCTGGGGGGTGGGTAGGGGGAACCCACACTCTGACAGCCTGGGGTACCCAAACTCTTATATGATCTGTATACTGGCACCAAGTCTGTGCCCAATATATGCCACTCAACACAGCCACCTCCAGGCTTCCTGGCCAGGACTAGACAGCTGGTGGCATCCCTGATTACTAGGGTTGTGTTAATAAACTGGGGTGAGGAGGGCCCAGGTTCAAAGCCCCAGTTTCCCACCTTCAGAGAGTGGAGATCTTTAGGAGCATTGGAGAAGTGCTGCAGGTAACTCTTCAGTTTCTCTTGCACTTTCTCTCTCCCCCTCTGTTGGAAAGTAAGGCAGGGGTGAACATAAAAACAGTGGCTTAATGTCTAGGAGAGGACCAGAGCAGCATCTCCTAGAAGACTTTCTAGGCTTGTTTGAAAGTAAACCCCAAGGGGGTGCTGAGCTATTGGCAAAACAGGTGCCTCATGAATAGCACCACCATTACCATTAAGTCTCTGGGCTCTTGCCAGGACTCTTACTAAATGATTTGAGATAAACCAGGAAGAGTCATCTCTTCTTTCTCTTCCTTGGCATCTATTCGTCTTCCATATTTTTATAAGAACTTTATTCTGCTGTCAGGAACAGGAGAGCTATGGTGTTTTGGTTCACTGTCAGTAGTCTTCCTCTGTGGGACATTTAATTACTTTCCCAGTATTCACATTACCTTTAGATTATAGTTAAAATATTTCTTACTAAACACAGGTTGATTTTTTTTCCCAAAGAAATTCTGAAATGAAATATCACAGGTAATGATTTTATGGGTCTTTTTTTAAAAAGATATTTTTAAAGTATTTATTTACTTATTTCCTTTTGTTGCCCTTTTTGTTTTACTGTTATTATTGTTGTTGCTATTATTGTCGTAGTTGTTGGATAGGACAGAGCAAAATGAAGAGAGGAGAAAGTTAACACCTGCAGCAAGCCTGCTTCACCCCTTCAACCCACTGCGCTACCGCCCGACTCCAGATGTTATGCGTCTTAAGAAATCTATGCATGGGCAAAATTCTCAGTTTTTTTCTTGATTTCTTTCTAATTTTTGGTAGTATTCCTTTCATTAAGCCATTTGGAGAGCCCATACTGTGGCTTGCTGTGGCTAGAGGTCAGGTTGCCTGGGAGATGAGTATGTCACAAAGGCCACCCTGACTGCCAGGCCCCAGGTCATAAAGGTGGACATTGCTGGGGAGACCAGTATGTGACAAAGGTCAGCCTGGTTGCCAGGTCCCAGGTCATAAAGGTGGATATTGCCCAGCACCACCAAGTGTATGGCTGTGTGCTGGGTACTGGGGAACTGATCAAAGTCAAACATTTTTTGAATTTATAACCTAGTGGCGAATACACAAAAACAGTAAACACAGATGTAAACACAGTACAGTGAATGTGAGTCATAATTTGTATGGTTACAAGGAATGCTTTTTTAAAAATTTCCTTATTGGGGGATTAATGTTTTCCAGTTAACAGTAAATACAATAGTTTGTAGATGAATAACATTTCTCAAGTTTTCCACATAACAATACAACCCCCACTAGGTCCTCTGCCATCATGTTGCAGGACCTGAACTACAAGGAAGACTTTTACAGAGGGCGAGGGTGGGGTATGTTTCAAGGCTGACTAAAGAAGGGGGAGATGTGAAGTGAGAATCAGGATCAGTGGAGCAGTAGGGGAGGAATTTTTTTTTTTTGGTAGAGGGAACAAGGAGAACAAACACACTTGACTGAGGGTGGGTGGACAGTGTGTGTGGAAGGATGTGAAAGACAACACTATGGCTGCTGTCTGACTGGGCATGGAAGTATGTGATTTTTTTTCCACCAAGGTTATTTTTGGGGCGTTGTGCTGGCAATACAAAGTCAGCACTCCTGGCAGCCATATTTTCCTTTTCTTTTTTAATAGGACATCATAATTTAGAGAGTAGGGAGAGAGAAAGATAGACACTTGCAGGCCTGCTTCAGTGCTTGTGAAACATCCCCACTGCAGGTGGGGAGCCTGGACTCAAACTCAGGTCCTTGCATAGGTCTTTGCACCTAAAACTATGTGCACTTAACTGGGTGCATCACACCCAGCCAAAGTGTCTGCTTAATGAGAGGAAAAAGTCAGGTTATTTGGGGCACTGTCAGTCACATCACATAGGTTGGCATTGAGGATAATCCTAATGAGGGGGTAGAAAAGGAGTGAACCCCCAAGATCTGTGCTGGGAAACACTGGCTCAGGTGGCAGTGTGGAGAATTAAGTGGAGGTCGGGAGTGCCTTTAAGAGTGATCTAAGTGACAGCTCAGGTGGTGGCAAGTGGATAAGATGTTGGACTCTGTTTCATATATTTGTTATATTTTTGCATAGAAAGTGCAAGAACAAAATTTCATTTAAGGAGTTGGAGGCTGGGCTTGAACCTGGATAGCACACATGGCAAAGTACTTCAGTATCCAAGGAAGTATTTTGCTGGCCCAGCTTGTTGGATTTTCAAGCTTAAGGTCTTGAGAATAATTTCATGGCATCCTATGTGCCAGAACGGTTCTCTGGTTCTGTCTCTTTCTCTCTACTAATTCTTTTCCTCATAGGGTTCCCCGCTCCCTAGCCCCCCCCCCCCTTTTTAAACTTTAATCAGGAAAATGAAAAGGCCATGCACTAGTGAAGCATGTGGGCCACTCAGGCAACAATGGATGACCTAACGTGGAACAACTGTTTCCTTTCAGAGTTATCTAAGAGAGAAAGGATGGTGACTTGGCCTGAATTGGTAGAATGAAGTATAGAGAGTGGACAGACTTAAAGACCAGTGGGAAATGAAAATCTATTGGTTGTAGTGATGGAGTAAATGACAGGATATAGCAGAAAGGAACTTCCCAAGCAGCTTTTGAGTTCAGGTCTATGCAAGTGAATCAAGTGATGATGCTATTTGTAGAGAGCAAAAGTCTTACTCAAAGACAAGATTTAAAGGAAGCTCGATTCTGGCTTTGAGTGAGTTGTGTGTGTTTTTTCCCAGAGCACTAGTCTTTTCAGGCTTATGTTTGCACTGAGGTTTGAACCTGGGACCTCAGAGCTTCAGGCTTGAGTCTTTTTGTATAACCATTGTGCTATTTATTTCTCCAGTCCAAGAATATCAATTGTGGAATAATCAGGTAGGAAGTCGCATGCACAGGATCAAAAAGGTGATTGTGTGTGAGTTGGTGCTAGAGGGTTGGGGGGAGGGAACCTAGGCTTCTGAATTTGCCTTTGGCAGTGATCTGCATAGTGATGGTTGGCAAGTCCCTGGGCATGATGTAAGCAGAGGGCATGGAGGAAAAAAGAGAATGTGGAGCTAGACCTCTACAAGCTCCAACACTGATATCAAAATTGAGCAAGTGAACCTGCTAAGGGAACTGAGAAGAAATGGCAGAGAGACACAGGGAATCCCAAAAGAGAATGGTGCCACAAAGCCAGCCTTTGATGCCACAAGCCCTCATTGCCAGGGCACAGTGTGTACATGTGCAGTGAGCTTGTTGGCAAGGTAACAGTGTCAGTGAATCCTGCAAATGCCTCATTGGTTTAAGGGCAGAGAAGCATTTTTAAATATAAAAGTCATATTTTAAAACACATGTAAAATATATTCCAATTCTCTGACACACTGACATATTGGGGCATCAGGAAAAGTAGTTCAAAATCAAGAGTCTGTAAGGTTTCCAAGTCTAGTCCAACTGAATTGCAGACGCCTGAAACTTTTCTAGAGGGGGCCAGGTGGTAGCCCACCGGCTTATGTGCACATAGTGCAAACTGCAAGGAGCTGCACAATGATCCTGTTTCAATCACCTGTTTCCCCACGACCAGGGGGGAAATGTCAGTTCAAAATGTCAGTTCAACTTTAGCAAACATCAAAAATTCGAAGAGAAGTCCAAACTGTGTTCTTTCCTTCCCCAGGTGAGTGCCTTGCCACACAGGTTCCATGGACCTATCAACCCTGGCCTCCCAAACTCTCTGCCAACCACATACCACTCTGACAGCCCTGTATTAAATCTGATGACAGAACTAGAAAAGTCACATTCAAACTGAAACCAAAACCCAAAGGCATCCCCTCCGCCCCTTTTGAGTATGAGTATGAGTACCTTTTGAGACCTCAGTTTAGAAGAGGCAGGTCATAGTCAGACTCAGGCTAAAGAAGAAAAGAGTCTTCAGTCTGTGATTTCTGCATAACAAAGTCCAAGCACTCACTCATGGGAGAGATGTAGGTTTATTTCAGTATTATCAGGCTGGCTGGGGTGCTGCTCAGAACTGAGAATTCTCCTAGTGTTTTATTCAGATCTAGTGAGCAGGCAAACATTTTGGTCTATTCCTAGAATCGAATTCGAATTAAAACGAAATAATGAAACTATGGAAACATCTAAACTGAGAAAGTCTGTGTTAAAAATGAAGCCAGAAAAAGACGATGTGCAAGGTAGGCCAAAGATTGTAGCTGTCATCTCTTTACTGCTAAGCAGCAGGGAATTGTTTCTCAGCAACTCCTATGCCCAAAGTCAGTACAATTAGAGTTATAAGAAATGTGTCCTTCTAAGAAACAGATCTTTTAGAATTTTCTTTTTTTATTTTTTAAATTATTTTCTCTTCTGTTGCCCTTTTTATTGTTGTTGTAGTTGTTATTGTCATCGATGTTGTCATTGTTGGGTAGGACAGAGAAATGGAGAGTGGAGGGGAAGGCAGAGAGGGGGAGAGAAAGACAGACACCTGCACACCTGCTTCACTCCCTGTGAAGCAACTCCTCTGCAGGTGGGGAGCCAGGGGCTCGGACCGAGATACTTAAACCAGTCCTTGTGTTCTGTGCCACGTTCGTTTCACCAGCTGCGTAATCCCGACTCCCAAGAAATATGTTCTTCTAAGAATCAGCTCTTCTAGAATTTTCTATCACACCTTACTTAACTGTAATCCCTAATATTCTCAACTAAGACTCTTTGTTGGCTCTCTACTAATTAAAAGAGTCAAAGTTCAGATGGCTACCGGGCCGGGGAGGGGTGGCCTAGGTAGGTAACAAATGCATCAAGTGAGCTGCATGTAACATGTTCCATATATACATGTATATGTACATGTATATATGTATTCTGAGTACCAGTTTTACAACTGTGTTATATGGCTTAATAGAAAATAGTAGGGTTCTCATGTCTGTAGCTGATGTGACTTTGTTTGATACATACGTAGAAATACAAAGGTTTTATTTATTTTTTCTAAGTTAATAGTGATGGCTAGAAGTTACTGGACAATGATTGATTGAGAGGTGGTGCAGTGGGGGCAGCAGACAAGACAAGGTCACTGCAGATGTCCCGCGCATGTCTGCCTGGCAGTGTGCCAAATCAGGCATTTCATGTGAGAATGAAGTTTGGGTCATGGCCAGGTTTGCAGGAACAGACTAAAGTCTTGTGTGGTGCACTACATTTAGGAGCTGAAGCTACTTTCTGATCTCCTCACAGCTTATATAAATGCATTGGCGAGGGGTTTGGAGGATAAATGGAGGGTTTACACTACTCTGTTGCATGAGTGCAGGGAAGAACATAGACAGCCACACATTTTCAGGTGCCATTCTATTTGGCTTGCTTGAGCCACCAGGCCTTGGGTTTGAAAAAGAAAGTTCTTGACTTTGAAACATTTTCTCAGGGAGCAAAACAAACATAGAGAAGCCCAATCAGTTTGGTTTCATTTGAAATACAGTCTTTGTAGAAGGAAAGGTTAGTAGCCTGCAAAAACAGAATGACACTTCCAGTGTGCGTTTGTTTTATTTATTTTCTTTTTCCTTGCAAAGTTGAGACTAAAATCAGAAAAAGAAGAATGCATGAAGAATGCTGCTTATAACCTTGGTGTCACAGATGCTATAAAATCACAGGGGAATCAGAAATGCCACTTTTTTGTAAGAGTTGCTTTTGCTTCTCTTGCATATAACCCTCCCTGGGAATGTTTGAACCCACCCTCTAGAGGGCAGATTGAAGGGATGCCAGTGGGCTTTAGAAGAGTAATGCTTCCTCTCTCGGTGGGTCTGTCAGTATACCTCAATGCTGCAGCCTTCACACTGGCTCTCTCTGATCCAGTTAAAGAAAATATCATCCATACTGCCAGTATTCGAGCCCATAGGAGACTTTATTATAAGAGGCAAAAATCAGAACACTTTGGAGGCTGAGAAGCGACAGAGAAATATTCAATTTCTAAAACTTCCTGTGGAAGCCGCTGCAGGTGACAAGAAACAGATTATCCCCAGCCACACAAAAAGTCTGCAGCAAGAGAAAGAAATGACACAGAAAAATTACAGGTAAGGGGCCTGGGCCTACCTACTCCACCATAACACTCTTCTCCTTTCTCTCCCTCTCATCCCCCACCCTTTGACACCGACCTTAGTAGAAACATGTGTGGACACATCGAGAGCCATGACTGACCCTAGCTCGCCCCAGCCTGCTTCTTTCTCATCTCAACTCCCCAGTCAACTTCTGAGGCTGTTGCATATCACAGGCCACCTTATGGGATGAGTATATATCCCAGCTTATGGGATGTGGGATTAATGTTACACATTCAACAGTAAATACAACAGTTTGTACATGCATAGCATTCCGCAGTTTTCCACATAACAATACAAACCCCACTAGATGCTCTGTCATGGTTTTGGAACATGAACTCTCCCCCGACTGCACCTGAGTCTTTTATTTTGGTTCAATAGAGCAACTGCAGTTCTGGTTCTATATGTGTTTTCTCTTCTGATCTTGTTTTTCAACTTCTGCCTGGGAGTGAGATTATCCCATATTCATCCTTCTGTTTCTGACTTATTTCATTTCAAATGATTTCTTCATGCTCCATCCAAGATGGGCTGAAAATGGTGAAGTCACCATTTTTAATCACTGAGTAGTATTCCATTGTGTATATAGAACACAACTTGCTCAGCCATTCATCTGTTGTTGGACACCTGGGCTGCTTCCAGGTTTTGGCTATAACAAATTGTGCTGCTAAGAACATATGTGTACACAGATTTTTTGGATGGGTGTGTCGGCTTCCATAGGGTATATCCACAGGAAAGGTATTGCAGGATCACAGTGTAGGTCCATGAGATGAGTTTTTAGATGAGTTAAAGGAAACAAACCACTTTTGAGTGGGGATTCATTGATGGGAAGAGGGTTTCAGCTGTTTTGGTTTGCCTTTACTCAAGAAAGCTTTGTTTTTTCTTTTGTGGAGGGTGAGGGACAGAGTGTGGGATATTTCCTTTTGGAAATAACAAGTTTGAAGCAGGGAGAGTGACTTTACATCCTTGGCTTATGGACTGTTCTGTTCTAAGAGCAGAGCTGAAGAATCATGGGTAAATGAACAGTCAGTTAGTTATGGAGTCATGGGTAATGGGTGCTATACAAAGTGAGACACCCAGCAGGGAACAGGCACACACCATCCTTCCACAGGGTTCCTTTCCCCTCTCCTCAGCCCTCTCTACTCACCACCCAGGTGCAGAACCTCTAGTCCCGGGCCATGGGCCATGGAGGTTGACAGCTAGCCTGGGAAAGAGTGATGATCTTTTGTCTTATTTTCATTTGTCAATGCGGAAAGTTAACATGTGCCTGACTGAGAAGGTGAAAAACTTGCCAAATCAGATGGAGCCTGTCCCTTCAGATGCTATCAAAGCCGCAATATACCAAAAAAAATTTTCCCCCTGACCTTAGGTAAGGCTTATAGTGGAGCTGGGAATTAAACTGGAACATAAAAGAAAATGAAAGTCACTTGCACAACCACTGTGCTCTATCAGTAGCCCCAAATATTCTAAATGGCCAATTAACCAATTAACCAATTGTTATCCTGGGTAACCCATGAATAACTCCTCCTACTTCCTCTCCTGCTACTCCTACTTCCTCTTCTTCCTGTCTCTACTCTTCTGTCACTCTGGATAATGATGATACAGAGGATTGAACCTGAGACTTCAGAGCCTCAGACATGCAAGTCTTTTGCAGAACTGCCATGCTATTTTTACCACTGGGATACAATCTCTTCTAGAGAAGATGTTTTGATTTTAGTGGAAGGCATTTCCTCCCCCTCTCCCAGCTAGGCTCATCATTTGTGGCAGTGAGTGAGAGGAGGACACACTAGGGGCTAGGGGAACAGGTACTGGGGAGGGGTTGCAGTCCTTTTCTCCTTTTCTCTGTTTTGAGGAAGGCTTCTCACCATCACCTGTGCTTCCTCCCCTCCAGGGCCCCAGACAAACTATTTATTTTGGATCAGTGTAATGACTACAAACGCTGCAAACAGTGTCTGCGATACCCATCCAACAAGGGCAAGACCTACTTCTGGCCCTACAACAAACGCTTGCCAGGGTCACCCATGCTCATGTGAAGCAAGAGTCCGGTCCTTGCCCCCAGTTGTCTTGGGACTCCAGCTGGATGCCGCCTAGGAGCTTGCGGAGGAAATTGTGTCTGTCCTCCCTCCCTTTGTGAATCCATGTGTGCCTGACCACCAGCCTCCCCCCAGTCAACCTGAACCCAGAGCATAATGTAACAGCTGCAGGGAGGAGTTATGTAGCCTCACCCTAGGGTGGAGTGCTGTCCTCCACCCACACCCCTGACATCAGTCCAGCCTCAACCTCACAGCACCTGCTGCCAGGGTGGCAGAGGTGAAGGCACCCAGCCTTATCTGAGCTGTGGTGCGCTGCCCTCAAACCTGCCCCCCCACACAAACCCTCCCCTCACAGTCTACTTCATCCCTCCCTGGCCATACCCTCATACCCCAGTTGACCCCTACCCCAGCCAACCATCCTCCCTGCAGTCTATCTCCCATCTCCCTATCCACCACACTCCCCTCATCCACCACCCTCCCTACAGTCTACCCCTGTCCCCCATCCACCACCCTCCCCTTATCCACCACCCTCCCCTCATCCACCACCCTCCCCTCATCCACCACCCTACCCTGCAGTCCACCTCCCTTGCCCCAGTCCACGTCCACATCCACTCAGAGTCCACTACCCACCCGACTCAGTCCACCCTCACCCCACACCAACCTGGCTGTGGTGTGCTGTCTTCACCCTCACTCTACCCCACAGTCTACCCCCTCCCCTCCAAATCCACACCTCTCCCTTACTGCACCCCTCCCCTCCCAGTCCACTACCACCCACCAGTCCATTCAGCTCACCCCCACTGGACTCCCCACTATCAAAGCACCCAACCATTACTCCACCCTCCCTCTACCCCCACATTCTGTCCATTCTCAGCCCTAAAGCTACCCATTGCCAGAGTGGCTGGGAAGAGCCACCCAGCCTCCATTTGGCTTTGATATATTGCCCCCCCCCAACCAGTGCAACCAAAGTTCACCTTTTTGCACTCCCCTCTCTAAGTCCAGCCTCCTCCCTTCACCTTCCCTGTCCCTCCTCATCCGCTGTACCTGCTGCCAGGGAGGAGACACCCAGCCTCACCCTGACTGATGTTTCAGCCTCCTCCTCCCACCAGTCCTCTCCCCTGCCTCATTAGACCCCCTTCCACTCCCATTAGTCCACCCTCCCTCCACCCCCCACCTGTCTATCTTCCTTCTCTTACCAAACCCCTCCTCTCCTCCATCCAACCCTCCTCCCATTAGTCCACCCTCTGCCCACCCCACCCCCCAGTCCACCCTCAACCCCACAGCATCTGCTACCAGGACAGCTGAGGACAAGGCACCCAGCCTAACACTGGCTGTGCTGTGCTGTTTTTGACCCCGGCCCCCACCACTGCACCCCTCCCCCCACTCAAAACCCCTCCAACCTCCTGTCCTTCTTCCACCACCCCATCTCCCTTCTAAAATCAGGCCCACAATACCTGCTGCCAGAGCATCTGGGAGGCACCCAGCTTCCCTGGCAGCCAGGGCCATGGGGTTGAAGGTGGACAGGAGATGGGGTGGTGGTGAAAGGAGGGTAGTTGGGGTGAAGGGGTGCTGAGTGTGGAGGAGGGGTGGAGTGGTGGGGGGGTGGGCATTGATGACCAGGAATGAACATCACAGCCAGTTAGGCTGCGTGCCTCCTCCTCAGTTGTCCTGGTAGCAGGGCCTGGGGGTTAGGGGTGGATTGGGGGGGGGGTATAGGGAGGATTCACCATACTCAACAACCCCTCACCCCCACCCCCTACCCCCACCACTCAACCTGCCTCTACTCCTTTCAGCACCAGCAACCCAACCACCCTCCTTACACCCTCCCAGTGCACCCTCAGGGCAGCTGGGAAGAAGGCACCCAGCTTCATACTGAATGTGGTGAGCTCTCCTCACTCCCTACATCCACCAGTCCATCCCTCTCTTTGCCTCAGATCCCCTGGGACTAGTCCAGCACCACTGTCAACCTCACAGCCCTGATACCAGGACAGCTGGAGAGGGTGCTCCCAACCTAACTCTTGATTATGCATCTATCACCACCCCCCACCCCACACCAGACTACTCTCATCCTTCCCACTAAACTCCCCTATCTGCCAGTCTAAACCCCTGCCTTCAATCCTCCCCATTCCTCTATTCCAGCCCATCCCCATCCCACCCCTCCCCCACTCAAATTCCACACACCCCACTCTACTCCTCCCTGAACCCACCCCCTCCCCCCTCCAATCCTCCCCCATTCCATTCCCTCTCCCCCACTTCATCCCTCCCACAACCCACTCCTTCCCACTTCACCCCCTCCCCCATTCCACTCATTCTCCCCCACTCTACTCCTCCCCAAATCACCCCTCCCCACTTTACTGTGTCCCCCATTCCACTCACTCTCCACCATTCTACCCCTCCTCCAACCCGAATTCCCTTCTCAAATCCACCTTTCTCCCCCCACTCCAACTGTCCCCATTCCACCTCACTCCACCAAACTCCTTTCCCCCCACTCCACCAGTTCCCCTCAGTCCACTCCAACCCCTCTTGTCCACCAGTGCAGCCTCCTGTCCTCCAAGCTCAACCAAATCACTGAATTCCAGGGCAGCTGGGGAGGGGGACCCCAGCCTTACCCCGAGCTGTGGAGTGCTGTCTTCATTCTCATGCCCTTGGCACCCAGTCCATGCTCCTCACATCATCTGCTGCCAAAGAAGCTGGGGAAGAGGCACCCAGCCTCACCTTGCCTGGGGTGCATCCCTGCTTGTGCCTGTACCCTCCTTGTGTATCACCCCATCCTTGTCTAAGAAAGCACAACCTCCTCTTGGAATTTGTTAAAAACAATAAAGCTTTTCTATGTGCCTGCTTGCTCTTAATCTTTTTTCTTTCTTTTCTTTTTTGTCATCAAGACTTCACCACTCTGGTCTGACTTTTTGAGAGACAGAAGCAGCACTGAATTTCCCTCAATTCTGTGGGTGCCAGGTTTGAACCAGGGTCATGCACGTGACAAAGCAGCAGCACACTGTTCAAAGCTATTTTTCCAGTCCATAGTTTTTTATCTAATGTGGTGCCTTGTTCCAGGAGGAATCCAGGGGCCTCATGCCTGCTCATTGTGACTGAGCTACCTTCCCAGACAATCTGTAAGTCTGTATTTTTAGAGAGAAGACAAGATCAAAGTACTGTCCCATCATCCATGGAGCCCCATCCAGGGCTTCAGCCCTCCAGGCAATTCTTTCAGACAGAGTGAGAGCAGGAAAGACCCCAGCAGGGCAGCTTCCTCTAGTGTGGTGGGGGCTGGGCTCTAGCCAAGGTTGAGTGTAGGGCCAAGCAGGCCTCTGTTCAGGGAAGCTTTTCTGCCAGCCCTCCACTGGCCTTTGTCCAGGGTGCTCCCATTTAGTGGTAGGTCTCCAACTTTGGGCCTCCTATATCAAGGCTTTATCACAGCCCCCTCCTGGGTCCCTGTGTGTAACAGCTTTCTGTACCTAAGTGCAAGGAGCCCAAGGCCCTGTGATAGTGTAATTCCATTGCTCAGAGGCCTCCAGCTTCAAATGTTTTACTGTGTCCAGAGGGGGAGAGAGACTAAAGTTACCCTAGCACTGTTCCCCTGACCATGAAGCTCCCCAACACTTTTACCATTCATGGTGCTCCCATGTGGTACTGGGGTTCGAACCCAGGGCCTTAGTATGAAGAGCTATGTTCTGCCTCTCTTCTCCAGGACAGTTACTTGTGAATCTGATAATGTCTCCCAAGCCTGGACTTTTCTGAAGGAATGAATGTTTTGGAACACCCCCCAACCCCCATGAATCTTTCAACCCAAATCCAGGAGTCATGGGACAGAGCTATGCTTTGGGGACACTACACTGAGTGTCAGCACACTGGGAGATATGGAGAGACTAAGACCTGGGCCAAAGGGGCCCGTTGTGGCTGACAGATGGCAATGTGGCTCTAGGCAGAGCAGGCAGCAGGGGTTTCCTGAGTGTCTGCTTCCTGTGTCATGCAGTGACATCACTGGCACACTCGATGTCAAGGACTGAACTCAGGATCTCATGCTTGTGACTTGTGTATTTTAGTCACTACTCCACCGACTCTGCTCTCTCACTGCTCAGCTGCATGCCCTGAACCACTCTCCTCCTGGCCAAGTGACTCCCCACACTGCACTTCTCTCCCCACCAGCAGTCATGGGCACTGCCAGGGCCAAGGTCCAGGTGGGGCTTTTAGATTTCTCACAAACTTAGGTTCAGAGCTGGCAACAGAAATCTGGAGAAATCCTTAAGCCAGATGTAGAGGGAGGCTCTAAAAAGATGGCCATTTAGGGCCTGTGGGACAAGATATCCCTGGGTTTCTGCTCTTGCACAGAGTTTAGGGATAGACAGTGACAAGGACAGCCATCAGAGGTTATCTGTATTGTGGGTGTCCCTCCATTTCCCCTCCCCCAGCCCTGCAGTAATGGCATAAGACCTTCTGCACACTCATGGCTTCCTTAGGCCATATGTAGCTGTCCAGTGAGAAGGAGTCATAGTCAGGAGTGTAGACCAGGAAGTAAACAAACACCTCCTTGTCCAAGGTTTCCAGGTAGTAAGTGGCCAGGTTGTGCTTGTAGGCATAGTCAAAGACCTGTGAGGGGTGGGGGTGGGGGATAAAGGGGATTAGTGTGCCCCTAAGCAGGGCACCAGCTAGGGGAGCAGGGACAGTTACGAGGACTATATGCTATGAAGCTCTTCAATTCAATTCTAGGGAATGAAAAAACACAGAAACAGTAATATGGGGCCAGGTGATAGCACATATGGTTGAGCACACGTGCTAAAATGCCCAGTGACCAGGGCTCAGGCTCCCAGTCCCCATCTTCATGGTAGATGCTGCAAGTGATAGAGCAGTGCTGCAGGTGTCTCTCTGTCTCCATCTACCCCTTCCCTCTAAATTTCTGATTCTATCCAATAAATATTACAAATATTAAAAAATTACTGTGGAAATAAATACATACTACAGGTATGTTCATAGCAGCACTATTTGTAACAACCTAAGTTTTGAAGCAACCAGATGCCCAATGACAGATGAGTCGCTAAGAAAGTGGAGCCCTGGTGGAACACTGATCAGCTGTGAAAAATGACAAGTTCATCTCCTTTTCCTCATGTGGATGAAACTTGAAGGAACCATGTGAAGTGAAATTAGCCCAAAAAAGAAGGATGAATACTGGATGATCTCACTCACAGGCAGATCTTAACAGTCAAGGACAGAAAGGGAAAATTCCAAGTAAATTTGAACTGAATTTCATGCATTGCACAAAAACAGCAAAGGATTATGGGGAAGGAGGCAGCAAAAGAGCTGTGGGGAGCTTGAAGGGAGGGTTTCTGGTGCACGATGGAACAGAAACACCTAAATTAGGATTGAGAGTGTTCTGCAGATGACAGATTGCACCCATGTTTCAACAACTGTCCTGTAAACCACTATCCAGCCAACATAACAGTAAAAAATTGGTTTAATCAACAAAAAAGATGTGAGATATACATGTATATGTATATTAATAGAAATAACAATATAATAATGTCCTCAGCACTCCTGGAATCATCAAAGATAACTTCGCTGCTCCACATTTGTTTTTTCCACCAGGGATATTTCTGGGGTTCAGTGCCTGCATGACTCCACTCTTCCCTGTGGCTATTATTTTTTAATGAGACAGAGATAGTGGGAGAGAGAAGTGAGAGACAGAATTAGAGGGAGAGACATGAGGGGAGCCACTTGCAGCACTGCTTCACTGCTCATGAAGCTCCCTCTGCAGATGGGGATCTGTTGCTTGAACCTGGGTCACTTGTGCTTTCTGCAAGGTGAACCATCTCCTGGCCCCTCTGATTTATGTTTATGGCCTGGGCTCTCAGGTCCCATTTCTGGTTCCATACAGTCTTCTGTGTATACACATGTGCATTCACACATATGTACACACAAGAGACATACATGTACACACATGTGCAGCCTAGTACTCACATACCTGTGTGTGCACAAACATAAGTGGGAGCCCTGGGTGAGAGCATGTCTGATAGGAAGCAAGCAGGGGACAGCCCTGGCAGCACACTCCTAGCTTCCTATGCACGATTCTCCCCTCCTCCCGCAAGCCACAGAGAAGGCCACTTGCCTCCCTGCCATTGCCACAGGGCAGAGGTCCTCACTTTGATGGTGATTCTCAGAGACACATGGAACTGAGGTCGGGTACAGTCTCCCCTGTGACAGGTGCTGCTCTGACACCTCCTGGGCAATTTGCTGGGGTCGGTGAAGTTGGGGAGAGGATGAGAGAGTGGGAAGAGAGAAACAAGCTGAGTTTGGCCATTTCCAGAACAAAGCCAAAGTCTGAGCCTTGGCTTGGTGCCCGGATAGCCTAAGGGTGCTTCTCCTGAGCAAGTGCTCTCTGGGTTAGAGGGAACTCGACTGGAGCCAACCTAGGTTGCTGCATGGGAGAGGGATAAGGAACTTGTGCCTGGCTAGCCTAGCAGGAGAGAGACTCTGGGATTCTCAGAGCCCTAAGGCAATTCCAAGTTTCTGCCTCCATAAAGCTAGTCTCTTCGTTCTCCCCTCCATTCCTTCCTTTTTTGCCACTATGGTTATTTGGGGCTTGGTGCCTTTGATGCTCCACCGTTTCTGACAGTCATTTTTTTAAATAGAATGTGTGTGTGTGTGTGTGTGTGTGTGTGTGTGTGTGTGTGAGAGAGAGAGAGAGAGAGAGCAGGAGAGATACCTGCAGCACTGTTCCACTGCTTGTGATGTGTCTCCTTTGCAGGCTCGAACCTTGATCTCAGGTCTTTACACATGGCAGCATGTGTGCTCTCCTAGATAAGGCACCACCAGGCCCCAAGTCCTGTCTCCATCAGGTGCAATGGAAGCTTACAGAAGGAAGTGCCAGATTTTATTTCCTGGGCACATATTCCCACTATTACTTGGTAGACATGTTATGTTGGTTTTGGTCAACATTAGAATAAACTGTGACTTTACCTCCTCCTATCCCAGTTATCAGGATTGTATATTTAAAAGCTCAACTCTAAAAGGACAAATGTGATGAAAGAGCGGTATATAAAAAGCTCTAGAAGCCCAGGAATGTTGCTTTTTTGAGAACTACAAACTGCTACCTAGCATTGTGAATGTTGGTGTGTGGATGGTAGAATACTGTGCCTCCACCCATCTACCTGGTTTCCTCATGTGAGTTTGGGGTGCCCTGGCTCCTTCCTCTAACAGTAGGCCTGTCAGTGTACCCCAAAGCTTCAGCCTTCACTCTGGCCCTCTCTGTTCTGGCTGAAACACCGACTTTACAGGCTGCCCATCTATGAGTCCATGGGCACTTCACCATTGTTGGGAAAAATGAGAAAGAGGCAGTGAAGCATAGACTGTATGGAAGAACAGATGGAAGCCACTGCAGGAGACAAAAGAAAAATGATCCCAAGCCACATTGAAAGTCAGCAACAAGACAAACACATGCTACAGAAAAACCAAGAACAGTAAGGGGCCTGGGCCTGCCTTCTCCACCATAACCCCCTCCTCCTTTCTCTGCCTCTCCTCTCCTCTTTCCCTAGACACCTTACTAGAAACATGGGTGGACACATGGAGAGTCCATGACTGGCCCTAGCTCACCCCGCCCTGGTTCTCATCTCACTCTCCCTAGTCACCCTCTGAGGCTGTTGCTTGTCACATGCCAACCTATGAGATGAGGTTTTAGATCAGTTAACGGAAACAAGCAGCTTTGAGTGGAGATTCATTGACCAGAAGTGGGTTTTGGCTGAAAGCAAGGAGACCTGGACTCCCCAGTTGTCAGAGAACTAGGGTTCACTGTATCTGCTCATGTCATTGACTCTTTTTCTCTCTTTCTTTCTTTCTTTCTTTCTTTCTTTCTTTCTTTCTTTCTTTCTTTCTGTTGAAAAATCTTATTTATTTTGGATAGAGATAGGGAGAGAGGCAGAGAGATACCTGTAGCACTTCATCCCTGAAGCTGGGGACCTGAGGCTTGAACCTGGGTCCTTGCACACTGTAATGTATGCCTTCAACTAGGTTCACCAACACCTGGCCTCTCCCTTTACCTCTTATTTCAAAGAGTGAGAGCAGAACCAGATTTCCCACTGAATCCAAAGGAGAGAGGACTTGGGGGGAGGTGGTTTTTGTGGATGGAGTTAGACTTTTGCTTTCCCTCCAAGCATTTATCAGAAAGAACAGGATTGAACAAACAAAATCAATTTAAGCCTACAGAAAGAATGAAATAAAGATGTGCTGAAGCAGCACTGAGATGAAGATGCCAAAGCTTTTGACAAGTAATTGCCTTCTGGGGTTGCAATTTGCCTCCTCTCCCCATTTCCTCCACTCTGATCTGGGGATCTATAGAGCTTCATGCAAATGAGTGGGGATTGCCAAGGGAACTCTATAGAGGATAGAGCTCTGAGTTTAGTGTGGGGACAGTTGTGTTGCCTGTTAAATATCTACCAACAGTGTTTTGATCTGCCTCTACTTGAGGGAGCTTTGTTTTCCTCTTGTGGAGGGTGGGGAATCCTGGGTGGATCAGATGGCAGGTTATTTCTCTTTGGAAATAACAAGTTGGAAGCAAGAAGAGTGACTTTCCATCCCAGGCTTATGAAGTGTTCAGATAAGAATGGAGCTGGAGAGTTATGGATAAGTGGGAGAGTCAGTTAAGAACAGAGCTGAAGAATCATGGGTAAGTGGGAGAGTCAAGAACAGTGCTGAGGAATCATGGGTAAGTGGGAGAGTCAGTTAAGAACAGAGGTAAGGAATCATGGGTAACTGGGAGAGTCAGTTAAAAACAGAGGTGAGGAGTCATGGGTAAGTGGGACAGTCAGTTAAGAACAGAGGTGAGGAATCATGGGTAAGTGGAAGAGTCAGTTAAAAACAGAGTTGGAGAATCCTGGGTAACTGGGCAGTCAGTTAGGAACGGAGCTGAAGAGTCATGGGTAATTTGTGCTGAACAAAGTGAGACACCCCGCAAGGGAACTGTCACAGACCATCCTCCCAGAGGGCACCTGTCCCCTCTCCTCAGCCCTCTGTCTCTACTCACCACCCAGGAGTAGAGCCTCTAGCCCAGGGCCATGGAGGTTGACAGCTAGCCTGGGAAAGAGTGATGATCTTTTGTCTTATTTTCATTTGTCAATGGGGAAAATTAACATGTGCCTGACTGAGAATGTGAAAAAGTTGCCAAAACAGATGGAGCCTATCCCTTCAGATGCTATCAAAGCCTCAATATGCCAAACATTTTTTTTTTCTGCACAGAGCTCTGCTCAGGCTTATAGTGAAGTTGGGGGGATCAAACTGGAACATATAAGGAAATGAAAATCATTTGCAAAACCTCTATGCTATATCTCCAGCCCCCAAATATTTTAAATGACTAGTTAATAAATTGTTAACGTGGGTAACCCATGGATAACTCCTCATGTTCCTCCTTGGTCTTCTACTCTTCTTCATCTCTCTACTCCTCCTTCACTCTGGCTGATGATGATACAGAGGATTGAAATTGGGACCACAGAGCCTCAGACATGCAAGTCTTTTGCAAAACCACCATGCTCTCTTTCCCACTGGGATACAATCTCTTCTAAAGGAGATATTCTCATTTTGGTGGAAGGAATTTCATTGCCCATCATTTGTGGCAGTGAGTGAGAGGATAAGACAAGGCTGAGAGCTAGGGGAGCAGACACTGGGGGGGGGGGTCACTGTCCTTGTCTCCTTTTCACAGTTTTAAGGGAGGCCTCTTACCATTGCCTGTGTCTCCTTCCCAGTTGTCCTGGTCGCAGGGGCTGGAGGGTTGAGGGTGGACTGGGGGGCTTGAAGGAGGTATCCAACTGAATTGGAGGCACCCACTAAACCCCAAATCCCACCCACTATCGCCACTAGTTGACCTGCCTCTACCCCTCTCAGCACCGCAACACACCTTACCCCATTCAACATCCCACACCCAAACCACCATCCTTCCACCCTCAGGGCAACTGGGGACAAGGCACCCAGCCTAAGACTGATGTGGTGTGCTCGCCTAAACCCCTACATTCACCAGTCCACCCCACACCATCCCATCAAACCCCCTCCAATTAGTCCAGGATCTCTCCCCCAATCCCCACAACCAGTCCACCCTCAACCTCACAGACCTGACACCAGCACAGCTGGGGAGGAAGCACCCAGCCTAATTCTGGATTCCCTATTTGTCCTCTCTATGCCCCCATGTACCACAGAGAGGAAAAATGAAAGAAGGATCAAGAGAATGAGAAGATTCTACAGAGACACCATTCTAATCTAATATCTTTGTTTTTTCTTTTTATTCCCTGCCTTATTAGGTCCATTATGACCTGCATTCAAGAGCTATGCAGAGTATCTGTCAACCAGCTTCTCCTACACTCTTACATTCCTCTGCAGGTAGGACCCCCACAGACCTATTCTGAGTTGATGTAGACACTGCACATCAAGCAGAATTGGGGCCACTCCTGCAACCCGAGGGGCTCAGCCTATCAAACCCATCTTCTTCTTCTTCTTCTTCTTCTAGCGTTTGCCCTTCTTCCATAGCCAGTCAACAGTGTCAGGTTGAAAGCTGTCAGGAGCTGCTTGTAGCTGGCTTTGAAAGTGACTGGGATCCATGTGGATTCAGTCAGCTAGGAAGGATCGTCAGTTTCCCCAATGAATGGGTACTCACGGGATGCACCATGAGAAGGTCGATCCAATGCATCCAATCAAACCCATCAAGCCTGGCCGACACTCCTACCTATGATGGTTGTGGGCTTCACCTGCCAGAAAACCTCCTCCAAGGTTTCTCAGCATGGTCATGAGAAAAAGTCTCTTTCTCAGGGCTCAGATGGCTCCTCCCCTGCAGGAAAGAAAGAAGGCATGTGGCTGTGGGGAACCTGGGCAGAATTGCTGCATTTGAGCCACAGAGAGTAGTCTGTGTACTTCTTTCTGAAAGAGAGAGAGAGAGAGAGAGAGAGAGAGAGAGAAAGAAAGAGGAGAAACACACATACACATACACACACATGCATGCACACACACACACAAGCGCGCACACACACACACACGGAAGGGGAGCCACCACAGCACCATGGCTTCTCCCAGTACAGTGACAACCTCCCATGTGGTGCTAGGGTTTGAATCTGATTCAAGTGCATGGCAAGGCATGCACCCTGCCCATTGAAATAAATAGCTCTAGATGCATGTGTCCATGGTTCTTATAATATAATAATAATAATAATAATAATAATAATAATAATAATATTGTCAGCACTGTTATTGCCCAGGCTCAGTGCTTACATAACTCCACTACTCATGGAAGTCACTATTTCCTTCTTCCTTTCTTTCCTTCCTCCCCACTCCTCCTTTTCTTGTCTTTTCTTTTTTTCCCCCTTACTTTATAGAGACAGAGAGTGATAGAAAGGGAGTAAGGAGAGACATCTTCAGCCTGTTGTATAATTTGGGAAACTTTTCCTTTGCAGGTCAGGACCACACTTGAACCCAGGTTCTCACAAATGGGAACATGTGTGCTCTACCAGTGTGCCACCTCCTAGCCCCAGTTTTTACACTTTCTGTTCTGACCTTTGAACTGTCTCGCAGGTCCCTCTTCCCAGTTTTCTAAGCTAGTGGAATCTGGGACTTGAGTTCAGGCTCTAAGTGACATCTGAGTGGGATCACTCTGTGCTGCAGGGTAATTACCTTTCTCTCTATTTCTCTCACATTTTCTCCCTTTCTATTTCTCTTGATCTCTTCCTCTACATAAAAAAGGCAGCCAGGACTAGTGAAGCAGTGTAGGAACTGAGCCCCAGTGGTAACCCTGGGGCTCAATCAATCAATCCATTGATCCATTGATCAATCAATCCATTGATCAATCAATCAATCCATTGATCCAAATAAAGAGCAGACCCTGCCCTGCTCCTCCTCCTCTCCTTCCTGCCAGGATTGCCTCCTCACAGGTGAGCACCCCATCTCCAGCTGCTGTAAGACACCCCACGTCTTGCCCCCAGACCAACCCACCTTGACAATGAGTCCCCTGGAGTCCACCATCCAGATCTTCTTGGTGGCCTCAGCCGCAGGGATGCCTTCCCTCTCCAGGGCCATAACCAGGAGGTGAGTGATGCCCAGGGCAGCCTGGGGGTGCCACACAGGACAGGCTCAGAGCCAGGGAGGCAGCAGCCAACCCTCCTCCCTCCACACCTGGGGCATGCAGGGATCCTCAAATGAGAGAGGGTGCAAAAAGCTCACAGGTCTGGAGGTTCCTCCAATGCAGTGGCCGTGCACATGGCAAAGGAGTGCAGTGTCCAGATGAGGCATCGTGCCAGGCTGCCTCTAGGCTTCTCCATTTCCTGGCAGCACCTACCTCCCCTGCTCCTTGGAAGACAAACACATGGCTAGAGAGCCGGCTTCCGGTGACCCACAGAGTCGCAAGCATACTGGCCACCACGGAGGCTGTGCCTGTGACAGAGCAATCTGGGCTCAGCTTCTTTGTTGGGGGCGGGTGCCCTGTGTGTCCAGCTGGCTCCCAGAGAGACCGAGGAAGACCTAAGTAACAGCCTGTTATGAAAAGACAGAAGCTGCTGTGTAGCCCTCCCACGGTCATTCTGGGATCATTTCTGGTATTGACCTCAGTGCCTGTAAACAGATTCCAGCAGAACACTGCATAGAGCAGGACAGCATTTTTTGTTGCTGCCAAAAGCAAAATCAAAATAATATCACAAAATAGAAGAAGACAAAGACCCAAACAGAGACGCACCACCTGCACCAAGAAGAACCTAGAGGGCTTCCTCATCAAGAAACAAGCCCAGCATGGAAACAGAGACAGTGTGAATTTCCACTCATAAGCAAACACAGAAATGGATCAGATAAAATAATGATAAGCTTGTGGATGTTAAAACCAGTGAATGGGAACCAGAAGGGAAGAGATGCACTCCGGGGAGAGGGAGGAAATCAGGGCCAGGGGGGGCGCTGATTTTCCTTCTCCCAACATCCCCCCCACACACACACACACCAGCCCTTTACATTGATTTTTGGTGTGGGGACTCATGCACAGTCTTTGGCCTACATTTTATGCCCAGTGGATCACCAGGGCCTTACACTACTGCAGACAGGGGAGAAGAGATTTGAACATGAATTTATAGCTTGATTTGCAGAGCATGTAGATTGTCTGGGGACCTAGTAGGAGGAGGTCTCTTGGGCTCATGAAATCATATTCAACTCAAAAAACTTTCTAGACCCAGAGAGGGAGTCACAAATCTGAACTCACACTTAGATTTTACAACACAAAGATAGATAAATCTTTCCCTGAATGAGAATAGGCCCTCAAAATCCAACAAAAAACCTATGGTCCTTTAAAAAGAAAGAAGTCACTCAATGATTACAAGGGTGAGGACAACCCAGAAGTAGTCATTTCAGACACCAAGTTGTAGATGTTATCATTAATACCAACCTTGACTTCCCTGGGAAGACGACCTCACCATGTATACTGGAACACCAACTCTTCAGAGCCCTGCCCCACTAGGGAAGGATAGAAAGAGGCTTGGAGTATGGATTGACATTACAATGCCCATGTTCAATGGAGAAACAATTACAGAAACCAGACCTCCCACTTTCTGCACCCCATAATGATCCTGCGCCCATACTCCCAGAGGAATAAAGATAGGAAAGCTATCATGGCAGGGGATGGGATATGGAACTCTGGCAGTGGGAATTGTATGGAATTTTACCCCACTTATCCTATGGTTTTTCTATTTTATTTTATAAATAAATAAGAGAAGTAGTCATTGGACTTAACTTTTTGTTTATGGGGCTAGGTGGTGGCATACCTGTCACAGCACACACATTGCCATGTGCAAGGACCCAGGTTCAAACTCCTGCTTCCTGTCTATGAGATAAAGATTCAAGAGCCATGGTGTAAGTCTCTCCTCATCTCTTTCTCTTTTTCTCAGGCCAGTTACAGAGGTGGTAAACATTGCATAGGCTGACCCCCCTCCAGAATTCTCCAGTTCCTTTTGCTCACCATTTTATCAAAGCCCTCTTAGTATGTCACCAACTGTTTTCCTCTTCTCCTAGGATATAGAGTAAGTCCATCCATCTTCCTCTTGCTCTTTAAAATCCTCACCCCCAAATAACTTTATTGGAGGAGGTAATGGTTTACAGGGTAAACCATTGCTGACACATGGGTGCAAGTCTCACCTCCCTGTGGTGGGTGTCTGCAGAACACTGTCACCCCCAGCTTAGGTCCTTTCAGCATCATAGCCCAGGGCCCCCAAAGTCCCTTCCTCTCCCTCCCTTCTCCTATGTATTGGTGCAAACACCACACCCAGTGCAAGTCTCACTTTGTGTTTTGCCTTTCTATCCTTGTTTCTTAATTTCCCCAGGAGTAAGATTATTAAGTATTCATTCTCCTCTTTATTTCTGATATCACTTAACATGATTCTTTTAAACTCCATTCAACATGAAGTAAAACACATGACTTCCTCATTCTAACATCTGACTAGTATTCCATTGTGCATATAGACCACAATTTCTCAGCCTTTCATCTTTTGTTAAGATACCTGGTTTGCTTCCATGTTTGGGCGCTTAGAAACTATGCTGCTGAACAATCATGGACCCAAAGGTTGGAATGGTGGAGATGAAGTGTTGTGGATTACTCACTGCAGACTCTAGTGTACTTCTGCTTTCAGGTATATATTTTGCCCTAGTTTATGGATACATGTGAACATATGCTCTATCTCACGGAACCTGGTCCATACTCCCAGAGGGATAGAGAATGGGAAAGCTATTGGGGAGAGGATGAGATATGGAGATCGGGTGGTGGGAATTGTGTGGAGTTGTACCCCTCCTATCCTACAGTTTTGTTGATGTCTCCTGTTGTTGTGGTGGTCTGGTGTTGGGCTGCACCGCGGAGAAGAGAGCAGATGTCCAGAGCAAAGGAGTACACAAATCTTTATTATAGGATGGGGGGGGTTTGGTTCAGACCACGTGGAGCCAGCCGGCAATGGTCATTGACCACGGGGGGAGAGCAGGGAGCGAGACCTCAGAGAGGGAGAGCTGAGAGCCCAGAGAGTGAGGGGGGGTGAGGGGGATTTTTATTGGGCGACAACCAGGGGTGACGTGTAGGGCCAGGATTGGTTGAAGGGGGCAATGCTAGGGTTTCACGCAGTGTAGTGAAACCTGGGGGCGGAGACTGCATCAGAATAACTCCTCAGCAACATCTCCTCCTATCTCTTTATATCTAAATGGACACAGTAAAGAAAAATGGAATGGAGCAGGCTTAAATGTTTTAGAGGAATGCCATGTTCAGGTGGGAAGATGTAGGACTTTCTGTGGAGGAGGGAAGGCCTAAATGGCTGCGAACCTTGTGAGATTTATGCGTCCTCCTGTGCTCAACCCCTCTTTAGAGAGAGAGACTTACCTGGAGAGACTCATCTCATAGGTTTAAGCGCAGCCTGCTCAACCATCTCTTCACAATATCTCTACATCTTTTCTATCTTTCTATCTAGTAATTGCATAAGATGTACAAAGTCTGTAAAAGACTATCATGGGGCAGAAACCTTTTGGGCATAAGCCTAAATGATATAACAAAATAGGAAGGGACAAGTAGGGGAGTAGTAAAAGCAAGTGTGGTGTGAAGGGAAGGATTGGTGTGTAAAGGAACATTCTCTGCTTGGGTGGGGAAAGGGGCAAGGGTACATAATGAGGGGGAGGCGGGAGGCATGACCCACCAAACAGAGGGGCTATTTGGCATTGTATAGTCCTCAAGGCAACAGTCTGTAAAGTCTATGGATTACTCAGGATCAGTCTATGAAAAACCAGCAGCGTGAAGGGAAATAAGCTGCTTCAAAATTGTGTAAAATGTATATAGGGTATGTCAGAAAGTCCGATACAAGTCTCAGTCCAAAGTAGATGGCTAGGGGAAGAATTGGCAGGGGATGCAACGCTGCATGAGGGAGGTCAGCCGCTGGAATGTTGCTTTTCTGTAAATAGCCAGCTGGAACTGCCAACACATGACAAGCAGGTCAGAAGCAGGAACGGTAACCAGGCATGAAGAAAGTTCTGTCCTTGGAGTCTGTGTATCAGGTTCTTCAGATCGTGTTGAGTGACACCTAGGGTTTTGGGGGGTGTGCCACGGTAGTCGTGCCATCTAGTGGGTGACGTCAGGGTGTGCAAGGGTTCAGATGGTTTTTCCGGGATTCCTGTGAAAGAAACACAAACAATCTGCTTCTCGTGGTTAATTTGAACTTGTAACAAGTTATAGGTTTGTTATAGTTGATACCTCGATGATTATAATTGGTTTAGACTCTCTTTATGATTTTATTTAAAGGTCATCTAATGTGACCTCCTGTAGCAGCCTCTACTGCAGGATCTTGAGACCAATTTTAGCTAAAATATGTATTTTAAACAGACTCAAATTGCTTAGAGAGTTAACGCATATTCGTGACAATGATTTTAATGTTTACAGTGCCAGATTGATGCCAGATCTGTTGTGGATTAATTTCCACAAGATAGTTTACAGGGAACCTTTGGGGGCCCTTCAAAGGTGTCCTGTATATAAAATTTATATAGTTTAGTTTTGGGAATGAATAGTCACGTTGAACATTTAGACTTTTACCTAAATAGTAAGTTACCTTAACAAATTAATTTTTACCTTGTCTGGTAAAAGTGTAGCTGTAGGGTTACACTTTTGACCGTTAAGTTAGTGTTACCAAACTTGAGACATATCCATAAACATTTAGTTATAACAAACTGGAGGAAAAAGAACTTTTGTTATAAAAACACATTATTTAAAAACAAATTTAAATCTGTCATTAGTCACACAGTTTAAGACTAAACACTTACATATATACCAAAACTATATATAAAATTCAAAAGAGGGAGAAAGAAAAAAAATTTTTGGAATGTTTCTGGACATCTCCAGAAACTGGCTGCATCCAGCATTTTTATATAAAGCCAATTACATTTTAGAGTACTCCAAGAAGATGGGTCATGCAAAAAAAAAGTTTTTTTGTCATTCAACACACTCACTCACAAAAACAACTGGCCAGTTATAACATAAGACATACATGGAAAGGGTATGAGAGAGGTCTCTGTGAGGCAAATTTTGTAGGTTCTGCCATGTTGTATTACGGGTCCTGGGATGTATCCTGCATCTGGTCCTCTTGTAGTATTTCTTGTCCTTCAGGAATAACAGCGCCATCCTGCGGGTGTTGTCGGACATGGCGGGCAGGAACCCAGACAGGTTTAGAGAAATTTTGAGGAAAAATGCATGTGAAACCCCTTCCCATGGTCAATAATGGGTCAGGCCCTTTCCAAATTTTATCGAGTGGGTCTCTCCATTTGACCTTAATAGATGGGAGGGTAGATGGTGTTTGCCAGTGAAGAATAATAGGGGGTAAGGCCGAGTTATTGTAAATATTAAAGAGATTTAACGTAGTTAAGGATTTTGCTAGCTGGATATTGGGGGGATATGTTCCTCCTTTATCTTTATTTAGTTGAGCCTTCAGAGTTTGATGGGCCCTCTCGACAATGCCTTGTCACTGTAGATTATAGGGAATGCCCGTGGTATGAGTAATATTCCAGAGGGAACAAAAATCTTTAAATTGTTTGCTTGTAAACATAGGTGCATTGTCTGTTTTCAAAAATAATGGAACCCCCATAATGGCAAAACAAGAATTGAATAAAGAAATACAGCTTCCCTGCCCAGCCGTTGTCTCCGCGTCTCTGTTACCCGCCCGTGAAGCCAGCCTGCCCGGCTAGAGCCTCCGAAATTTAACAACAAATGGCGCCCACGTGGACCTGACCTGCGCATCTCTCAGATGAGTAAAGACAATTTGGCTACCTATGTACTATGGCCTTCTCTTCTGCTTGTGAAGAGATCTCCAAAGGCCTCTGCTCTTTCTTCACGAGACTGTTTTGCTGTTTCTGGAACATTTATCTCTGGACTACTCTGTGGTTTCCACTCACTCGGGCGAACTCAGAACAGCCAGCGGGAAGAGCCAGCGGGCGGGAGGCGAGGTGCGGAGCTGCCGTTTCCACCTGGTTAAACAGCCAGCCAGCCGGCTGCACCCAGACAACCCCATGCACCACGCCCACAACTCCGCAGCCCCGCAGCCTGCAGGAGGCTGATGCCAACATGCTGGAGCCTGATGCCAACACGCTAGAGCTCGATGCCAACACGCAAGAGCCCGAGGCCAGCCCACAGGAGCCGGCTCTCCACCGCGTGGCGCAGGGCACTGGACGTGTGATCCCTCCACGCTGCTCGGCCACTGCGAGCAGGGCAGCAGACATGGCAGGGCCATGGGGCAGGGCCGTGGCGGCCTATCATGGCCGCCACCCCTGGGCACCTAGGCCCATACCTTCTACAAGCCTGGCCCGCCTGCCCTCTTGCTATAAATTCTGGAATGATCCCGGGCCTCCCGGACCCCCGGGCTCCCTGCCGAAACTGGGCACACGAGATCTCCAGCTGCCGGTCCAGTCTGAAGGCAGACAAGCTGGAGTATGCAGAGATTTGTGCAGAGATCGCAACCTGCAATTCCTAGAAGTGAGGCTGCGCGGGAAGCCACCTCCGGATGGTGAACCCCCCCCCCAACAACTAAGACAGTACAGATTTAAATTCGTGTTTAAAATGACATGTCTTCGTAACAAAGGTTTCTCTCCTTGTGTATTAATGACCATGTTTATGTGTATGTTTAAAGTTTGGTAAACAGTAGCTTTAAGGCTAAATTCTTACTAGTCAAAGTTAAATGAAAAAGGTTTTCAACATAATTCTCATAAAGATAAAATTAACTTACATTTAAAGTCTGAGGTAAAAATTAGTTAACAATCAATATATTTTAACTAAGTTGGTCTAAACAAAAGGTTAAATAGACTTGTTGATATGTAAAACTCTTCACTACCTTCTCTATTAGAAATGGTAGATCGCACAATGGCTATGCTAATTATTCTCATGCCTGAAGTTTCCTTTCCTGCCCACAACTAGGGTGTGTCTCCATCTTGAATGGGTGTAACAAAAGGTTAAAAGACGTTGTTGATATGTAAAAGTCTCAAATTCCTTCTCTATTAGAAACGTTGGATCGTGCAGTAGATATGCTAATAACAAGTTTTGTTTCATAGTAAGGAAATTGCAGCCAGCTGCCTTTGGGACTCTAGGCCATTCCCCGCCCCCATGCAAATGCCCGTTGAGGCAAGTAGCCCCCCAGAGGCAAGAAAGTACGCCCCCCAGAGGCAAGAAATGTTTTTTTTAAGCTGATAAAGTTTAGCCCACAGAGGCAGATATGGCCCCCTCAGGCCTTCCCTTGGCAACACGCTGGTTCTTGTTATTTGCTTGCATGTTTCTCCATGTTTGTGCCAGTTTCTTTTTTAAAAATGCCTGTATGATATATGTTTCTGTTCACCCCACACCCTTGATACTGTAGTCATTTAGTTAAAAGGAAAGGGGGAATTGTTGTATGCTTTACATTGGGTTCTAGTTCTCCCCCGCCAAGAAAATTAGATCAGTCCAGTTAATTTCGTGGGCCCGCTTGGCCCCGCCCCTAGGGACCCCGCCAGAGTTCCAGAGTTAGAGTTGGAGAGTCCCTGAATTCCAGAGTTCGAGTGTAAGAGAGAGCTTGTGCCGCCGCAAAGATACAGCAGAGTTCTGTTTGGTGATTAGTTTGGTTTAGTTTATGAATCGTTGTTCCTGAATAAAGAAATACAGCTTCCCTGCCCAGCCGTTGTCTCCGTGTCTCTGTTACCCGCCCATGAAGCCAGCCCGCCCGGCTAGAGCCTACGAATTTTAACAACAGTCTCCTTTCTTAAATAAATGAAAAAAAAGAAATTATGATGACAGAGAGATTAAGAGTGAGAAAGATAGAAAGAGGAGTAACACCATAACACCGCTCCATTGCTCATGAAGCTTCCCTCTTATAAGTATCCCATATGGTATCCAGAGGCTCTAACCTGCATTCTTGTACACAGTCACAGATATATGCAGTCATGTAGTACTCATCTCCCTGGGTGCTGTCATGGTCTCCAAGGTCTAGACCAGGGAGCAGTGGTTTAGCAAAGCCCCAGCACTCTCTCCCAGGTCACAGTGAACCCTGAGCCACCAGGCAGTGGAGCCCCAGTGGCATGCTGGCATCAGGTGGTCCTGTGTGAGGTAGCCAGTCTCAGGGAGTAACCTACCTTGGATGTCATCATTGAACATGCAGTACTTGTCTAGGTACTTGTGTAGCAGACGGAAGGCATCGGCATTGGCGAAGTCCTCAAACTGGATGAGGCAGTGGATTCCATATCTGAATGTAGACATCAGTGAGAATATATGCTATCATACAAGAGGTCCTAGGCTTGAAGCCCAGCCACAACATGGGGATATCTGTTGATGGGGCTGGGGGGGCTTCACAAGTAGTGGACCAGTGCTGTGGTTTCTCTTCTCCTCTCTGTGTCTCTCTTTTGTATTGCTCACCCTTTATCTAGAGGAAAGAAAATAAATGGCATTTGGTAGCAGTTGAGTTGTGCAGGCACTGAGCCCCAGCAATGCACTGAAAGGGTGAGATACCAAAAGAGACAGAGAGCTAGAGGTGGGGAGACACCTCCACAGCAATGCTCATTTGCACAGAAAGTGTCCCCTCTGCAGGTGCTCACACAAAGTGGCCTGCAGTTCAAACCACGGTCCTCTGGCCTGGTAACATTTGCACTCTACCAGACAAGCCACGTAGTGCCTTGTTGCTCCCTATTTTTTGTTTGGGGGTGGGGGCATGAAACAGAAAGAAACAGCACTGGTCCACCAGGCATAAAGTTTCCCTGGTGTTGTGATGCTCCCACGTGGTGCTGGGGGCTTGAACCCAGCACTTAAAGCTACTCCCAGCTCCTTGAAGAGTCCCTGAAGAGCCACTGAGACACACAGTTCATTCAGTTCCTCATCCTGTGTCAGGGGGCTCTGCCCCAAGAGAAGCCAGAGCACTGTGGGCAGCACTGGCTTATTTAGGCCAGAAGACAACCTCTCTGGGCATTCCTGGATGACATCCCTCTGGCTCTTCTCCACACATCCACCACACTCCTGCCCCTTTGAGCTTCAACCTCATGTGTCCTCCTGAACATACTCATCTTTTCAGGAACATTTTCAGCTCCTTTTTTGGATCTATCTTTTTGGCTCCAGGTGTGTGTGTGTGTGTGTGTGTGTGTGTGTGTGTGTGTGTGTGTGTGTGTGTGTTCTGGCTGCTGGGGGAAGACAGAGGAACTCACTGGCGTTAGCTGAGTGCTGGAACCAGCTATATTTGCCAGGAGATGAGAAATTTCCTGAGTCCACTTGTGGGACGGAAGTTCCTTATGGAACTGTGGATACACTCAGCAGTCAATCAAATGACACCCTTGGGGCAGGGAGGCAAGGGAGACAACTCCTCTTTGTAATAAAAAAAAAAAGTCCCATGTCTGTGGCTCCAAGGTTCCAGGTTCCAGGTTCAATCCTCAGCACCACCAATAAGCCAGAGCTGATTGGTACCCTGGTAAGACAGACAGAGAAACAGACGAACAAAGCAATGACACAGTAGGACAAAAGCTAACTTGGGAAAGAACTCAGAATACACATGAACTTGAGAACAGCTGGATTCCAGTGGCTTTGCTGGGAAAAGGCAGCTTTGGTCTTAGGATGTAGGATGGCTTTGGTGGAAAAATACTGAAGAAAAGAGCCTAGAATGGGAACCACTATTCTACTTTCACCGCTTCTCTTCATGTTCTCCATGACTAGCTTTCTGGAGCCAGGCCTCCGGCATGCACAATTTCATTGCCCCAACAGCTTTGTCAGGTAGAGAAAGAGTGAGAGACAGAGAGGAAAAACAAAGAGGAGGAGAGACTCCAAAGCACCTGAATTTCCCCTGATGCCAAACACCCCTGTGTTGTGGGGGCTCGCATCTGGGCCAGACCCTTGTCCTACTTGGCCTGGCTTTTTTCCCCTGCTTCCTTTTAATTTTATGTTTTATTTGTGACTTAATAGTGTGTTACAAAATTATAGGATAATAGGGGTCCAATTCCATATCATCCCTACCATCCGAGTTCTGTGTTTCCATCGCCCTCCAGCAGAAACCACCATAGTTCTGAGGCCACAGGTGTGGGTTGAGTATATATTTGTCTCCCTCTTGCTGTGTGTGTGTGTGTGTGTGTTTCTGAAGTTTTGTTTTGCCCATTTTTATTCATTTCTATGACTCTGTCTTCACTTCCTTTCTACGTCATAGCTACACCTATTGCTACTTCTGAATGTCCTTCCTTTTCCCTCTTCTCTTTCAGATAAGCAAAACAGTACCTGACATCCTCTGATTTTCCTAATTCTCTTCCTTCTCAGTGATGGTTTAGAAGCAAAGACTGTTGGTGAAAACATTTAGATCCCAGGATAATAGGGGTTTATTCTCCTCTGGTCATCTTCCCCTAATATTTTCCTCCATTCGGAGTCTGAGACAAAGTACATTTTTTTTGTCATCATTTATTGACTCCAGATAGCCATAAATTGGGAAGTTAGAGGAGATATCAAGGAAGAGGGGAGAGACAACTGCAAAACTGCTTCACTACTTGCAAAGCTTTCCGTATGCAAGTGGGAACTGGGGGCTCGAACCTGGGTCCTCAAGCACTATAACATGTGTGCTCCACCAGGTGTACCACCACCTGGTCTCTGGAAGAAATTCTTTTTAGGGTGCAGAACAAAGGAGTTCTGTTTTCTATAATTGCATCTTGCAGGACATGTATGTTTCCTGACCTGGCATCTCTCTCTCTCTATGTTTTTCTCTCTCTCTCCTCTTATGTCGTCTAAGAAAAGGAGGTTCCCTGAGGCAGAAGCATCCCTGCTGTCGTCAGGGCCTTGTGCCTTGGGTTGGCGCCATTACCTGGTTGTTGGTGCCCACATCCAGCATCACAGGCAGCCACTGGCATGAGTTGACTCTCCTGCACACTGTGTATAGCACCAGCTTGCCCACTTGGATGCCCATGACATAGCAGCCCAGGACCCTCAGGCCCAGGATGCATTCCCCATCTGTCACCATCACAGCCTGCCGGACAAGGGAGAGTGCTCCTGCAGTGGTCTTCCTCTGGATGCCAGCCTACCTGAGCCAACGTGGGCCCCTGTCCCCTCAACTCCCCTTAAAGGTGTGGTGGTTGCTGCAGGCTCAGTGGAGGAAACCCATCTGCCATCATCATTCAGAGATACCAAGGTTACCCTGCACCAGAATGTGTGTTCAATTCCTCAGCCCCACTATCTCTGGAACCCTTGCTCTGGCCCACTTTCCCTCTGTCAGGATTCCTGTGCATAGCTATGACAGGTATGGGAGCCAAGCCTTATACAAGTGTGTTGACTCTTCCTTTTGGTGATGCAATGGCTTTCTTTCTGATCCAGTCTGAGAGGACCCAGTCCAGTACAGAACAACAGCATAGAAGAGAAGAAACCTACCTTAATGTCATTCTCCGGTCATGAGTTGAACATGGTGGCAATCTGGCCCTTGTCATGAATGATGATGAACAGCCCACTAGGTGAGACACAGCCACGGTCACCAGAGGGCGCCAGAACCCAGGAATGCACATCACCAGGCTCTGTCCTCAGGCCTGTCTAGAGGTTGTTACTTTGGAAGACACATCTTGAGTGTAAACCTCCTCCCACTAGACTGTCTATTCGGTGGGACCAGAAAACACCTGTCTTCCCACCGGTGCCATCCCCAGAGCCTACCCTACCATCACCCTCCACAGGGCATTTGTGAGCTTGTTGGATCCAGGACACTCACATACACACAAGTGAATTGGTCTGCATCTTATGTTTTTGTTTTCAGTTTTTTTCAGTGAATAGAGCCTCTGGACATATAATCAGAGTCACCTCAAAATGAGGATGACATGGGATAAAATGAGCCAAGGCCATGACCTAGCAGTCCATAAATGTGGATGGAGGAGGGTTACTTTTGCTAGAGAGTGATATCATAGCCAGATATTTCCTGCTCACTCCCTGGGGGACTGGATCAAACTAACAGGCATGTGGAAACCCTGATCCCAGTAATATTACTTGGAAAATGGTTTTTTGCAGACACATTCAAGGTAAGAGGAGCTATCATCTAGTCTGTTGTTTGTCTCCCGAAAAGAGGGAAAGAGAGGGTCACACAGGGAGAGGGAAAGAGAGGGTCACACAGGGAGAAATGGACATGTGGTTATGGTGGCAGACTGGGTGAATGCAGCAGAATCCACAAACTAAGGAGGGACTAGGCTTGCTTGTGATTTTCAGAAGCTACAGAGACAAGATATGACTCCACCCCAGCCCCCCCACCCCCGCCATTGTTTTTATAAAGAGCATGGCCCTGCCAACACCTTCATCCCAGGTGCAAGCCTCCAGCAGTGGGATGAGACATTTCACTATTTGAAGCCAGAAGTTTCTGATGTATTTTGAAGAAATAAGATGCTTAGGACTCAAACTCAGGGGCTCATGCATGTGCTCTGTCTCTGAGTCATCTCTGCAGTATCCCCCACCACAACCAATTTTCCTGGGAGAAATAATATTTTACAGTATTGGCATCTGAGGACAGTTTCTTATATTCTTGTGATACGTGGAGATCTCGAGGGCCAACAGACATGTGAATAAACATTCAGTCACTGATTATCGGAGAAATGCAAGTAAGAACAACAAAGAGATGCCAGTTTTGAGGATGTCAGACATCAGAAAGGACAGAAACACCAAATGCTGGCAAGGGGATGGGGAGAGGTAAAGCCTTCTATATAGCTGGGGGGAATGGAAATTGGTCCAACCCTTGTGGGAAGCAGTATGGCGATTCTTTTTACTATTATGATCTTTCTCTTTTATAAATCATTCATATGCCCATAGAGTAGAGTCTCCACTAATACATCTTGATGTGAAGATCCTACAAAATTTTAACAATGAAGGTGACTATGACAGAGCCCACAGCTCTGGCTATTTGTCTTTGTTTATAGAACATGTTCTGGACATCTTTTAAAAATTGTATTATTTATTTATTGAGTGGGGGCAGAAAGAAATTGAGAGAGCAGATAGAGAGGAAGAGAGAAAGAGCCACCTGCAACACTGCTTCACCTCTTCTGAGCTTTCCCCCTGCAGGTGGTGGTGGTGGTGGTGTGTGTGTGTGTGTGTGTGTGTGTGTGTGTGTGTGTGTGTGTGTGTGCGTGTGCATGTGTGTGTGGTGTGTGTGTTTGCATGAGTGTGTGTGTGTGTGTTTGCATGTGTGTACACCAAGGGCTGGAACTGGGTCCTCGTGTATTGTAACTATTCTTCTCTGTCAAATGCACCATTGCCTGGTCCCCATCCTTGACATGTATAGATCAATACATATCTCTTTTCTTTTCCCTTTTTTGGTTTTCTTTATTCTTCTTTTAATTAATCTCATATTGTCTACTGTGAACAATAATGACCATTACAAAAAGAAAAAGCTTGAAAATCATGGCACCTATATGGGAGGCTTGCAGGGTGTTTTGTTCAAAAGATGCCCCCTATGTTTGTGGTTTTGATTTTTTAAATATTTACTTATTCCTTTTGTTGGCCTTGTTTTGTTATTGTTGTAGTTACTGTTGTTGTTATTGATGGCATTGCTTTTGGAAAGGACAGAAAGAAATGGAGGAGGGGAAGACAGAGGGGGGAGAGATATATAGACACCTGAAGACCTGCTTTACTGCCTGTGAGGCAACTCCCCCACAGGTGGGGTGACTGGGGCTCGAACCGTGATCCTTATGCTTGTCCTTGAGCTTTGCACCATGTGCGCTTAACCCACTGCACTACCGACTGTCTCCTTCTGATTAAAAGTTTAAATTGTGGTTGACTGTTGGTGACTAATTGAGCAGACACATTTAAAGGATGCTTTTTTCTTTTCTTTTTATATTGTTATTCATTTATTGTGTCATGTGTGCTTAACCCACTGCACTACCACCCGGCCACCTGTTGTTATATATTCATTATTGGATAGAGATAGAGACATTGGGAAGGGAAGTAGGGAGAGACAGACACCGCAGCCCTGCCTCACCAGTTGTGAAGCTTCCCCCTGCAGATAGGGACCAGGGGCTTGAACCTGGGTCCTTGCACACTGTAATGTGTGTGCTTGATGAGGTGTGCCACTTTTATTTTATTGGATATCTTTTATTTTATTGTCACCACGGTTATCGCTGGAGCTCAGTGTTGGCTCTATGAATCCACCCCTCTCAGTGGCCATTTGTTATTTTTTACTTCTCCTGTTGTATTCAAAATGACAGAGAGAAATTGAGATGGGGTAGGGAGGTACAGAGGGAGAGAGATAAAGGCACAAGGACCTGGTTCAAGCCCATGGTACTCACTTGCAAGGGGAACTTCATAAGCTGTGGCACAGTGCAACAAATATCTCTCTTCCTCTCTCCTTCTCTATCTCCCCCCTCCTCTCAATTTCTCTCTGTCCATTTTTCAGGGAGGCTTTGTCAAGACTAACTTAGAAAGAGCATCAAATAACCCACAGTGGGACATAAGCCACAGGTGAGCAGTGATCTTGCCTTTATCTCATTGTCTTTCTCTCTTTATCTCCCAGTAAAATAAAACAAATATGATAAATAAAACCTATTAGCAGCAGCTGTGTTTCTCTCCTGTCCTTGGTCAACTAGTAACGTCAAGGGATGGCAATAAGACAGGACTAGAACTACTTTGGGAGCCCACCAAATCTCCAGAGCATCCAGAGGCCACAACTCTGCTGAGACCTCCAGCTCTCCCAGTTGAGAAACTTCTCTAAATGACAAGGAATATCAAAGATCACCAGAGGCTGCCACAAGGCGAGCGAGACTGGGATTACTTTGGGAGCACAACAAGTCACGGGTGAGTGAAAACACATGTGGCTCGTGGAAAGAGAGGACACTAGGGAGAGATTCCTGAGCGGCTGGTAATAGTCTGGCAGTTTTCCAATTGAGGAGCCACCTCCAGTTTGTTTTACCGACAAAAGACTGATGAATGGAGGAGAGGATGCCCCTAGACTCACCAAATACAACTGTGAGTCTCCATTTGCTACTGCCCTTCAGAGGCTGGAGCAGCAGCCTGGGGGGTGGGGGGGTGGCTGTGCTGACAACAAGGGGCAGAGAAGTGACCAGGAAACTCAGGAGGTCTACACCCTGGTAGTCTTGAACTGTGGCTGTATAATGGGAACCTTTCCACATTGTTCTCCTTATGAGAACATAGTGGATAATTGCTACAGAATCTACAGACTATAAAGGATACTTGTGTAGAAACTCACAGGGCCCAGTAGTATGGCCTGGCTTGGCAGTCAAGTTGGATTGAGCCGGAGCTTTGAATCTGTGAGGTGTGGGAGGCTCTTTGCATAACCACTGTGCTATCTCTCCCCCACGGTGCTTTATCCCTTGGTCAGGAGAGAGTGATTAAGCTAAAAAAATCTATTTATAGGTAAAGCCCCCCCCTAAGAGAAGAAGTCAAACTCTCCCTATTTGCAGACAACATGATAATATATACATAGAGAAACCTATGGAATCCAGCAAGAAGATTTTGGAAATCATCAGGCAATACAATAATGTTTCAGGCTACAAAAATAACATTCAAAAGTCAGAAGAAGCTAAAATCCAGAAATCAATACTTTTTATTACACAACAACAACAACAAATAAAACATCTAGGAATAAAGCTAACAGAAAAAGTGAAAGACATGTATACTGAATATTATGAATGACTAATCAAGGAAATTTTAAAAAGACACAAAGAAGTGGAAAGATACTCCATGTTCATGAGTTGGAAGAATTCACATCATCAAAATTTATATACTACCCCAGAGTCATATACAAATTTATTGCTATCCCCATCAAGATCCCAAACACATTTTAGGAGAATAGACCAAATGCTTAACAAATGTTTATCTGCAACCAAAAAAGACCTAAATATGCCAAAACAATCTTGAGAAGAAAAAACAGAACTGGAAGCATCACACTCCCAGATATAAAATTATATATTATAGGGCCATTGTCATCAAAACTGCTTGGTACTAAGACATGAATAGACACACTGACCTGTGAATAGAATTGAGAACCCAAGAGTAAACCCCCACATCATGGACATCTAATCTTTAACCAAAGTGTCCAGACTATTAAATGGGGAAATAGAGTCTCTTCAACAAATGGTATTAGAAAAAAATGGGTTGAAACATGCAGAAGAAAGAAACTGAAACACTATATTTCACCAAATACAAAAGTAAATTACAAGTGGATCAAGGACTTGGATGTTAGACCACAAACTATCAGATACATAGAGGAACATATTGGCAGTACTCTTTTCTGCATAAATTTTAAAGACATCTTCAATGAACCAAACCCAATTACAAAGAATACGAAGGCTAGAATAAACCTATGGGACTATACTAAATTAAAAAGCTTCTGACCAGCAAAAGAAACCACTACCCAAACCAAGAGACCCCTCACAGAATGGGAGAAGATCTTTACATGTCATTCTTCAGACAAGAGTTTAATAACCAACCATATAAAGAGCATGTCAAACTCAACAACAAGAAAACACATGACCCCATCCAAAAATGGGGAGAGGTCATGGACAGAATATTTACCACATAAGAGATCCAAAAGGCCGAGAAACACATGAAAAAAAAAATGCTGCAAGTCTCTGATTGTCAGAGAAATGCAAAGAAAGACAACCATCAGATCCCACTTCACTCCTGTGAGTATGTCATACATCAGTGGCAACAAATGCTGCTGAGATAGTGTGGTCAAAGGAACCTTCCTGCACTACTGGTGAGATTGTAAATTGGTCCAACCTCTGTGTTGAGCAGTCTAGAGAACTCTCAGAAGGCTAGAAATGGACCTACCCTATGATCCTGCAATTCCTCTTCTGGGGATATATCTAAAGGAACCCAACACACCCATCCAAAAACATTTGTGTATACATATGTTTTAAGCAGCACAATTTGTAATAGCCAAAACTTGGAAGCAACAGCAGATGAGTGGCTGAGCAAGTTGTGGTATATATGCACAGTGGAATATTACTCAGCTACTAAAAATGGTCATTTCACCTTTTTCAGCCTATCTGCGTTGGAGCTTGAAGAAATCATGTTAAGTGAAATAAGTCAGAAACAGAACGATGAATATGGGATGATCTCACCCTGAGGCAGAAGTTGAAAAACAAGATCATAAGAGAAAACACCAGTACAATATGAACTGGGATTGGTTCATTGCACCAAATTAAAAGACTCTAGGTTGGGTGGCAGGGACAGTGCAGGACCTGGAAAAGGATGAAAGATCATCTTGTGGGGGTTATATTGTTATTTGGAAAACAGAAAAATGTTTTGCATGTACAAACTATTGTATTTACAGTCGACTGTAAAACATTAGTCCCCCAGTAAATAAATATATAAATAAAAATATAGAGGATACAGTGCAGGAGTTTTTATCAGTGCTGTGACACTTTCACAAGGTTTCAGCAGAAAGGAAGGCAGGCACTCCATACAGTAATCTGTCTTTTTAGCCTGGGATGTGAATGTGTATACTCTCTTCCCTGGTCCAGCTTTCTAGTCCTTTTTCCAACTAAGACACCGTTCTCCTAGACAATAACTTAAGTCACCTGCATGTTAGATGTCAAACTCAGGGAATAACTAGTAGGCTCATCTGCCCCTTGGAATACACTTAAAATAGACCTACTTGCGTTTTCCAAATAGATAACCCAAACATTCATCTGTAATATTCTTGTCTTTAGGTTTGTGACTAGTCAACAATGTTTTCTGCCTTATATCTTAACTGTTCTTCAGACACCAGGTTCCAGACACTATCATGATGCCAACCTGACTTCCCTGGGCAGACAACCCCACCAATGTGTCCTGGAGCCCCACCTCCCCAGATCTTTACCCCACTAGGGGAAGATAGAGACAAGCTGAGAGTATGGAACAACCTGTAAATGCCCATGTTCAGCAGGTTAGCAATTACAGAAGACAGACCTCCCACTGTCTACACCCCATAATGATCTTGGGTCCATACACCTGTAGGGATAAAAAATAGGGAAGCTTTGAAGGGATGGGATTGGATAAGGAGTTCTTGCAGTGGGAATTATACAGAATTATACCTCTTTTATCCAAGGATCTTGCCAATACTTCCATTTTATAAATAAATAATGATAAAGCAAAACTAAAAAAAAATAGAGAGATAGAGTATAGAGTACAGAAGTTTCCCTCAGTGATGTGAAACTCTCACATGGGTTCAGCAGAAGGTAAGGCAGGCACCCCACCCAGTGAGCTGTCTTTTTAGCCTAGGATGTGAATGTGTATAACACAATTTTTCATTACTATTTTACTTAATTATTCGATAGAGAAAGAAATTGAGGACAGAGAGGGAGATAAAAAAAGAGATAACTGCAGCACTGCTTCACCACTCATGAAGCTTCCCCTATTGCAGTTGAGGACCTGTGGCTTGAGCCTGGGTCCTTCCACATTATAACAAATGCTCAACCACTGCTCGGCCCTTCAATATAACAACATTTTTACTTTCCTGTTCTCCATATCTGACTGACTCCCTTATATGCTGGTAAGAATTATAATGTTCACCTCTAGCCAAGTGGACTAGTCCAACCTGTTTTTTACACCACCACTGCTGGAACAAACAACTAGAGCATACATGGAAAAACACCAGCATGGAAACAAGGTTGGAGCTCAGGTAAACTACGGACAAAAGAACAAGCTCAGGTTGTAGTCAGTCAAGTGGGAGAGACTTTCACAACAAAGGTAACAATCTATCCCCTGCTCAGTTCCACATGCTCCCAGCAGGTCTGCACTGCTCTGGACATTCATTCACCCTGATGAATGTTCAGCAAGGCCACCTGCCTGGAACAGCCAGAGGTTCTCTCCAATGGTCCACTGGGCCCAACAGAAAAGGCTAAAAACTCCAGAAAGAAAAAGCTAAAAACTCCACATGTGCAGACAGTTGAAAGCAGGGAAAGAAAACCACCTATAATGATGGGACAAGACAACAGTAGAAAAACCCTTTATTCCGTATGTTCCCAAAGACTTCATGGGAACAGGCCTAAGCATGTTCACCAAACTGAGATTTACTGCAGAGGACACCTACAAATTCAGAGAAATGACAGAGCGATTCCTAACTGATCATAGGAACTAAGAGTACATTGACTGAGCTACCAAATAAAACAAAAAGTTTAATAAAAGCAGAAAAAACAGGGTTAGATAGCATAATGGTTATTCAAAGAGACTCTCATGCCTGAGACTCCAAAGTCACAGGTTCATTTCCACATGACCACAAGCCAGAGCTGAGCAGTGTTCTGGTTTAAAAATAAATAAACAAATAACTTTGGATGGGTGAAAGATTTAGAGCAGAGTACATGTGACCATATTTGAGGACTGGGGTTCAAGCGCTTATCCCCCACCTCTGGCGGGAGCTTCACAAGTTGTGGTACAGGGTTCCAAGTATCTCTCCTCCTTGTCTATATGTCTCTCATCTTTTATCAAGAAAGAAAAAGATGGTGGGTAGGAGTGATGGCTCTGTTCTGCAGTCAGCAGTAACCTTAAAGGGGGGGAGTCCGGTGGTAGCACAGCAGGTTAAGCATGTGGCGTGAAGTGCAAGGACCAGCGTGAATATCCAAGTTCGAGCCCCCGTCTCCCCACCTGGAGAAGAGTCGCCTCACAGTAGGTGAAGTAGGTCTACAGGTGTTTGCCTTTCTCTCCTCTCTGTCTTCTCCTCCTCTCTCCATTTATATCTGACCTATATAACAACAACATCAATAAGAATAACTACAACAATAGTAATAAACAAGGACAACAAAAGGGAAAATATATACTAAAAAATTTTAAAAATAATAATAACCTTAATTGCAAGAGAGGGAGAAGAAGAAGAAGAAGAAGGAGAAGGAGAAGAAGAAGGAGAAGGAGAAGGAGGAAGAGGAAGAGGAAGAGGAAGAAGAAGAAGAAGAAGAAGAAGAAGAAGAAGAAGAAGAAGAAGAAGGAGAAAGAAGAAAGAAGAAGGAAGAAGGAGGAGGAGGGGGAGGAAAAGGAGAAGGAGAAGAAGGAGACAAAGGTCTTTTAGGTTTCAAAACTACAATTAACAAATAGGAATGAATTATTTTAGGGCCTTCCATCTAATGCTCCATGACTTCCTCCATTACTCTACTTGGTGAGCATATACTCTGTCTGTTGTACTCTGTTTGTGTTTTCTGTAGAACCAAGCACACTGTACCTTTTTTACATCTCTCTACACACTGCATGACAAGAATGTTCCATTATCCATAGTCACTAAGTACCCTTTCTCCAGGCCTCATATACCATTTTCTTTAAAGGGCATTTTAATCCAGGGATTCAGTTTCACTTCTAGGAGATTATTTTACAGAAAAACAGTGCTACAAAATATGTACAAAGACATATGTAAGAATACTTGTTGCAGCATTGCTAGTGAAACGCTAAGAGAATATGAGCCCCCCCCCCAAAATTTCCAGCAGTTTGAACTAGTTGAATGAGGTATGGTGCTGCTCTTCAAAGTATGACTGTTTACTGCCCACAAATCAGTGGGTTGCCTGAACAACATACTAAACTTCTTGTAACCCAGTCTCTTGAAACAGGAGATATCAATAGCACCACATCAAAAGGTTGATTTTTAAAGATGACGTAGCTAGTACACAGGAAATGTTTGCAAAGGCACGTTGCACAGAGTCAGTATCTATTACCTTTTCCTTCATCCCTCAGTCATGATCCCACTATTATTACTAGGTGGTTTCTTTGACTCTAACCTAAGCTACAGTCTTGAGTCCATCCAAGATAAGAGTTTTCTTCAGACACCAATGTGAATAGAGTCTTGCTCAAATATTTGCCTACCAGAAGGTAAAAAAGAAAAAAATTGAAACCCCCTCTAGTGTGCCTATCACCCATCTCAACATTTATTTACTTCCTCATTTATCTAAATATATTTTTAACTTTTCTTTTTTTAATTTTCTCCCTTTTGATGACCTTTTAATTATTTTCCTTTTGTTGCCTTTGTTGTTTATCGTTGTTATTATTCTTTGTGTTGTCATTGCTATCACTGTTGTTGGATAGGACAGAGAGAGAAATAGAGAGAGGAGGGGAAGACAGAGAGGGGGAGACAAAGACAGAAACCTGCAGACCTGCTTTACAGTCTGTGAAGCGAAGCCCCTGCAGGTGGAGAGCCTGGAGCTCAAACGTGGAACCAGAGTGGAGCCTGGAGCTCAAACGTGGGACCAGGATCCTGATGTTGGTGGGTATGTTTTCTGCCAGGTGTGCTTAACCTGCTGCACTACCACCCTGCTCCCTATTTAAGTACTTATCAATGACAAAGAACCAGAACATCACTCCGCCACACATGTTGGAGTGCCCAATCCTGTATGCTACCCAATCTACTTGATCTTCAAGACTTTCCAAAAATAAGCCTATCATGCCATCCTAAAAGCTTCCCCTCTACTTGAAGGTGCAGCAGATGTTACTAGTTTATGATTCTAACTACTAACAAACACAGTTGTCATTGTCCCACTTTTATCCCATTCAAGTCTACTGAACACTTGAGAATCATTATCTTTCATAGGCTGTTTCTGACAGTGCACTGTTTGTTTTCTTCGAATCCTGCTTCTGTGACTTGAATATCCCCAAAACAGTCACTACTTTAAAGCACACATGCTAAGAAAGAGTAGATATTCTTGAGGAATAAGATAAACCACACAGTCTTAACCACAAGAGCAGGTCCTTTCTTCTTCTGGATCTTAAATATAAACTCCCAAGTATTTTCCCCCAGCTTTCACTATATAGAGACAGTTTAAAAATCAAGGTATATAGCTTCCCAGGTGGCGAAGCAGGTCTGCAGGTGTCTATCTTTCTCTCCGCCTCTCTGTCTTCCCCTCCTCTCTCCATTTCTCTCTGTCGTATCCAACAATAACAGTGACATCAATAACAACAACAACTACAGCAACAATAAAAAGACAACAAGGGCAACAACAGGGAAAATAAATAAAATTTTTAAAAAACTCAAGGTATAACCAACAGACATATAGTGCCTAAACCACATTACCAGTAACTAATTACACTTCCTGGCAGTTCCAAAATCAAAACAAAAACTAATGTTAACTGTTAACATCTCCTGATATGTGCTAATCCAAAGCAAAGAATGTACTTCCAAATCAAAGAATCTATAAGACTCTTTATAAACTCCCAATTATTAATTATTTAATTAATAATTATTTAATTATTTGTACTGAGTTTTTAATTAAATGTCTCATCCATATTAGGAAGAAGAGACTCATCTGAAGACAAAATAGAAAAAGATTCATTTAGGGGCCAGATGGTGGCACACCTGGTTGAGCTCACATGTTACAGTGCTCAAGGACTCAGGTTCGAGTCCCTGGTCTCCACCTGTAGGGGGAAAGCTTTGCAAGTAGTGATGCTGGGCTGCAGGTGTCGCTCTTTCTCTCTCTATCTCTAACTCTCCCCTCCCTCTTGATTTCTGGTTGTCTCTATCCAATACATTAAGATAATGAAAAAAAATAGAAAATGATTCATTTAAATATCCCAAAGTCTCTAGCTGCCAAATCATACCTGAGAGAAAATATGTGCAAAAAAGGGAAAACAATAATAATAAAAGGCATATTTTTGTTGGAGCTAGAAAGGGAGAGAAGGTGGGGCTGGGAAGGTACCTGCTTGGTCATATGATGCACTCAGATTCGAGATCTGTCCTAAGCAATAAGGGAAGCTTCAGAGAGTGCTGTGGGGTCTGTCTGTCTCTCACTTTCTCCTCCCTATCTCCTCCTCCACTTTGTTTCTGCCCTTCTCTTTCTGTCAGCGAAAAAGATAAAAAGAAGGTTGTCAGAGAATGGTGAAATCCTAGAAAAAAAAAAACAAAAAACCAGTATGGTACTAAACTGAAAAATATAAAATGAAAGTTTTACTATTTCACAACAGGAAGAGAGAGCCAGACAGACCCCACAGCAGCAGTAGCTGAAGCTTCCCTCAGTGCTGTGGGGCAGATCTCGAATCTGAGTGAATCATATGGCAAAGCAGGTGCATTCCCAAGCCCACCTATCCCAGTTTTTTGTTAGTTTGCTTTTGGTTTTGCCTCCAGGGTTATAGCTGGGGCTCAGTGCTGGCACTACAAACTGGCTGCGCCTGATGGCCATCTTTTGTCCATTGTTGCTGCTGTTATTGTTGTTAGAGGAGGGGAAGGTAGATAAGAGGAGAGAAAGATAGAAATTTGCAGGTCTGCTTCAGCGCTTGCAAAGCAACCCCCCTGCAAGGAACTGAACTGGGATTAGTGTGCGGGTCCTTGTGCTTCACACTATGTGCGCTTAACCTGGTGTGCTAGCACCTGCCCCCCATCCTAGTTTTGAATCATCATTCCCAGACTATTCCCGCATCAGTCTGAAAATGTAATTCAGGAGCTGGGTGGTGGCACAGCAGTAGAGTGCCTATGACAGTGCAGAAGGGTCTGTGTTCAAGCCTCTGTTCCCCAGCTGCTGCAGGGAGGGAAGCATCATGAGTGATGAAGCAGTGCTGCAGATGCTAGTGCTGAAGATGTTCCCTCCCTCCTCTTCTCTATCTCTCCCTTCCCTCTCAGTTTCTGTCTCTATACAACAAATAAATAAATGAAAGAGTAAAGAAGTGAGTGCAGATGTAAAAATAAAGATGCAATTTCATCAAACTTTGAGCTATGGGAGTGTCATAGCCAATGAGCTTTATCAGAATTTAACTACCATTAACTAGAAAAGAAAATCATCATAAAATTCCTTTTCAGAATCCAAGTGTTACAAATAACCTTCTCAGTCAAACTGAAAGTCACAGTAGATTAATTCAGGACCTGCTACCAACTACAATTCTATCAACAGAGCTTCTTGACCCACGACAACTAACACGTTCAGTGCAGAGTTAAGAAATATACACATCAGGGGCTCTGTGGTGGCACATGACCATACACAAGGACCCAGGATCAAGTTCTCAGTCCTGAACTGCAGGGGGCAGAGGAGTAGCAAGGCAGTGATGCAGGTGTTTTTCTTCCCCCCTCAGAATTTCTCTCTGTCCTACCAAATATAAGAAAACTAAAATAAGGCAAGAAGAAGAAGAAGAAGAAGAAGAAGAAGAAGAAGAAGAAGAAGAAGAAGAAGAAGAAGAAGAAGAAGAAAAAGAAAGAAAGAAAGCAGACACTGTATTACTGAGTCTCCTTGCATAAAAATTCCTAAAATACTGGTATCTTCCCTTTAAAAAAAAGGGAAAATATGTGTAAATGGTCCAACAGACCCTGAAAGTATACCAGAGGCTATGAATACATATGTCCATACATAATATATACCCATGATTTTATATTAATACTTTAAACGATTTATTATTCTTGGAGGATTTTAAATGGAAATCAACTCTATTTCTGTACTTTTCTTTAAAAAATCTAAATAATTTATTTATTAGTAAGATAGAGGCTATGGGGGAATAGAGGAAGACAGAGAAAGAACCATAGCATCACTCTGGCATGAGATGCCAAGGTTTGAACTCAAAGTTTCTTGCATGAGAGTCTAGTTGCTCAACTTAAAAAAAAAAACAACTGACATACAGGGTGGATATAGACAGCAAGATGGTTATGAAAAGAGACTCTCATGCCTGAAGCTCTGAAGTTCCAGGTTCAATCCCCCGTACCACCATAAGCCAGAGCTGGACAGTGCACTGGTGTGGTGTTTCTCTCTCTATCTCTCTGCATCTCTCTCAAAAATAAAATGAATAAAATATTTTTAAAAACTGACATATATTTAATCTATGCCCCCCTTTTTTCTCGACAAAGAGGTAAAAAGAAAGTGAAGGAGACCAGAGCACTGGAGTTTTCTTCAAAGGAGTGGGGCTGGGCTCAAACCTGGGCCATGCAAAAGGCAATGCAGTGCATTATCAGAGTGAGCTATTTCATTGTTCTCTCCTATTCAGTATACATCCATTAATCAGGAAAATCCCTTTACAAAGAGAACATTTTGAGTGGTTTTCCCCAGGGGCAGAAGGTGTTAATATGAGGAGCAAAGGAAGTCTTTCCCTAAGAAAACAAGTTCCTAAGTTCACCAATTAGGAGACTGTTTCAATGTTCCGTTCTGTCCTGATTGAAGACCTGAAATTTTGAAGATGGCACTTGGCTTCCCATTCGTGAAAAATCTCAGGAGCTGCCAGACAGAGATAGAGGAGAAAGCCAGACACCTGCAGACCTGCTTCACCAGTCGCAGAACATTCCCCACGGGGGGGGTTTGGGGGGGCACATTCTTGGTCCTTGAGCATGGTGCTTTGTGCACTCAACCAGGTGCGCCACCACCCGGTCCCCACTTTACTTACTTTTTAAAGTTATTCTTAACTCCTCTTAGAAAACGTCACCTAAGTTTCTATAACCTTTACAGAACATCTGTAAGCTCTAATAGCAAGTATAATCAATTATGATCAATACACTATGTATAACCTTGGTTAATCTAATAGTCCATGTATACCAGAAAAGTATAAAGCTTAGTGATCTAAAATAAGTATTTAACTTTAAGAGATCAATGAGTGAAGGAAATCTTTAAATAAAAAACAGATTTATAAGTATCCAAGGAGGCTGTGAAACAGCTAACTCGGATAGTACAGAGCTTTGCCGTGCACAGGACCCAGGTTCGAGGCCAGGCCCAGCACATTGGAGGAAGCCGCGCTGCTGTGATCCTTAACACCATTCAACAAAGCAACTGCAACACTGAACAGCAGCAAGAAAGCAGAACTCTGGGACACTTCCAGGTGGCTTCAAAGAAGGCAAGCCAGGCTGCACCTCCAGATTATTCCTGACCATTTCAGGGGGTGACCTCGCCCGTGTCACACAATCTAGAATGGCATGCATCCTCTCTGTGGCCCTTACAAGGATCCCTGCTACTGACCTACATGGGCGATGGAAGTGGGGGGTGGGGTTGGGTTGGGGGGTGGAACCTCAGTCCCAGCTCCAGGAGAGGGCAGCAAGCAATGGTCCAAGATGTGCCTGCAGTGACCTGGCTCCAGGCGGGCATTGCTTGCTCCCCAACCAGCCTGGGCTCATGCCCTCGCCCGTCCTCACCAGTCTCCCAGCCACTAAGCAGCCAAACATGGCAGCGACCCTGTGCCAGCCTGCAGGAAGCTGGAACCATCGACAAGTCATGGGGATGCCAGGCCAGGCAGGGAGGGATCTTGTCCCATAATTAGCCCATAATTAGCTTAGGAGCCTGTATGACCTCTACAACCCTCTAGACCTGAGTTCACATACTGTGGTCATGAGTAGGAACATTCCATGCTGCCCCAATATTGACCCATCTTCCTCAGGTGTAGCATAGAGTATGTAGTCCATCCCCCCTTCATAGGATGGAACATTCTCTACCATTGTTGATCCAAGTTGAGGGCAAGGTCCTATGGGAGCCCAAAAGAGGCCTATTTTGTTGTTCCTGATAGAGATGACCAGTAACAATGGAGAGGGAGATTTATTCGAGTTCTAGGCCCATCAAGTATGTTTGGGAATCTCAGGACTCCCTGAGTAGAGCCCCAGCTGGCGGAATGACATCAGTCAAGTATGCAAGTCTCTTGCTCTTATTCAGCTTTTGCAGTCTTTGCTTTGATAAGATTAGCTTTGGAGTGAGTGAGAGAACTGTAATTGGAAGTAGGTGAGGAGGGTATCTATGTCTAAGTGGACACTATTTCATTATGAACTTGATACTGACTCACTACAGACTATTGTGTATTTTAGCTTTCAGTTATATATTTTCCCCTAATTTAAGGATACGTGTGAACATATGCTCTATCTAATGGGACCTGGCCTATATCTAGAGTTTGGATATTTGTTAGGAAGTGCACCTCCTGGAATGGAATCAGAGAATACCATAAAAAGAAAGGTTTGAGCCAAGTGATGAGGGTGAAAGGTTGCATTCCATGCCTGATGTCTCTGTACACAGTCTGATGAGAAGTATGCTGAGATGGTACTCGTTGCTTTGATTAGGTTGGAATCGGTGGATGCAATATCATTTGGTATGACTCGAGAGCAGCATGCAGGCAAATAAGCCCCACTCCAGAAGTTCTAGGATTGAGAGAAACATAGGCTCTATAGAAGAAGTGAGAGATTCCTATTGTCTTAGGGTTTAAGAAGACAAGAGATAGTTATTTCAATAATCACATTATTTGGCTATTGGGTTAACTTTGAAAAATCCCTTTGTTAGGATTTGCTACATCATACACACCATTACCATATTTTATGTTCTTTGACATTGTTTTGCATATAGTTATGCCTCTGGTTGTTTTTGTTCTCCCTGGACTAATTTTTTAAGAGAGTTAACATATCAAAGATTCATCCTATGCATTTAAAAATTCTGTCTGTGCATTAAAATCTTTGAAACATTCAATCAGTTTTCCCCCTCTCATATTAGTGATTTATATGACTACAAAATAATAGGGTGTACATAAACACAATTCCCACCACCAAAATATTATGTCCCATCCCAACCCCCCTCAGCATTGCCCCATGAAGCTGAACATCCACCCTCACCCTCCACCCAGGGTTTTTACTTTGGTGCCCTACTACAAATTTAGTCAGATCCTGCTTTGAGTTTCCCTTTCTGTCATTATTTCTCAACTTTTGTTTATGAGTGGGATTATCCCATACTTGTCTTTATCTTTCTGACATAGTTCACTTAACATGATTCCTTCTAGCTCCATCCAAGATGGGTCAGAGAAGGTGGGTTCATTGTTCTTAATAGCTGCGTAGTATTGCATTGTGTATATATACAACAGCTTTCTCAGCCACTCATCTGTTGTTGGGCACCTGGCTTGCTTCCAGATTTTAGCTATTACGAATTGTGCTGCTATGAAAATAGGAGTACACATATCTTTTGGTTGGGTGTTATGGAGTCCTTGAGGTATATCCCCAGGAAAGGAATTACTGGGTCATAAGGAAGGTCCATGTCTAGCTTTGTAAGAGTTTTCCAGACTGCTCTCCACAGAGGCTGGACTAATTTATATTCCCACCAGCAGTTCAAAAGGGTTCCTCTGTCCCCACAGCCTCTCAAGCTTTTGTTGATGCTGTCCTTTTTGTTGTATGCCATTATCACAGGAGGGAGGTTATTCCAATTTTGTGTAGTATTTTGATCATTAAGGGATGTTGGATTTTGTCAAAGGCTTTCTCCGCATCTATTAATATGACCATGTGGTTTTTGGTCTTGGTTTTATTGATTTGATGGATCATGTTGATTGATTTACATATATTTACCTAATATTGCATCCCTGTGATAAACCCCACTTGGTCATAATGAACAATCTTTTTAATATATTGCTATATCCGGCTGGCTGGAATTCTGTTCAATATTTTAACATCTATGTTAATCAGAAATGATGGTCTGTACGTTACTTTTTTGGTTGTGTCCCTGTCTGCTTTTGGATGTAGGTTTCATAGAAGCTGACAGGGAGTATTCCTGTGTCTTCAGTCTTCTGGAAGACTTTTTAGAGTAGAGGTATTATTTCTTTTTGAAGGTTTTTACAATTCATTTGAAAAAAAAACATCTGGTCCAGGACTTTTATTCTTGGGAATGTTTTTGATACCTGTTTCAACTTCATTAGCTTTCATGGGATTGTTCATATTACCTAGTTCCCTTTATTTAATTTTGGAAGTTTGTAGATAACTAAGAAATCATCCATATCTTCCAGGTTCTCTAGCTTGGTGGCATATACTTGTTCATAGAAGCCTCGCATAATATGCTGAATTTCTGTGGGGTCTGTTGTGATATCTCCTCTTTCAGTTATGATCTGATTATTTGGGTCTTCTCCTTTTTTTTGCTTTGTGAGTCTGGCTAAAGCCATGTTGATTTTGTTCACTCTTTCCAAGAGCCAACATTTATTTTCATTGATCTTTTGTATGTTTTTTTTTTCAGTATTATTCGTTTCTGCCCCAACTTTAGTGATTTCTGTCCTTCTGGTTGCTTTTGAGTCCCTTTGTTCTTCTTCTTCTAGGTCTTTAAGGTGTGCAATCAGGCTGTTTATCTTTGCTTTCTCTTGTGACCTTATCTGTGCTTGTATGGCTATGAACTTCCCTCTCAGTACTGTGATAGCTATGTCTCAAATATTTTGATAGCTCGTTTTTTCATTTTCATTGATCTCTCAAAACATTTTGATTTCTTCCTTTTCTTCCTCTTTGACCCAGTAGTTGTTAAGGAATACTGTTGAGCTCCTACATTTTGGAACTATTATTAATATTTTGTTGATTGTTAAGTGTTAGTTTAATTCTACTGTGGTCTGAGAAGATGTTTGGGATGATTTCAATGGTCTTGAATTTCTTGATGCTGTCTTTGTAGTCTAATATATGGTCTATCCTTGAGAATGACCCATGTGGGCTTGAGTAAAATGTGTACTCCAGTTTCTTGGGGTGAATGACTCTGAAAATGTCCGATATTTCTAGTTTATCTCTCTCCACATTTAAATCCCTTATGTCTTTATTGATGTCTCTGCCTGGGTGATCTGTCAAGTTGAGAGACTGGGGTGTTGAAGTCCCCTACTAAGACTGTGTTTCTGTTAAAATATTTCTTTAGCTCTTTCAGTAGATGTTTGATATATTTAGATGGCTTCTTACTGGGTGCATAGATGTTAATAATTGTTAAGTCCTCTTGATTGACCGATCCTCTGAGCATTAAGTAATATGTATCTCTATCTTTTCTAATTTTATTTATATTAAAGTCTATCATGTTAGTTATGAGAATAGCTGTACATGCGATTTTTTGGTGGGCCATTGGATTGTATGAAAATTTTCCATTTTTCCCCTTTGAGTTTGTGATTGTCTTGATGAGTTAGGTGGGTTTCCTGTGGACAGCATATTGTTGAATTGTGTTTTCTGATCTATCTTCTTACTCTGTGTCTTTCAATAGGTGAATTCAGGCCATTGTTATTTACTGATATCAAATATTGACGATATTTTAACAGCATTATTGTAGATGTTTAGAGTGTTCTGATATATGGCGTATTACTGTTGGTCTGACTGTATTTGGGAGACCTTTCAGAGGTCCTTTCAGGTCTGACTTGATGATCCTTGATTCTTTCAACTACTGCTTACCTGAGAAAGTTTTCATGGCTCCGTATTATCTGATTGACAGTCTAATAGGATAAAGGAGTCTTGCTTAAAAGCCTTTCTCATTGAGCACTTGATAGATGCCTTGCCATTCTCTTCTGGCCTGTAGTGTTTGTGTGAAGAAGTATGCTGCTAATCTTATGAGTTTTCCTCTGTAGGTGACTCTTTGTTTTTCTCTTGCAGCCTTAAAGATCCATTATTTATACTTATTCTTTTCCATTCTAGATATGGTGTGTTTTGGTCACTTTAAACCTGGGTTGATTCTGTTTGGCACCTTCTGGGCTACTTGAACCTTTCTGTCTTTGATGTTGCCTAGACTAGAGAAGTTCTCAGCTATTATGTCCAGAAGAATGCTTTCTTCCCCTCCCTCCCTTTCTTCCTCTGGTAAGCCAATATAGCATATATTGTTTCTTTTTAAGTAATCCTGTAGGTCTCTGTTATTTTCAGTATCTCTAAATCTCTTTTTGACAACTCTTTCTAATTTCGTAGTTTTCTCTTATTTGTCCTCAATCTTGCTAATTCTGTATTCAGCCTCATTTTTTCTATTCTCTCCCCCCTCTGCTGTTTTCTGTAGTTCCACTATTTTGTTACTCCATTCTGATACTGTTTTAGCTTATTCAGCTAGTGGAGTTCTTAGCTCAGCTATTTCAGCTTTTAGCTCTCAAATTACCTAAAGATAATTAGTACTTTCTTCCAGAATCTCATTTGTTGTTTCCTTATTTCTGATGAATATACCTTCAAACTCTTTCCTCACTCCTGTGATTAATTCCTTAAGTCTCATTTGAATAAATCATTAAGTATCATTTGGATGTTGACCTCATTGTTCTGTGCTTCAACCTTTGGTGGGCTTTTAGCTGGTCTTTTTTCCTGGTTCATTTCTACAATATTTCTTCTTGGTTTTAACTGGTATATAGTATGTTTTGATGTCTCTAACTCAATACTTTTCAAATTTCTGTAAATTCATGCCTGGATTGACTTGTGTCTAAGTAATGTACTTTGGAAATTTACGGTTGTTTCAATATTATTTCACTCCCTGAGTTGGAGCACAGTGGCTTTTAAAGCATCTTTTGTTCTTCTTCTTCCTGTGGGCAATGAGAGCCTGAGGGCTTTTTAACTATAGGTAAGCTTCTTATCTTAATCACTCTCCCCAGACCAATAGATAAATCAGGGTGGGGGAGAGGTAACACAGTGATTATGCAAAGAGACTCCCAGCCCCAAAGGGCTCAATTCACCAGTTCTTCTAGCATCAGAGCCAAACTGAAAGTACTTGGCTCAGAGAGTTTCCAAACTCTTCTTGTTTATACTCTGTCAGTTCTGTGGCAATTATTCACCATCTCTCCCCAATTTATCAGGAAAACAATGTGGAAATATACTCACTATGCAGCTCCAACTATAGCCCACCAGGGTATAGATATTCTCCTGCTTTTCATTTTTTAACTTTTTTATTTATAAAAAGGAAACATTGACAAAACCATAAGATAAGAGGGGTACAACTTCACACAATTATCACCACCAGAACTCTGTATCCCCTCCCCTCCCTTGATAGCTTTCCTATTCTTTGACCCTGTGGGAGTATGGACCCAAGGTCACTGTGGGATGCAGAAGGTTGAAGGTCTGGCTTCTGTAAGTGCTTCCCTGCTGAACATGGGAATTGAGAGGCTGACCCATACTCTCAGGCTATCTCTCTCTTTCCCTAGTGGAGAAGGGCTCTGGGGAAGTAGAGCTCCAGGACCCATTTGTAGGGTTGTCTGTCCAGGGAAGTCTGGTAAGCATCATGCTAGCATCTGGAACCTGGTAGCTCACAGGAGAAGTAAGTTCTCTGCACCCCAATATCAGCATGGGGCTTCCCAGTTGCTGCTCCAGTCTCTGAGGGCCAGTAGTAATGGCGAATGACAGTTGCATTTGGTGAGCCTTACCTCAGTCAGTCTTTTTGTTAGTAAAACAGACTGAAGGTGGTGCCTCAACTGGTAAACTGCCAGACTGCTACCAGTAAGTTGGGAGTAAATGTAGGCTTCAGTTCCAGGAATCTTTCTTTAGGCTACTCTCTGTCCATAAGCCACATGTGTGTGCACTCATTGGTTGTTTGGTGGGTTCCCAAAGTCATTCTAGTCCTGTTTTGTTTTGGACCTAAGTTGTTTCCTTAGATGTTCTTAGTGGACTGGGGAGAGGAGAGGAGAGTAACACCTGTCCTATTATATTTCAAGAAAAGGAAAAAATACTGCCAGCAACTTCACTGTGCTGGCATGGAGCTCCAGTGATAACCTTGTTGGAAATAATTTTTTTTTTTTGCTTTAATGAAAAAAAAATACCCGCGGCCTGAGTTTCTTTCATGTTCTGCCCACCAAAAACTGGCTGATGCTTGATGCTGTGGCTCAGCCACTGACACTGGGCCACAGCTAAAGAAGGGGAACGAAACTGACCCTAGAGTGTCTGTCAGTGGAATTCTGTCTTATCCCCCCTAACTGATATGCTTCTCAGAAGAGAGCTGGGTGCAAGAGACAGGATAGAGTGGGACCACATACCCTGGGTCTTGACTCATGTGGGTATCAATCAAGGGATGGACTAGCTTTTATTAAAGTACAATTTTGTATGCAAGAGAGAAATCATGTGAGTACTGCTCTGGCCCAAATAGCATGCAAGTCCTGCACTCTGCCAGTGGAGCTACCTCCCCTGCCAATAAGTTATATATATATATATATATATATATATATATATATATATATGGAGAAAGAGAGAGAGATATATATAGATATATAGATAGATATAGATATAGATATATGACACAAAATAAAGTCTCGGATGTATGTGAATGGGAATTTTTTGGCATATTGAAGGGGAAGCTTGTATTTGGGGAAGCAGGGAACACCCTACCTGCTCCTGTGAGTGTGGGCACAGGGACTGGAGTGTCAGGAGAAGCATCTTGGAGGCGGCAAAGGACATAGGTGTTCTCAAAGGTTCTGTACTAAGGCGTGGGTGAAGCCTCATTGTAGAATGGCTTCAATAAAAGTACAGGCTGCCTGGTCATCAAAGACTCAGCACCAACCAACTGGTCAATCAAGCTCCATTGTTAGATACCTTCCCTCTGTGAGTCCACTGCACTCGATGGGATTCTGCCGGGCTAGCTTCTCAGGAAAGAAAGAGAGACCGGGAACTCATGTCAGAGTGGGAACATAATGCCATGCCTTTAGTGATCAGAGACAACTCCTTTATATTTAACTTTAAATGGAAGTGGCAAGTGGGAAAAGGAAATGGCTAGGAGAGGGGGTGGAAAAAAGTGCACCAAGGTTGAAAGCTTCCAGAGCAGCTGTTGAGAAGGTTGAAACCAGTGGGAGTAATCAATACTATGCAGGCAGGGCAGGTCTTAGGAAAAACAATGATTATGTAAATAGACCGTACTATCAGCAATGGAGCAGGGGGGCTTCCCTACAGGTTTCTCTTACATTATCTTACTAGAATGTCCTTAAATGCTAACCTTTTTCTTTTTAATGCTCATTTGTTTGTTTGTTTATGGAGTTCAGAGAGAGATCCAAAGCATCACTCTGGGACCTGCCATATCACGGATGGAACTTGGGCCTCATGTTTGATAGTGCCACACTTTACAAACACACCTTCTGAGTCACAGAGCATTTTTCGAGAGATCCTGGGCAAACTGAGTGCAAAATGCAACCTGGAGCCTATTGACCTCTCCCACATGGTGAAAGGTCAATGGGGAATGAAGGTCATTGTCTACTTCATCTAGACTTGAGAGCACTTTCGCTGGGGCCAGAGTAGTGCACCCACTGAGTACACACATTACCAGGTGCCGGGATCCAGGCTCAAGCTCACGGTGGTCCCAAACTTCACAAGTAGTAAAGTAGTACTGCAAGTGTCTCTCTTGACTGGTTTACTTTTGTCCCCTTAGTCATCCATGTTTGTGTTTTGGCTTTCTGTGACCGGGCCATATGTTTCCTCACCACCTGATGTCCTCACTGAGTACTTCACTGTGTTCTCAAACTGTAGTTCTTGGCACCAAGAGTGTGTGAGCTACATTCAGCCGTGAATCTGAATAAATTAAAGTGGAAAGAGCCCTCCTTCCACTTAGAATTACTTCAAGATTGTCCTCAGAATGCATGGACAACTGTCCCTTTAATGACAGTGTGCAATGGGACTCTGGGTGTGGAGGAAAGCAGTTTGACCTTGGCTCCCAGGATGCTGCCTCACTGGGTCTTAAAAGCATCTCCCCACACCTGTCTCACACCACCCCACCAAAAGAAAAAAAAAAAAAAAACAGAAAACAAATAAACAAAAAACTAAAGCACAAAACACAAACATGGATGACTGAGGGGACAAAAGTAAACTAGGTCCACTTTGGTTAATACAAGCCAGTAGTGTCTTTTTCTCTTACTGTCTCATTTATACTTGCAAGCAAGTTGGGTGGGCCACTGGGTCAGAAGCATACCTGCTGAGGCTCATGTGAGGTAGCTCCAGCCAGAAGGTAAGCTTACTGAGGCCCTAACACCAGCTCTAGGGACTGCATGATAAAGGGGACTCAAGAAGAATTCTGGTACAAATACCCGTTTACTGGGGGGTTGTTTTTGGGCTACTATATAAAGTGAAACAAAGAACATTTTTCACATATGTCAGAACTCACAGGTTTCTTAAAGGTCATCTTGCCCCCTATGGTAAGGGGTTGGTATGACAAGAGTTGATGTGACACATAAAGGTCAAAACAGGCAGTCTTCTGATGCAGGAATTTAATTATCCAAAGGCATCTGAAAGAAGAATAGGGGTTGAACCAGTAAGGTGAGATAGAGAAGGAAGAACAAGGTTTGATGTAAATTAAGGACATCAAAGTAAACCAGGAAATAAGGTTTTGGGGGCTTTTCAGTGTGTGACAGGATGTGTTCTTCCTTTGTGATCAAAAGGTGAAGTGTATGTGTGAACTTTGAGTGAAATAACCTTAAAGCAAGCAACCATTTGGCCTGCGCTTCTAAGGCATGGGCATCCCTGTGGGCAAGCTGGTGCTATACAGAGTGTGTGGGATCATCTCTCCACGCCAGTGCCTGCCTGTGATGCTACATGTGGGTAACAACAAGCAGATAATCCCCCCAAAACTGGGCATAAGGCCCTGAGGACAGCAGGGATACTTCTAGCTCAGGGCACCTCCTCTGTACAGGCCATACAGGAGGAGAGATACAGAGACAGAAGAGAGAGACAGAGAGAGTGAGAGAGAGAGAGAGATGCCAGGCCAGGCAACATACATGACCTACAGAGAAGCAGTTAAAGAAGCCAGAACTCCTTTGTTCTGTTCCCCAAAAAGAATTTTGGCCCATATACCAGAGGCTACACTGAGTCCCAAGACCAAAATATAAACAAAGAAATAAATAACTGAGCTTGTCTGGAGGTTCAGAGGAGCCCCCTAGAATGGAAGCTTAGCCCCAAGGAACCTCCAGCACAATCACCTCCCACCTCCACATACGGACTTCTCATTTGGATGGGGTCCTGAGTAATCTCCCTGTATGTCTGCCCCATGAGCTGATGGGGTCCCCTGTACATCGGCATGTGGCAGGAGAGCATGCATAGAGAGGATTACAACCAGCTTCTGGACGAGTTCATGCAGGCAGTCACCCACAAGTGAGCTTCACAAGCCCCTGGGATGGGGTGTGGCAGGGATAGGCTCTATGAACAAACTGGGATGAGGAGGAGGATGCACAGAGTGGGGGGGATGGAGACTCCTGCCTCACCTCAGAACTCAGAGACAATCAGTGCCACCAGTGGTGAGTGTGTGGAGGGTATGGGGATAGGTGGTTACTGAGGCCATGGGGGAGGGAACCCAGATGAAGTCCTAAGGGAAAACCTCCAGGCCTGAGCTGTTCTGACTGGAGGCAAGCGCAGGATGTTATGAGTAGAGGGGAAATGTATCCTTCCTGCAGAAAGTTCTAGCATTCAGGATGTCTCAACCCTTTCTGAGAGTATAGTGTAGTACAGTACAGTATAGTTTTTACTATCACGGACTTCTCTACTCTGATATGGAAACCACTCACTTGTCCAGATTGAGGACTTTGCCAATGCCAGTGCCTTCCTTCTGATAAACAAGTACTGAAACATGTACTGCATATACAGTGATGACATCCAAGGTAGTTTTCTCCCTGAGACTGAGTGGCTGGGACAGGACCACCTGCTGCCAGTGTGCCACTGGGGCTCCACTGCCTCGTGGCTCAGGCTTTGCTGTGACCTGGGAGAGAGTTCAGGGGCTTTGCTAACCCACTGATCCCTGGTCTATACCTTGGAGACCATGGCCACATTAAGGGAAATGAGTATTACATTACTGAATATATCTGTGACGGTGTACAAGGATATATGTTTGAGCCTCTGGAAACCACATGGGAGCACCTACAAGACGGAAGCTTGTATGGCTTTCTATGTAACCTCTTCTTTCAGTCACAATATTCCAGATGCTAACATGATGCCAACAGGACTTCCCGGGGAAGACAACCCCACCAATTTGTACTGGAGCCCCATTTCCCCAGAAACCTGACCCATTAAGGAAAGAAAGAGACAGGCTGGAAGTATGGATCAACCTGTCAATGCTCTTATTCAGCAGGGAAGCAGTTACACCCCACAATGACCTTGGGTCCATACTCACTCCCACAGAGTTAAAGAATAGGAAAGCTATAAGCAGATGGGATGGGATATGAAGATCTGGCATTGGGAATTGTACCTCTCTTTTTCTATGATCTTGTAAGTGTTTCATTTTATAAATAGTATTTTAAAAAGAGAATCAAAAATAAAGAAAAAAGAGGGAAGTTTCATGAGCAATGGATCAGTGCCATGGTGTCACCCCTCTTTCTGTCTGTCTCACTCGTAGTCTCTCTCCATATCTTGATTTCTATCACATATATGCATTCAGCCCTAGCAAGAACACTGGTGAAAAAAAAAAGAAAATGAAATTAAACATGTAAAGAGCTTTATAAATAATACAACCAGCAAGTGGAAGATGGAATAGGACAGAGCACTTTTGTGAGTCACAGTTTCAGCCTCTCTCCACAGAATAAGCTAACAAAGACCTGGGGCAGATACAGTAAATGTTTAAATTGCAAATGTATGGAGGTTATATGGTGGCATGGCCATTAGATCATACAGGTTATCAGGCTCAAGGACCCAAACATCATGAACAGTGAAGCAGTACAAGAGATTACTCTCTCATTCTCTCTCTCTCTCTCACTTTCTCTCTCTCTCTCTCCCTCTCTGCCTCTCTTTCTCTCACTGGGAGCAATACTGTCATGTGGGAAACAAACTCTAGTGATGATCTTGGTGGCAAAATAAGAAGAAAAGGGGAACACTTCTGGAGTTGGGCTACAGAACAATAGCAACTATGTTTCTCTCCTCTCCTCTCTCCTGGGTCAACTAGGAATACCACAGGAGACTCCTGGGACCACATGACGACTAGAATGACTTTAACTTCAGGAACCCACCAAATCAATGGTGAGTACAAACATATATGGCTCATGGACAGAGATGAGCCTAGGGAGAGATTAAGTGGCTGGTTTACCAGTTTAAGTGGCAGTTTAACAGTTTGCCAGTTTAACAGGTAAGTGGCAGTTTAACAGTTAAGACAACACCTCCACTCTGTTTCACCAACAAAGAAATGGTTGAAGGGAGGAGAGGACTCTCCTGAGACTCACCAAATGCAAGTGTGTATCTCCATTGTTACTGCCCTCAAAATCTGGAGCAGCAGCATAGAAGCAGTGTGCTGACACGAGGGGACAGAGAACTAATGGCAAAACTTAGCAGAAGATCTCTACCTTTGTGACTTAGTGGTGGGACTGTGAATGTCTCTTTGCAAAACTACTGGATTATCTTTGTCACACCCTGCTTTATCTCTTGATCAGGAGTCAGTGAATAAGCAAAGAAGCCTACTTAAAGTTTAAAATCACTCAGGCTCCTATAGCCTACAGGGAAGAGAAAGAACAAAAGAGGCTTTTAAGCCACTTACTTCCAACTCAGGGATTAAAATACTGTTATAACAACGGTCAATTTCCACAACTGTGAACCCTATAATTACCTTAATTATACACAAGTCAATACAGGCAAGAGTGATCAGTAATTTGAAAAGTACTGAGAGAGGGACCTCATAACATATATAAAATGGTTAAACCAACAAGAAGAAATACTGGAGAAATGAATGAGGACAAGAGTCCAAATAAAAGTCCCCCAAAGGTTGGATCACAAAATAATGAGGTCAACATTCAGACACTAGTTAAGGAAATACTCACAGGAGTGAGTAAAGAGTTTGAAAGAATTGTATCAGAAATGCTGAAACACCAAATGAGACCCTGGAAGAAACACTAATTATCTCAAGGTTATTAGAGAACCAACAACTGAAATAGCTGAGCTAAGAACACAACAAACTGAACAAGCTAAAACAGTATCAGAACAGGGTAACAAAATAAGAGAACTCCAGAAACAGTATAGAATAAATGAGGCTGAAGACAGAATTAGCAGTATCAAGGAAGAATTAGAGATGACTAAAAAAGAAGTAAGAGATCTCAAAAAGACATTAAGAGATATTGAAAACAACAACAGAGACCTATGGTATGACTTTCAAGGAAACAATATACGCATTATTGGCTTAGTTAAGGAAGAAAGAGAGAGAGAGGGGAAGAAAGAATTCTTCAGGACATAATAGGTGAGAACTCCTCTAGTCTAGACAACATCAAAGACATAAAGATTCAAGAAGCCCAGAGGTTCCCAAACAGAATTAACCCAGACATAAAGACACCAGGAAACATCATATTTAGAAATGGAAAGGATTAAGGATAAAGAAAGGATTCTGAAGGCTGCAAGAGAAAAACAGAGTCACCTACAGAGGAAGTCCCATAAGATTAGCAGCTGAATTCTCCACATAAACACTACAGGCCAGAATAGAATGGAAAGAAGTGCTCAAGGAGAAAGGCTTTCAACCAAGACTATTGTATCCTGCTAGACTGTCATTCAAACTAAACAGAATAGATGGAGGCATCAAAACCTTCTCAGATAAGCAACAGTTAAAAGAATCAACTATCACCAAGCCTGCCCTGAAAGAAGTTCTGCAAGGCCTCCTATAATCATTCAGACCACCATAAATAAGACATATCAGAACACTCTGAAACTCTACAAGAATGGCATTACAATATCTTCAATCTTTGATAACAGTAAATGTCAATGGCCTGAATTCACCTATGAAAAGACACAGAGTAGGAAGAAGGATCAGAAAATACAACCCAGCAATTTGCTGTCTACAGGAAACCCACCTCATTCAACAGGACAAACACAGACTTAAAGTGAAAGGATAGATAATTATCATACAAGCCAATGGTCCACAAAAGGGGCAGGAAAAGCTATTCTCATATTTGACATGATGGATTTTAAAATAAATAAAATTTAAAAAGATAGGAATGGACACTAATTAATGGTCAGTAGATCAGTCAATCAAGAGTACTGAACAATTACTAATATCTAAGCACCCAATAAGAAGCCATCTAAATACATCAAACATCTACTGAAAGAGCCACAGCAATATATTAACAGCAACATAGTCATAGTAGGGGACTTCAGACACCATTCTCTCATTTTGACAGATCACCCAAGCAGAAAACCATAAAGACATAAGGGAGCTAAATGAGGAGATAGATAAAAAAAATATTGGACATTGTCAGAGTCATTCACCCCATGAAACTGGAGTACACATTTTACTCAAGTTCCCATGTGTCATTCTCAAAGATAGACCATATATTAAGCCACATAGACAGCATCAGCAAATTCAAGAGCACTGAAGTCTTCCCAAGGATCTTCTCAGACCACAGTGGAATTAAACTAACACTTAACAATCAACATAAGATTAGTAAGAGTCCCAAAGTGTGGAATCTCAGCAGTACACTACTTAACAAGAGAAAATCAAGGAAGAAATCAAGATGTTTTGAGAGGTCAATAAAATTTAAGACACGAGCTATCAAAATACATGGAATACAGGTATTGTTATACTGAGTGGAGGTTCTTATCCACACAAGCACATATAAGGTAACAAGAAAAAGCACAAATAAACAACCTGATTGCATATGTCAAAGACCTAGAAGAAGAACTCTAAAGGAAATAGAAGGAAAGAAATCATTAAAATTAGGGCAGAAATAAGAATAAGATTGAAAATAAGAAAATGACACAAAAGATCAATGAAAACAAATGTTGGTTATTCAAAAGAGTGAACAAAACTGACATGCCTTTAGCCAGACTCAGAAAACAGAAAAGGTAGAAGAACCAAATAAATCGGATCATAAATGAAAAAGACATATCACAAAAGACACCACAGAAATTCAAGATATCATGTGGAGGCGTTTATGAACAAATATACGCCACCAAGCTAGAGAACCTGGAGAAAATGGACAATTTCCTACATACCTACAAACTTCCTAAATTAAATAAATGGAAGTAGATAACACGAACAGGCCCATCACAGCTAGTGAATTTGAAACAGTTGTCAAAGACATTCCCAAAAATAAAAGTCCTGGTCCAGATGGTTTTACAAATGAATTCTACAAAACATTCAAAGAAGAACTAACACCTCTACTTTTAAAAGTCTTCCAAAGGATTAAAGACACTGGAATACATCCTTCCAGCTTTTATGATGCTAACGTACTACTCAACATAGTGTTGGAAGTTCTGGCCCTATAAATCAGGCCTTTTACTATAGTAACAAAAAAATTAACAAAATATCTAGGAATAAATCTAATGAAAGAAGTGAAAGTCTTGCTTACCAAAAATTACGAGTCACTACTCAAGGAAATAGAAAAAGACACCAAGAAGTGGAAAGACATTCCATGTTCATGGGTTGGAAGAATTCACATCATCAAAATTTATATACTACCCCCCAGAGTCATATACAAATTTAATGCTGTCCCCATCATGATCCCAAAAACATTTTTAAGAGAATAGAGCAAATGCTACAAATGTTTATCTGGAACCAGAAAAGACCTAGGATTACGAAAACAATCTTGAGAAGAAAGAACAGGACTGGAGACATCATCCTCCCAGATCTCAAATATTGTATTTTCGGGCCACTATCATAAAAAATTCTTGGTACTGAAAAATGAATAGACACACTGACCAGTGGAATAGAATTGAGAGCCCAGATGTAAACCCCCACACTTACGGGCATCTATCTTTGACAAAGGTTCCCAGACTATTAAATGGGGAAAACAGTGTCTCTTCAACAAATGGTTTTGGAAAGAATGGGTTGAAACATACAGAAGAATGAAACTGAACTGATATAGTTCACCAAACACAAAAGTAAATTCCAAGTGGATCAAGGACTTGGAGGTTAGACCACAAACTATCAGATAGAGGAAAATATTGGCAGAAATATTTTCCACATAAATTTTAAATACATCCTCAGTGAAACTAAGCCAACTACAAAGAAGACTAAAGCAAGTATAAACCTAAGGGACTACATCAAATTAAAAAGCTTCCGCACAGCAAAGGAAACCACTACCAAACCAAGAGACCCCTTACAGAATGGGAGAAGATCTTTACAGGCCATACATCAGACAATAGGCTAATAACCAGAATATATAAAGAGCTTACCAAACTCAAGAACAAGAAAATAAATAACCCCATCCAAAATGGGGGGGGGAGGAAATGGACAGAATATTCACTACAGAAGAGAACCAAAAGGCCCGAGAAACACATGAAAAAATGCTCCAAGTGTTAGATTGTCAGAGAAATGCAAATAAAGACATCAATCAGATACCACTTCACTCCTGTGAGAATTTCATACATCAGAAAAAGTAACAGCACTCCTGTCATGGCCACAGAATGTGAGATCAGATCTAGAGGAATGAAGAGGTCACACAGGCAACTAAGCTAATTATGGGCTCCAGACAACATAACATCGCTGGAGTTTGAGTAATATTTATAGGCTTGTCCCATATTAGGGAGGTACTCTCTTCCCTGATCCAGCTTTCTGATCCTTTTACCAGCCATGACATCATCTCCCCAGACAATAATGAGGATCCTCCTGCATATCAGATTTCAGACTCAGGCAAAAACAACAACAAAAACAAAAAAGAAAACACTAGTATAGCTACAGGCCCTTTGTCCTTTGAAATATAACTAAATTATGCCTACTAGCTATCTACAAAATGGAGGACCCCCCCAACTCTTCATCTGCACTATTCCAGACTTTAGGTCCATGAATGGTCAACAATTTGTTTGGCTTTGTATATTAACTCTCTTTTCAGCCACCAGGTTCCAGATGCTAGGAGGATGCGACCAGACTTCCCTGGACAGACAATCCCACCAATGTATCTTGGAGCTATGTTCCCCCAGAACCCTTCCTCCTAGGGAAAGAGAAACAGGCTGGGAGTATGGATTGACTTGTCAATGCCCATGTTCAGCAGGGAAGCAACTATAGAACCAAGACCTTTATCCTTCTGCAACCCACAGGGATATTGGGTTTATACTCCCAAGGGGTTAAAGAAGAGGAAAGGCATCAGAGGAAGGGATGGGATTTGGAGGTATGGTGATGGGAACTGTGAAAAGCTGTATCCCTCTTATCCTATGGTTTTGTCAATGTTTCCTTTTATATAAATAAAATTTTTTTTTAAAATGACAACGTAACAGCAGCAAATGCTGGAGAGGTTGTAGAGACCAAGGAACATTCCTGCACTGCTGGTGGGAATGTCAATTAGTTCAACCTCTGTGGAGAAGAGTCTAGAGAACTCTTAGAAGGCTAGAAATGGACTTACCCTATGATACTGCAATTTCTCTCCTGGGGATATATCCTGAGGAACCCAACGCACCCATACAAAAACATCTGTGTTCACATATGTTCTTAGGAGCACAATTTGTAATAGGCAAAACGTGAAAATAACCCAGGTGTCCAACAACAAATGAGTGACAAGTTGAGCAAGTTGTGGTCTAGATACACAATGGAATACTACTTAGCTATAACAAATGGTAACTTCACTGTCTTCAGCCCATCTGGGATAGACATTGAAGAACTCATGTTAAGTGAAATAAGTCAGAAATAGAAGGCTGAATACAGGATGATCTAACTCTCAGGCAAAAGTTGAAAAACAAGATCAGAAGAGAAAATGCAAGTAGAAGCTGAACAGGAATTAAAAGACCCTGGGCTGGGTGGGGGTGGGGTTTGTGGAGAATACAGGTCCAAGAAGGATTCAGAGGACCTGGTGGGGTTGTATAGTTATAAGTAAAACTGAGAAATGTTATGAATGTACAACAAATTGTATTTACTGTCAAATGTAAAACTCCCCAGTAAAGAAAAAAAAAAAAAAAGGGAGGAGGAGGAGGTCAGGAAGATAGCACAGTAGTTATGCAAAGATTTGAATGCTTAAGGTTCTGAGTTCCCACGTTCAATCTCAAGCATCATCACAAACCAGAGCTGAGCAGAACTCTGGTGGGAATGTAAATTGGTCCAGTCTCTGTGGAGAGCAGTATGGAGAACTCTCACTAGGCTAGACACAGACCTTCCATATGATCCAGTAATTCCTCTCCTACGGTTATACCCCAAGGACTCCATAACACCCAACCAAAAAGAGGTGTGTACTCCTATGTTCATAGCTGCACAATTCATAATAGCTAAAACCTGGAAGCAACCCAGGTACCCAACAACAGATGAGTGGCTGAGAAAGCTGTGGTATATATACACAGTGGAAATCTATACAGCTATCAAGAACAATGAACCCACCTTCTCTGAACCATCTTGGACAGAGCGAGAAGGAATTATGTTAAGTGAGATAAGTCAGAAAGATAAAGATGAGTATGGGATGATCCCACTCATCAACAGAAGTTGAGAAAGAAGATCTGAAAGGGAAACTAAAAGCAGGATCTGACTAAATTGAAAGTAGGGCACCAAAGTAAAAACCCTGTGGTGAGGGGTACACATGCTGTTTCCTGGGTTGGTGGGTGTGGGTGTGGGTGGGTGGGATGGGACACAGTCTTTTGGTGGTGGGAATGGTGTTTATGTACACTTCTCGTAATTTAAAACAGACTGAGTCTTTTTAATATATAGGCTGTGTATTTGACTTGCGGACTCTCTCAAAAGCCTAGACCAAGTAGATCAAAAGCAACCAGTAGCACAGCTATAAACAATATACTGGGTACTATACAGAAAACCCTAGAAAAAGAGTTTGTTAACCCAATTACCAAATAATGTGATGATAACAATAACTATCCATTATATTTTTGAACCCTAAGACAGCAGGAACCTCACATCTCCACTATAGAGCCTATATTTCCCCCAGTCCTGGAACCTTAGGATAGGACCCACTTTCCCGCATGCCTCTCCCAATTCCTATCAAATAATATTGCATCTGCTGATCTCAACCTGGTTGGTGGAAACCCTGCTGGGGGATCAACTCCTAGGATTAGCTATATCTTGTGGGGAATTAGGAAGGAGACCTTTAATCATTTGTAAGACAAAGCAGGAAATTGATATGTAGATAATAAAAGAACAGGCCATAGTATCAGGAATGTAGGGTAGTTTGAGAGGCAGGGAGAGGATGGATCTCCCCTCAAGTCAAGCCCAACCACATGCTCACAATTTCCCAGCACTCCCTGGTTTTGCCCTGGTGGTACCTGCCAGGGAATCCATGGGGGGAAGGTGAGGGGTGCACACCAGGGCCCATCACCTTTATGCCTCCCACTGGCCACGTGTGGCTGCAATTAAGTGGCCCAAACTCTGCCTCACTGTGACACAGGGCTGACAGTGGACCCACATGACAGCTGGCCAGACATGATGGTGGGCCTCCAACAAGCCCACCTTCTGTAATAAAGGGTTCAATTGGAGGCCACACTGGCCCACTATTCAGCCCTCTGGTCCTAGTTGGTCTGAAGGTTTTGTCAGGTGACCAAGATCTGGGGGTTAGGAGCCTGAGGAGACATTGCAGTGGTTATGCAAAAAGGCTTTCACTCCTGAGGCTCTGAGGTACAGGTACAGTCCCCAGCACAACCAAAAGTCAGAACTGAGCAGTGCTTTGTTTAAAAATAAATGGATAGGGAGTAGGGCTGTAGTGCAGCGGGTTAAGCGCACATGGTACAAAGTGCTAGGACCAGAGGAAGGATACTGGTTCGAGCCCCAGGCTCCCCACCTGCAGGGGAGTTGCTTTACAGGTGGTGAAGCAGGTCTGCAGGTGTCTATCTTTCTCTCCCTCTCTCTGTCTTGCCCTCCTCTCTATTTCTCTCTGTCGAATCCAACAATGACATCAATAACAACAATAACTACAACAATAAAAAGCAGCAAGGGCAACAAAAGGAAATAAACAATATTAAAAAATAAAAAAATAAAATAAATGGATAAATAATGAAATCCCTCTTGAATATACATATATGAATTGTACACACACATGCACAGGCACACACACACACACACACACACACACACAAACAAATATGAGATACTGGGGCCTGAGTGTTGGTGCACTTGGTCAAGTACAGGTGTTATCATGCACAAGGACCCAATCTGTCACCACCTGTCAGGGGAAAGGTTCATAAGTGGTGAAGCAGTGATATAGGTTCTCCCTATCTCTCCCCCCTCAATTTATTTTTAATTTCTTTATTATCTTTATTTTGACTAGATAGAAGCAGCCAGAAATCGAGAGGGAAGGGGGTGATAGAGAAGAAGAGACAGAGAGACACCTGCAACATTGCTTCATCACTTGCAAAGCACTCCCCCTGCGGGTGGGGACTGAGGGCTCGAACCTGGGTCCTTATGCTATAACATGTGTGCTCAACCACATGTGCCACCATGTGGCCCCTCCTCAATTTCTCTTTGTTATATCAGATTAAATAAATAATGTAAGTAAATAAGCCCCCACACCTATGGACATCTAATCCTTGACAAAGGGTCCCAGACTATTAAATGGGGAAAACAGAGTCTCTTCAACTAATGGTGTTGGAAAGAATGGGTTGAAACATGCAGAAGAATGAAACTGAAACACTGTATTTCACCAAATACAAATATAAATTCCAAGTGGATCAAGGACTTGGAGGTTAGACTACAAACTATCAGATACTTAGAGGAAAATAGTAGCAGAATTCTTTTCTGCATAAATTTTAAAGGCATCTTCAATGAAATGAATCCTATTACAAAGAACACTAAGACAAGTATAAACCTATGGGACAACATCAAATTAAAAAGCTTCTTCACAGCAAAAGAAACCACTACCAAACCAAGAGACACCACACAGAATGGGAAAAGATCTTTACATGCCATACATCAGACAAGAGTTAAATAACCAACATATATAAAGAGCTTGCCAAACTCAACAACAAGACAACAAATAACCCCATCCAAAAATGGGGAGAAGACTTGGACAGAATATTCACCACAGAAGAGATCCAAAAGGTTGAGAAAGACATGAAAAAATGCTCCAAGTCTCTGACTGTCAGAGAAATGTAAATAAAGACAACAATGAGATGCCACTTCACTCTTGTGAGAATGTCATACATCAGAAAAGGTTACAGCAGCAAATTCTGGAGAGGGTTTGGGGTCAAAGGAACCCTCTTACACTGCTGGTAGGAATGTCAATTGGTTCAACCTCTGTGGAGAACAGTCTGGAGAAGTCTCAGAAGGCTAGAAATGGACCTACCCTATGATCCTGCAATTCCTCTCCTGGGGATATATTCTAAGGAAGCCAAAACACCCCTCCAAAGAGATCTGTATATGCATATGTTCTCGGCAGCACAATTTGTAATAGCCAAAACCTGGAAACAACCCTGGTGTCCAAAAACAGATGAGCAAGTTGTATATATAGACAATGGAATACTACTCAGCTATAAAAAATGGTGACTTCACTGTTTTCAGCCAATCTTGGATGGACCTTGAAAAATTCATGTTGAATGAAATAAGTCAGAAACAGAAGGATGAATATGGGATGATCTCACTCTCAGGCAGAAGTTGAAAAACAAGATCGAAAAAAGAAACACAAGTAGAACCTGAACTGGAATTGGTGTATTGCACCGAAGTAAAAGACTCTGGGGGTGGGGGGTGGGGACAATATAGGTCTAAGAAGGATGACAGAGGACCTGGTGGGGATTGTATTGTTATATGGGAAAATGGGGAATTTTATGCATGTACAAGCTATTGTATTTACTGCTGAAGGTGAAACATTAATTCCTCAAAAATGAAATTTAAAAAATTATGTAAGTAAATAAATGTTAGAAAGAAATATAAACTACATATATGTGAAATATATATACACATGAAATATATGTACATGAAATTTTATATAAATATAAGAAAAAAGCAGGGTTAGGGTGGGGGCTTTGCGGGAGACAGGCAAAATAGCTCATTTGGATAGTGCGTTCCTTTCTCCTGTGCACAACCCAGGTTTGAGCCCAGCCCCCACCACACCGGAGGTGCTACGGTCTCTTTCACTACCTGTCCCCCTCTCTCTCTCTGCCATCAGGGTTATCACTGGGGCTCAGTGCCTGCATGACTCCACTGCTCCTAGTGACCATTTATTCCTTGAGATAGAGAAGTAAAGACAGCGAGGGAAGGAGAGATACCACAGTACTGTTCCGCCACCACAGAAGACCCCACCCCTCTGCAGAAACTCCCTTGTGGTGACTGGGGGACTTGAACCCAGGTCTTTATACATGGTAATGTGTACACTCTACCAGGTGAGCCAACTGCTGGTCCTCCTTTCTATTTTTAAGTCCTTAATATGTGATCCAAGAGCCCCTGCTCCATGAAAGTCACTGTTGGAAAAAAAAAAAAAAAAACTTTCTGTTGTAGGGTTCAAGACATGTTGTTCATCATTTGAGGTTCTGGGCTGTAGTGTGTGTGTGGGGGGGTGGGGGTGGAGTTAACTTCTCCCTTCAAAGGTAGCCTCAGATGGCACCCTAGGTTACCAAAATGTCTGGAGGCTCTGGAAGTCATCTACACTGCTGGAGCAGAGTGCCAAAGCTTATTTTAAGATCAAGGTGCTGTGCAGAGGCCCAGAGAAAGTATACTTGGTGACCTGGGCGATCAGGCTGAGTGTTAACAGTGCAAGGTGCAAGGTAGCAGTGGATATTATCAGGGTTATTCAGATTCCAGCCACCAAAGAACATGCCACTCACAGTACCAAGGCCCAGCCTTGGAAGCTGTTCTACTGATGGTCTTTGGTGCCATCTGCTGGTCAGAGCGCAGTCGCTCATGCAGGAGGCTGAAGGCTGTGCTGAAATAGATTCCTAGGCTGAGGAAATTCTGAAAGTCTTCTAGGGCAGATTTATAGGGGCTCAAAATAATCATCAGGGTTGGCAAAAGCACATCTGTGGACGCCAAGAAATTCAGATGAAAGAGGGTTGGTAGAAATACCTATCCAAAAAGATCTCTGCACCCCTAAGTTCGCAGCAGCATAGCTTCTTTTTTAAGAAAAGATTTTAAAAATATTTATTTATTCCCTTTTGTTGCCCTTGTTGTTTTATTGTTGTAGTTATTATTGTTGTTGATGTCATCATTGTTGGATAGGACAGAGAGAAATGGAGAGGGAGAGAGGAGGGGAAGACAAAGAGAAAGATAGATACCTGGAGACCTGCTTCACCACTTGTGAAGCGACTCCCCTGCAGGTGGGGAGACAGGAGATCAAACCAGGATCCTTAAGCAGGTCCTTGAGCTCTGTTCCACCTGCGCTTAGCCCTCTACATTATAGCGCTTCTCCCAGCAGCATGATTTCTAAGAGCCCAAATAAGAAGTAACCCAGATGTCTACTTATTTCACTAAGAATGGTCACCTCTACTGCATCCATGTTGTCCCAGAGGTCACAATGTCAATGTCATGGTTTTTGGTCAAAGAGTAGTATTCCATGGAATACATATCCCAGAACGTCCTCAGCCTGTCGTTTTTTTTTAAAGAATTTGTTTATTTATTCATGAGAAAGATAGGCAGAGAGAGAAAGAAACAGACACCACTCTGGCATGTGCTGCCGGGGATTATAATCAGAACCTCATGGTTGATAATCCAATGATTTATCCACTCTGCCACATCCCAGACAACAGCCTGTCATTTCTTGATGGGCATTTAGGCTGTTTCCACTCTTAGAAGACTCTGTACTGGAAGTGCTTCATGGATTCTTTCTGGACAACTCTGGGCATTCATAAGAATGGCTGTATTTCACTAAATATTGATTTTGATGCTCAGGGGGGATTGCAAGGGGGCCTGATCTGCTCTGGCACATGCTAGGCACACCCTCGGGGCTGGGAGGCCTGTGCTCACCTGCTGGAGAGTCTCCCTGTTGTAGGGGGTGATGCTCAGTGTTTCTGAGAGTTTATTCAGTGCCAGCCTCTCCCCACCCCCACCAAGCAAAGGCTCAGACTTTGGCTTTGGAGTGGAGAATGGTGCAAAGGAAGCTGGGAGTGTGCTGCCTGGACTGTCCCCTCCTTGCTTCCTGTCAGACATGCTCTCACCCAGGGCTCCCACATATGTTTGTGCAAACACATGGCTGCACATGTGTGTACATGTGTGTCTTATACATGCACATATGTGTGAGTGCACACATGTACACACAAAAGACTGTATGGAACCAGAAATGAGACGTGAGAGCCCAGGCCATAAACATAAATCAGAGGGGTCAGGTGGTGGCTCACCTCACAGAGAACATATGTTACCCAGGTTCAAGCCATGGATCCCTATCTGAAGGGGGAGCTTCATGAGCAGTGGAGCAGTGCTGCAGGTGGCTCCCCTTCTGTCTCTCCCTCTAATTCTGTCTCTCACTTCTCCCACTATCTCTGTCTCATTTAAAAAATAATGGCTACAGGGAATAGTGGAATCATGTAGGCACTGAGCCCTAGAAATATCCCTGGTGTAAAAAACAAATGTGGAGCAGTAAAGTTAACTTTGATTATTCTAGGAATGCTAAGGACATTCTTATTATGTTATTTCTATTAATATACATATACATGTATATCTTACATCTTTATTGTTGATTAAACCAATTTTTTACTGTTTTCTTGGCTGGATAGTGGTTTACAGGACAATGTCTCATCTGCAGAACATTCTCAATCCTGATTTAGGTCCTTCTGTTCCATCGTGCACCAGAAACCATCCCTCCAAGCACTCCACAGCCCTTTTGCTGCCTCCTTCCCCAGAATCCTTTGCTGTTTTTGTGCAATGCATGAAATGCAGTTCAAATTTACTTGGCGTTTTCCCTTTCTGTCCTTGACTGTTAAGATCTGCCTATGAGTGAGATCATCCAATAATCATCCTTCTCTTTTGGGCTAATCCTTCTCACTGGACAGCTACACCTGTTCTAGGGAACTCATGAATGTGCAGATGGTCTGATGCCATTTCTGCAGGGCTGGGAGCAGGGGCAAGGGAGGGACACCAACAATACAGATGACCACTGATGGCTGTCCTTGTCACTGTCTATCCCTAAACTCTCTGTGCAAGAGCAGAAGCCCAGAGATATCTTGTCCCACAGGCCCTAAATGCCCATCTTTTCAGAACCTCCCTCCACATCTGGCTTAAGGATTTCTCCAGACTTTCTGTTGCCAGCCCTGAACCTAAGCTTGTGAAAAATCTGAAAGCCCCACCTGAAGCTCAGCCCCGACAGTACCCATGGCTGCTGGTGGAGAGTGAAGTGTGCCACGTGGGGAGTCACTTGAACAGGAGGAAAGTGGTTCAGGGCAGGCAGCTGAGCAGTGAGAGAGCAGAGTGGTGGAGCAGTGACTAAACTACACTACATGAGTCACAAGCATGAGATCCTGAGTTGAGTCCTTGACATTGAGTGTGCCAGTGATGTCACTGTGTGACACAGGAAGCAGACACTCAGGAAACCCCTGCTGCCTGCTCTGCCTAGAGCCACACTGCCATCTGTCAGCCACAACAGGCCCCTTTGGCCCAGGTCTTAGTCTCCCCATATCTCCCAGTGTGCTGACACTCAGTGTAGTGTCCCCAAAGCATAGCTCTGTCCCATGACTCCTGGATTTGGGTTGAAAGATTCATGGGGGTTGGGGGGTGTTCCAGAACATTCATTCCTTCAGAAAAGTCCAGGCTTAGGGAGGCATGATCAGATTCACAAGTAACTGTTCTGGAGGAGAGAGGGAGAAAATAGCTCTTCATACTAAGGCCCTGGGTTCGAGCCCCTGCACCACATGAGAGCACCATGAAAGGTAAAAGGGGTGGGGAGCTTCATGGTGAGGGGAACGGTGCTAGGGTAACATTAGTCTCTCTCCCACTCTGGACACAGTGAAACATTTGAGGCCAGGAGGCCTCTGAGCGATGCAATTACACAAGCACAGGACCTTAGGTTTCTTGCCTTTAGCTACAGAAGGTTGTTACACACAGGGACCCAGGAGGGGGCTGTGATAAAGCCTTGATGTAGGAGTTGGAGACCTTCCACTACATGGGAGCACCCTGGATAAAGGCCAGTGGAGGGCTGGCAGAAAAGCTTCCCTGAACAGAACCCTGCTTGGCACTACACTCAACCCTGCTAGAGCCCAACCCCCACCACACTGAAGGAAGCTGTCCTGCTGGGGTCTTTCCTGCTCTCCCTCTGAAAGAATTGCCTGGAATGCTGAAGCATTGAATGGGGCTCCATGGATGGTGGGACAGTACTTTGATCTTGTCTTTTCTCTAAAAATACAGACTTACAGATTGTCTGGGAAGGTAGCTCAGTCACAATGAGCAGACATGAGTCCCCTGGATTCCTCCTCTAACAGGCACCACATTAGATAAAAAACTGTGGACTGAAAAAATAGCTCACTAGAATAGTGTGCTGCTTTGTCATGTGCATGATCCTGGTTCAAACCTGGCACCCACAGAATTGAGGGAAAGTCAGTGCTGCTTCTCTTTCTCAATAAGTTAGCCCAGTGTGGTTAAGTCTTGATGACAAAAAAGAAAAAAAAAATATTAAGAGCAAGCGGGCACATAGAAACACTTTATTATTTTAACATCAATTCCAAGAGGAGGTTGCGCTTTTTTAGAAAAGATTGTGGGTGATACACAAGGAGGGTACAGGCACAAGCAGGGATGCACCCCGGCAAGGTGAGGCTGGGTGCCTCTTCCCCAGCTTCTTTGGCAGCAGATGCTGTGGGGAGCATGGACTGGGTGCCAAGGGCATGAGAATGAAGATAGCACTGCACAGCTTGGGGTAAGACTGGGGTCACCCTCCCCAGCTGCCCTGGAATTCAGTGATAAAGGGTCTAGGGTGAGCTTGGAGGATAGGAGGCTGCACTAAGGGGCCAGAGGGGTTGGAGTGGACTAAGGGGAGGGTATGGAGTGGGGGAAAGGGGGTTGGTGGAGTGAGGTGGAATGGGGAGGGTTGGAGTGGGGGGAGAGAGGTGGAATTGGAAAGGGAGTGGGTTGGGGAGGAGTAGAGTGGGGGAGAATGAGTGGAATGGGGCTGGGGTGAAGGGGGAAGGAGTGGGATGGGGGAGGGGTAAAGTGGGGGAGGGAATGGAATGGGAGAGGGTTGAAGTGGGGAGGGAGGGGTAATGGTGAGGGGGTGGGTTCAGGGAGGAGTAGAGTGGGGAGGTGTGGGATTTGAGTGGGGGAGGGGTGGGATGGGGATGGGCTGGAATAGAGCAATGGGGAGGGTTGGGCAAGGGGTTTAGACTGGGAGATAGGGGAGTTGAATGGGAGGGATGAGAGTGGCCTGGTGTGGGGTGGGGGGTGAGGACAGATGCATAATCCAGAGTTAGGCTGGGAGCACTCTCACCAGCTGTCCTGGTAACCTGACTGTGAGGTTGATAGTGGACTGGGGGTAGGCTGTGGTGCTGGACTAGTCTGAGGGGATCTGAGGCCAGGAGAGGGGAAGACTGGTGGGTGAAGGGAGTGAGGAGAGTTCACCACATCCTGTCTGACTCTGGTGCCTTCTCCCCAGCAGGCCTGAGGGTGCACTGGGAGGGTATAAGGTTTGTGGTTGGGTTGGGGGTGATGAAAGGGGTAGAGGTAGGTTGAGTGGTGGGAGTATGGGGTTGGGGTACTGGACTGTTGAGTGGGGTGAATCCTCCCTCTACCCCCCCACCCCCCAGTCTACCCCTAACCCCCAGGCCCTGCTACCAGGACAGCTGAGGAGAAGGCACCCAGCCTAACTGGCTGTGATGTTCAGTCCTGGTCCTCAATGCCCAGCCCCCCACCACTCCACCCCTCCTCCACACTCAACACCCCTTCACCCCAACTACCCTCCTTTCACCACCACCCCATCTCCTGTCCACCTTCAACCCCATGGCCCTGGCTGCCAGGGAAGCTGGGTGCCTCCCAGCTGCTCTGGCAGCAGGTATTGTGGGCCTGGAGGTAGAAGGGAGATGGGGTGGTGGAAGGAGCACAGGAGGGTAGAGGGGTTTTGAGTGGCGGAAGGGTGCAGTGGTGGGGGCCGGGGTCAAAAACAGCACAGCACAGCCAGTGTTAGGCTGGGTGCCTTGTCCTCAGTTGTCCTGGTAGCAGGTGCTGTGGGGTTGAGGGTGGACTGGGGGGTGGGGTGGGCAGAGGGTGGGCTAATGGGAGGAGAGTTGGATGGAGGGGAGGAGGGGTATGGTTAGAGGAGGGGGATGCACAAGTGGGGGGTGGCGGGAGGGTGGACTAATGGGAGTGGGAGGGGGTCTAATGAGGCAGAGGAGAGGACTGGTGGGAGGAGGAGGCTGAAACATCAGTCAGGGTGAGGCTGGGTGTCTCCTCCCTGGCAGCAGGTACAGTGGATGAGGAGGGACAGGGAAGGTGAAGGGAGGAGGCTGGACTTAGAGAGGGGGGTCCAAAAAGGTGAACTTTGGTTGCACTGGTTAGGGGGGGGCAATACACCAAAGCCAAATGGAGGCTAGGTGGCTTTCTCCAGCCATCTGGCAGTGGGTACCTTTAGGGCTGAGAAGGGACAGAAAATGAGGGTGGAGGAAGGGTGGAGTAATGGTTGGGTGCTTTGATAGTGGGGAGTCCAGTAGGGGTGAGCTGGATGGACTGCTATGTTTTGGTGAACTTGGAGGGGAGGGGTGCAATAAGGGAGAGGTGTGGATTTGGAGGGGGATTGGTAGACTGGGGCGGGAGTAGAGTGAGGGTGAGGACAGCACACTACAGCCAGGGTGCTGTGGGCTAAGGGTGGACTGATGGAGGTGGATAGTGGGCTCTGAGTGGACGTGGACGTGGACTGGGGCAGGTAGGTGGACTGCAGGGTGGTTGGTGGATGAGGGGAGGGTGGTGGATGGGGGGGAAGGGGGTGGACTGCAGGGTGGTTGGTGGATGAGGGGAGGGTGGTGGATGGGGTTAAGGGGGTGGACTGCAGGGTGGGTGGTGGATGAGGGGAGGGTGGTAGATGGGGAAAAGGGAGGTAGACTCCAGGGTGGGTGGTGGGCTGTGCTAAGGGTCAACTGGGGTATGAGGGGATGGCCAGGGGAGGGATGAAGTGGACGGTGAGGGAAGGGGCTGTGGGTGGGGGGATGGGTTTGAGGACAGATCACTACAGCTCAGGTGAGGCTGGGTGCCTTCTCCCCTGCCACCCTGGCAGCAGGTGCTGTGAGGTTGAGGCTGGACTGGTGTCTGTGGTGGGGGTGGAGGACAGCACTCCACCCTAGGGTGAGTCTACATAACTCCTCCTCACAGCTGTCACATTATGTTCTGGGGTGCAGGTGGACTGGGGTGAGGCTGTGGGTGATCAGGCACACACGGATTCACAAAAGGAGGGAGGACAGACACAATCTTCTCTGCAAGCTCCCAGGTGGCATCCTGCTGGAGTCCCAAGACAACTGGGAGGCGAGGACCGGACTCTGGCTTCACATGAGCATGAGAGACCCTGGCAAGTGTTTGTTGTAGGGCCAGAAGTGGGTCTTGCCCTTGTTGGACGGGTCTCTCTGACACTGTTTACAGCGTTTGTAGTCATTGCACTGATCCAAAATAAATAGTTTGTCTGGCGCCCTGAAGTGGAAAAAGCACATGTGATGGTGAGAGGCCTTCCTCAAAACGGTGAAAAGGAGACAAGGACAGTGAACCCCCCCCCAGTACCTGTTCCCCTTGCCCCCAGCCTGCCCTTCTCCTCTCACTCACTGCCACAAATGACGGCCCTACATGGGAGTGGGGGAGGAAACACCTTCCACTAAAATCAAAACATCTTCTCTAGAACAGATTGTATCCCAGTGGGAAAGCTAGCATGGCAGTTGTGCAAAGACTTGCATGTCTGAGGCTCTGAGGTCCCAGGCTCAATACTCTGTATCATCATTAGCCAGAGTGAAGGAAGAGTAGAGAGAGTAAGAAGAGTAGGAGGAGAGGAAGGAGGAGGAGGACTTATCCATGGGTTAGCCAAGATAATAATTTGTCAATTGGTCATTTAGAATATTTGGGGCTACCGATATAGCCCAGTCATTCTGCAAGTGACTTTCATTTCCTTTTAAGTTTCAGTTTAATTCCCAGCTCCACTATAAGCCTGACCTAAGGTTCATGAAAAAAAAAAGTTTGTCATACTGAGGCTTTGATAACATCTGAAGGGATAGGCTCCATCTGTTTTGGCAAGTTTTTCACCTTCTCAGTCAGGCACATGTTAACTTTCGCCATTGACAAATGAAAATAAAACAAAAGATCATCAGCCTTTTTCAGGCTAACTGTCAACCTCCATGGACCGAGGCTAGAGGCTCTGCTCCTGGTGGTGAGTAGAGAGAGAGGGCTGAGAAGACAGGACAGGCACCCTCTGGGAGGATGGTCTGGGCCTGTTCCCAGCTGGGTGTCTTACTTTGTATAGCATCCATTACTCATGACTCCATTCCTAACTGACTGTCCATTTTTTTTACTTTTTTTTTTATCTTAAATTTTTTTTTTAATTTAAATATTTATTTTATTTGTTCCCTTTTGTTACCCTTGTTGTTTTATTGTTGTAGTTATTATTGTTGTTGTCGTTGTTGGATAGGACAGAGAGAAATGGAGAGAGGAGGGGAAGACAGAGAGGAGGAGAGAAAGATAGACACATGCAGACCTGCTTCACCGCCTGTGAAGCGACTCCTCTGCAGGTGGGGAGCCGGGGTTCAAACCAGGATCCTTATGCCAGTCCATGTGCTTAACCCGTTGCACTACAGCCCGACTCCCCTGACTGCCCATTTACCCATGATTCCTCAGCTCTGCTCTTAGAACAGAACATTCCATAAGCCAAGGATGGAAACTCACTCTCCCTGCTTCAAACTTGTTATTTCCAAAGAGAAATGCCCTGCACCCTCCACAAAAGAAAAACGAAGCTCCCTTGAGTAGAGGCAGACCAAAACACTGTTGGTAGACATTTAGCAGGCAGCACACCTGTCCCCACACTAAACCCAGACTTCTGTCCTCCATGGAGTTCTCTTGGCAACCCCCACTCATTTGCATGAAGCTCTATAGACCCACAGATCAGAGGGGAGGAAATGGGGAGAGGAGGCAACTTGCAACCCCAGAAGGCAATTACTTGTCAAAGGCCTTGGCATCTTCATCTCGCTGATGCTTCAGCACAACATCTTTATCCCATTCTTTTCTCAGGTGTTGATTGATGGTGTTCCTTCGATCCTCTTCTGCACATCTTTCTGCTAAATGCCTGGAGGGAAGGCAAGAGTCTGACTCCATCCACTGCCACCATCTCCCGCCTAGTCCTCTCTCCTTTGGATTCAGTGGGAAATCTGGTTTTGCTCTCTCTCTTTGGAATAAGAGGTAAAGTTGGAGGCCAGGTAGTGGTGCACCTAGTTGAAGGCACACATTGCAGTGTGCAAGGACCTGGGTTCAAGCCTCAGGTCCCCAACTTCAATTAGGAAGTGCAACAGGTTTCTCTCTGTTTTTCTCCCAATCTCTACCCAAAATAAATAAAAAATTTTCAAAAATAAAAAAAAGAAAGAAAAAGAGTCAGTAACATGAGCAGATACAGGGAACCCTAGCTGAAGGGTCCAAGGCTGCTTGCTTTAAGCCGAAACCCTCTTTCTGTCAATGAAAACGCTCTTTCTGTCAAAAGATGTTTGTTTCCTTTAATTAATCTGAAAACTCATCTCATGGACCTACCCTATGATCCTGCAATTCCTCTCCTGGGGATATATCCTAAGGAACCCAACACGCACATCCAAAAGGATCTGTGTACACATATGTTCGTAAGCAGCACAATTTGTAATAGCCAGAACCTGGAAGCAACCCAGGTGTCCAACAGATGAGTGGCTGAGCAAGTTGTGGTCTATATACACAATGGAATACTATTCAGTGATAATAAAAAAAAAATGGTGACTTCGCCATTTTCAGCCCATCTTGGATGGAGTGTGAAGAAATCAGGTTAAATTAAATAAGTCAGAAACAGGATGAATATGGGAAGATCTCACTCCCAGGCAGAAGTTGAAAAACAGTATCAGAAGAGAAAGCACAAGTAGAACCAGAACGGCAGTTGCTGTATTGCACCAAAGTAAAAGACTCTGGGGTGCAGTGGGGGGGGGGGCAGTGTCCATGTCCAAAAATGATGACAGAGCATCTAGTGCGGTTTGCATTGTTATGTGGAAAACTGAGAAATGCTATGCATGTGCAAACTATTGTATTTATACTCATCCCATAAGGTGGTTTGTGACATGCAACAGCCTCAGCAGTTGACTGGGGAGTAGAGATGAGAAGCAGGCTGGGGCGAGCTAGGGTCAGTCATGACTCTCCACGTGTCCACACATGTTTCTACTAAGGTCGGTGTCAAGGGGTGGGGGAGGAGAGGGAGAGAAAGGAGGAGAGGGTTATGGTGAGGAAGGAAGGGCCAGGCCCCGTACTTTTCTTGGTTTTTCTGAAGCATTTTTTTTTCTTGCTGCAGATTTTTTATTTGGTTGAGGACACGCTGTCTTCTGTGACCTAGAGCGGCTTCCACCTGCTGCTTCATATATTCAATATTTCTCTGCCGCTTCTCGGCCTCCAGGGTCTTCTCATTCTGCCCAAAGTTGGTGACGGTGCCCATGGGCTCATAGATGGGCAGTCTGGAAGGCCTGTGTTTCAGCTGGAACAGAGAGAGCCAGTGTGAAGGCTTGAAGCATTGGGGTACACTGACAGACCCACTGTTTATAGGAAGGAGCCAGGGCACCCAAACTCACATGAGGAAACCTGCTAGGTGGGTGGGGGCCCAGTATTGGAGGGTAGAATACACACCTACGTTCAGAGTGCTAGGAAGCAGTGTACAGTTCTCAAAATAGCAACCCGTCCATTTACCTGGTGTTCCAGTGCTTTCTTATACATTTCTCTCTCCTCAAATTGATGTTTCTTCAATTCAGCTTTTTGTTCATCAATTCTGATAATTGGAAGAGGAGGAGGTGAGGCCACACTTTATTCTAATGGAGACCAACATCATCAAAACACACCTAACAAGTAATAGTGGGAATAAGTTCCAAGAAAATAAAAGCTGGTACTTCCTTCTGGAAGCTTCCATTGCACCTGATAGAGACAGGCCTTGGAGCCTGGTGGTGTCTCATCTAGGAGAGCACACATGCTGCCATGTGCAAAGACCTGAGCTCAAGGTTCTCACCTGCAAGGGAGACACATCACAAGCAGTGGAACAGTGCTGCAGGTGTCTCTCCTTTTCTCTCTCTCTCTCTCTATTTCTGTCTCTCTTTCTCTCTCACTGTCTTCTCTCTAGCTATCACAGTCTATCAAAGAAAGGACTGTCAGGTCTATGGCCATACCACCCTGAACACACCCGATGTCATCTGATCTCAGAATCTAAGCAGGGTTGGACCTGGTTAGTACTTAGATGGGAGAAAGGACTGTCAGAAATAGTGAAGCATCAGGGCAACAGGCCCCAAATAACCATAGTGGCAAATAAGAAAGGAATGGAGGGAGGGAGGAAAGGAGGGAGCAAGGGAGAGAGAGAGAGAGACACTAGCTTTATGGAGGCAGGAATTACCTCCATTTGGGGGAGTCTTCCCCACAGCAGTTTCCCTCACTGCTCTCCTGACCTCCTCCCTGACTCAAATGCTCAGCCTCAGGCCAAGTGCAACCAAACACTCTCTTTCCTCAGGACTGGGAATTGAGAGAAATGTTCATCCCAGGCTGAGCTACAGGAGAATGGCAGGTATGAGTATGTGGAAGACTTTCCATGATGGCCTGGCCCCTGCTTCTAGTCTGGGCCCCCACACTCCCGACCCTGGGCGCTGGGCTCCCAACAGACTGATGATAAACCTACACTTGGAAGGGTCCCTCCATCAGACTGGCCCCTTCTTCCTCTACTAACACCACTGACCACAAAGCCAAAGGCCATGGTCCCAACTAACAACTGTACCTGGCCTCCAAGGCTGTCCTGACACTAAGCATGGTGGCGATGATGGGCTGCATGGGGATCCTGGTTGGCTGGCTGACATGTGCTGCAGCACTAGTTGTGCTGCCCTACCCTTCCCTACTGGAGTCCCCCTGCAAGTCCACCAAAACTCACTCTTGTTTGAGTTGCAGCCGTTCTAGTTGCTCCAAGACTTTCTGATTTTCTTTCTTTTTCTTGGCCAGTTTACTATTGGCATCTATTTGTTTGAGAAGGTTCTTAGTATACTCATTTTTCTTTTCAGTGACAATAGCAGCACTTGCTGGTCGGTTTGCAAAGTAATATGGATTCTAGGATGAAAGAGGAGCAGTTCATTTCTTTGAGACAAGCAAGAAAGCAACTGATGGGCTAGCAAAATAGCTGGCTTATACAGTGACTGCTTTGTCGTTGGTGAGACCTGGGTTTCAGCCCTGCGCTACCACACTGAAGGAGCCTCAGTGCTGTGGTTGCTTTCTCCATCTATCTAAAAGAAAGAAAAGTCATTTTTCAAAGTGCCGATAAAGCAGCTACATGTTGAACTCACCTGCTCCAAGGTGACTCTGAGCAGAACTGACCAGAGGTCACAGGTCTGTTGTATGCTTTACATTGGTTTGTTCTAGCTCTCCCCCACCAAGAGAATTGCCATCAGTCCAGTTAGTTTCGAGGGCCTGCTTGGCCCCGCCCCTAGGAACCCCAACAGAGTTCCAGAGTGGCAGAGTTAGAGAGAGTTCTTGGCGCCGCCATGGGAAAGAGGCAGCAGAGTTCTGTTTGGTGATTAGTTTGTCTTAGTTTATAAATCGTTGATGCTAAATAAAGAAATACAGCTTCTCTGCCCAGCCGTATGTCTCTGGTCGTCTCTGTTACCCGCTCGTGAAGCTAGCCTGGCCAGCTAGAGACTCCGAATTTTAACAACACAGGTCTTTTTTTCTTCTCCATGGTGTGTCTGTGTGTGTGTGTATGTATGTGTGTGTGTGTGTGTGTGTATGTATGTGTGTGTGTGTGTGTGTGTGTGTGTGTCCCAAAGCCCTGCATGGTGAACAAAGGCAATACAATGGACTATCTATCAAGTCCAAGAGTTGTCAGGTTAACTAGAAAATGGTTTGAAAAGAGGATGATTTAGGCAGATAAAAATAGAAGCCAAAGATACTAAAAACATGAAAATGGTGGTGAAGCATGTTCACTGCCATCTGAAATGAAGTTTTTTGAAACTTCTGCACCTACAGCTCACCTGAGGGTTTTACTGAGGTGGAGACCTTAGTTCTGAGGGTGTGGGGAGGGGCCCAAGATTCTATGGAATGAGCTCCCACCCAGAAAGGAAGTATCACTCTTGTAAAGCCCACAGGAATCCCTTCAATGTGCCCTCCAGAGGGTGGGTTCAAACATTCCCAGACAGGGTTATATGCAAGAGAGAGGCAGAAACAACTCTTACAGAAAAGTGGCATTTCGGATTCCTCTGTGATTTTATAGCATCTGCGACACCAAGGTTATAAGCAGCATTCCTCATGCGTTCTTCTTTTTCTGATTTTAGTCTCAACTTCGCAAGGAAAAAGAAAATAAACACACACTGGAAATGTCATTCTGTTTGTGAAGGCTACTAACTTTCTCTCTACAAAGACTGTGTTTCAAATGAGTCCAAACTGATTGGGCTTTTCTATGTTTGTTTTGCTCCCTGAGAAAATGTCTCCCAGTCAAGAACTTTCTTTTTCAAACCCAAGGCCTGGTGGCTCTAGCAAGTCAAGCAGAATGGCACCTGAAAATGGATGGCTGTCTATGTTCTTCCCTGCACTCATGCAACAGAGTAGAGTAAACCCTCCATTCATCCTCCAAACCCCTCCCCAATGCATTTATATAAGCTGTGAGGAGATCAGAAAGTAGCTTCAGCCCCAAAATGTAGTGCACCAAACAAGACTTTAGTCTGCTCCTGAAAACCTGGCCATGACCCAAACTTCATTCTCAAATGAAATGCCTGATTTGGCACACTGCCAGGCAGACATGCACAGGACATCTGCAGTGGCCTTGTCTTGTTTGCTGCCCCCACTGCACCACCTCTCAATCCAAGCATTCTACTACCTGGTCTTTGAATTCAGTGTCCTTGTCTTTCATTATCTGATATTGATGTAGAATTTGGTCGTCCTGTTCTTCTTCTTTTTTCAACTTGACATTAGAATACAGTGCACTGTTGGCCTTCCTGCGTTGCATACACACGTAACAAAGTTCCTACAATGACACCAAGGGTCTATTCCTACCTTTTGCTTTCTTATCTTCACACTTCTTCCTGTGCTCCCCAAGACTGGATTTCTCCAGGAGTGTGTTTGATAAAAAGACATATGAACAGCGATGTGCACAATGGGTTTGATAGGCTGAGTCCTCAGGTTGCAGGAGTGGCCACAATTCCACTTGATTTGCAAGGTCTATGTTCACTCAGAACCCTTGTTCTCCCAGCCCTGTTTGTGTTCAGTGGCCCCCACCCCCATCATTTATCATTTGTTTGTCTGAGGAGACTGGTACCTGTCCTGCTTTCTCATGATCCCTACAAGTTGTAGTCTCAGAGGTCTTAGGTTCTGTTTTGGTGTTCTTTGATGGACTGGGTGGATGTGGCACACTATAAGAAAACAACAATAGGGAGTCAGGCTGTAGCACAGTGGGTTAAGTGCACAGGACACAAAGCACAAGGACTGGCATAAGGATCAAACCTGGCTCCCCACTTGTAGGGGAGTTGCTTCACAAGTAGAGAAGCAGAAATGCAGGTGTCTATCTTTCTCTCCCCTCTCTCTGTCTTCCCCTTCTCTCTCCATTTCTCTATGTCCTATCCAACAATAATGATAACAATAACTACAACAATAAAACAACAAGGGCAGCAAAAGGGAATAAATAAATATTAAAAAACAACACAATTTCACATCCAGAGTGAAATTAGAGGCAAATATAGCCAAAGGAAGATAGCTCAGTGGTTCTCTTCAGAGCTCTGCATTGTACAGGTGAGCGACCTATGTGTTTGATAAGCCTGGATTTCAATAATAGCATGCTTGTTTACATTTGACTTTTGAGCATTACTGACTGCACTTTCTCAGGCATGGGAGGTGCAGTGAACACACACACACACACACACACAAACACACACACACACGCACACACACACAAACCCTCTTCCTGTGGAATCAACATTCTAAAGCAAAGTTACTAAACAAGGTAAGTGAGGTCTCCAGTGTATTTGGCACTGCTAATGACCATGCACACCTAGCTTCCCCCTGATAGACTGTGAGCCCTGAACATCTCTGCAGTCCTCACCATGGAGCACAAATGCAGGGACACCATGTAAAGGCATGCATGGAAACATCTAATATCCCTGAATCAAGATAAGACTCAGACTACAGTTAGTAAAGTGTGATCCCCACCTAACCCCCCACAAAAGACCATCATGTTACCTTTTGGTTCTTGTTTTTGTAAAGACAGTCTTATTAGGTTCCACTGTGGTAGGCAATATTACGGGTGCAATATTTCCAGATGCTGGAGTGGGTTTTTGACCTGGAGGTCTAGGTAGAAAGTTGACTGTAGAATAAGAGAAAGAGTTAAGTTTCCTTTCAGTCTTTTCCTTTGAGGCTTTAATGGTCATATAGATACAATGAAGAGAGAAAAATACAATAGGAACAGATAACACATTCTTACTCTACACCAATTGTGCTAAGTGCTTAATCTAATGCATAATGGGCCAGGGAGATAGCATAGTGGTTATGCAAAAGACTTTTTTGTGTCTGATGCTCTTAAATCACAGGTTCAATCCTTGGCAGAGAGACACAGAGACAGATACAGAGAGAGAGAGATAGAGAGAAGGGAAGAAAGTGAAAGGGAAAGATTGCATAAATAACAACTTAAGATAACAAGTAAAATCTCTTTATGAAAGGAACAGTCCTCAAAACATTGTCTGGCAACTTCTAGCTATCTCCAGTAACTTAGAAAAAAATTAAGAAAACCTTTGTGTTTCTACATATGTTTCAACCAAAGTCACATCAGCTACAGACATGAGAATCCTACTATTTTCTATTAAGCCATATAAGACAGTTGTAAACTCCTACTCAGAATATATATATATGGAACATGTTACATGCAGCTCACTTGATGCATTTCTGTTACCTACCTAGGCCACTTCCCTCCCCCGGTAGCCATCTGAACTTTGACTCTTTTAAGTAGTAGAGAGCCAGCAAAGAGTCTTAGTTGAGAATCTCAGGGATTAGAGTTAAGGTGAGATAGAAAATTCTAGAAGAGCTATTTCTTAGAAGAGCATATTTCTTGGGAGTCAGGTGATAGCGCAGCTGGAAAAATGCCAGTGGCACAAAACACAAGGACCAGTGTAAGTATCCCAGTTCTAGCCCCTGGCTCCCCACCTGCAGAGGAGTCGCTTCACAAGCAGTGAAGCAGGTGTGCTGGTGTCTGTCTTTCTCTCCCCCCTCTTGCCTTCCCCTCCTCTCTCCATTTCTCTGTCCTATCCAACAACAACATCATCAATGACAATAACAACTGCAACAACAATAAAAAACAGGCAACAAAAGGGAAAATAAATAATTATAAAATTAAAAAAAGAAAATTCTAGAAGACCAGTTTCTTAGAAGAACACATTTCTTATAACTCTAATGGTACTGATTTTCGGCACAGGAGTTGCTCAGCAACAATGCCCTGCTGCTTAGCAGAAAAGAGAAAACAGCTAAAATCGTTGGCCTACCTTGCACATCATCTTTGTCTGACTTCATTCTTAACACAGATTTCCTCAGTTTAGGTTGTTCAATTTTTTCCAGTGTTTCATTATTTCCTTTTAATTCAAATTCAATTCTAGGAATGGACCAAAAGGTTTGCCTGCTCACTGGATCTGAATAAGAAACTAGGAGAATTCTCAGTTCTGAGCAGCACCCCACCCAGCCTGATAATACTGAAATAAACCTACTTCTCTCCATGAGTGAGTGCCTGGACTTTGTTATGCAGAAATCACAGACTGAAGACTCTTTTCTTTTTTAGCCTGAGTCTGACTGTGACCTGCCTCTTCTAAACTGAGGTCTCAAAAGGTACTCATACTCTGGGGGGGAGGGGATGCCTTTGGGTTTTGGTTTCAGTTTGAATGTGACTTTTCTAGTTCTGTCACCAGATTCAATACAGGGCTGTCAGAGTGGTATGTGGTTGGCAGAGTGTTTGGGAGGCCAGGGTTGATCGGTCCATGGAACCTGTGGGGTAAGGCACTCACCTGGGGAATGAAAGAACACAGTTTGGACTTCTCTTCGAATTTTTGATGTTTGCTAAAGTTGAATTTACACTTTGAGGTGTCTGGAGAAAAAGGAGAGAGGAGATTTATAGCTGGTCTATAGTCCAGGACCCAGACACCTCACAGGCTCCCTGGAAGCAATGCTACTGGAAGGCTGGCTTGTTGGATGCTCAGTGACTAAAGCCTCAAGCTTACCCCCCCCGCCCCCCATTTAATAACGATCTTCTGACTCTTCTCCCAGATCCAGCTTTCTAGTCCCTTTTCCAACTATGACACCATTTCCCCAGACAGTAACCTGTGTCCACCTGCATATCAGCTGTTAGGCTCAGGCAAAAATGGAGCCCTTAGAATAAACCTAAAATAGACAAACCTGTTTTTTCCAAAACAGAGACCCCAAATCTTCATCTGCAATATTGTTGCCTTTAGGTTCATGATTAGTCAACAATATGTTCAGCTTTCTATATTAACTCTTTTTCAGCCACCAGGTTCCAGATGATACCATGATGCCAACCTGACTTCCCTGGGCAGATGACTCCACCTGGAGACACACCTATCTCAGATCTCTGCCCCACTAGGGAAAGAGAGAGACAGGCTGGGAATATGGATTGACCAGCCAATGCCAGTGTTCAACAGGGAAACAATTACAGAAGCCAGACCTTCCACCTTCTGCACCCCATAATGATCATGAGTCCATACTCTCAGAGGGATAAAGAATAGGGAAGTTCCTTCCCTATTTCCTATTATACTTACTCCCAAGATATCCTTATCAAAGCAAAGACAGCAAAAGCTCAATAAGGGCAAGAGACTGGCATACTTTAACAATGACTCTTTAGTCACTATCAGGCCACCCCATCAAGCTGGGGCCCTAGTCTGGGAGTTCTGAGACTCCCAAACAGACATGATGGGCCTTGACCTCAAATAAATCCCTTTCTCCATTGTTACCAGTCATCTGTATCAGGAACAACAAAACAGATCCCTTTGTGGACCCCCACAGGTCCTTGCACTCAAATCAACAACAGTAGAGAATGTTCCATCCTCTGAAATGAGGCTGGACCACATACTCTATGCTACACCTGAGGAAGATGGGTCCTAATTTTGGGGCAATTGGAATGTTCTTACTGATGATCCAGAATGTGAGGTTTGATCTAAAGGGATACAGAGGTCAATCAAATAGGCTCCTAAGCTGAAGTAGGGCAACAGATCAGATCCAATAGATGGGGTTTACAGTCAACAATATTTATATACCTTTAGCATATTTGGAAGCTACTCTCTTCCCTGATCCAGCTTTCTGGTCCTTTTTCCAGCCATGACATCATCTCCCCAGACAATAACTAGGATCCATCTGCATATAACATTTCAGGCTCAGGGAGAAAAAAAACTAGTATATCCTCAGGCCCTTTGGACTTTCCTGCATGCTTCTCTCAATTCATGTCAAATAATATTGCATCCGCCGATCACAACCTAATCAACGCAACGAGTACCACCCCAGCATGCTTCACTTCAGACTGTGTCCAGAGACTTCAGGTGTGGAACGACAACCCTTCAGCTTCATCACTCAGGAGAGACCTTTCCTTTCATAGTATTCTCTAATTCCATTCCAGGTGGTCCACTCCCCAATAAAGTCCCCAAACCCAGATATAGACCAGGTCCCCTGAGATAGAGCATATGTTCACATGTGTCCATAAACCAAGGAAAAATATATACCTGAAAGCAGAAGTACACAAGTACACTGGTCTGCAGTGAGTACCCCCCCTAACACTTCCTCTCCACTATTCCAACCTTAAGGTCCATGATTGTTCAACAATTTGTTTGGCTTTGTATGTTAACTCTCTTATCAGCCACCAGGTTCCGGATGCCAGCATGATGCCGACCAGACTTCCCTGGACTGATGACACCACCTATGTGTCCTGGAGCTCCACTTCCCCAGAGATCCACCCTACTAGGGAAAGAGAGAGGCAGACTGGGAGTATGGATCAATGAGTAAAAGCCCATGCTCAGTGGGGAAGCAATTACAGAAGCCAGACCTTCCACCTTCTGCAACCCAAAATGACCTTGGGTCCATACTCCCAGAGGGATAGAGAATAGGAAAGCTATCAGGAGAGGAGATGGGATATGGAGATCGGGTGGTGGGAATTGTGTGGAGTTGTACCCCTAGTATCCTACAGTTCTGTTATTGTCTCCTTTTGTAAATAAAAAAAATAAAGCTTAAAAAACAAATATAACTAAAATACGCCTATTAGCAGAGAATGGAGACCACCCCCAACTCTTCATTTGTGCCATTCTAGCCTTTAGGTTCATAATCAGTCAAAAACATGTTTGGCTTTACATTTTAACTCTCTTTTCAGCCAACAGGATGCAGCTGCAAGCACGATGCCAACCAGACTTCCCTGGACAGATAACCCCACCAATGTGTCCTGGAGCTCTGATCCCTCAGAACCCTACAGCCAAAATCATACTCAATGGTGAAAAACTGTAAGCATTTCCACACATATCAGGTACTAGACAGGGCTGCCTACTATCACCATTACTACCCAACATAGTTTTGGAAGTTCTTGCCCAAGCTTTCACGCAGGAGCAAGGAATTAAAGGCATACATATTGTAAGAGAAGTCAAATTCTCCCTATTTGCAGATGATATGATAGTATACATAGATAAACCTAGGAAATCCAGCCAGAAGCTTTAGGAAATCATTAAGCAATACAGTAAGGTGTCAGGCTGCAAAATTAATATTCAAATTCAGTGGCATTCCTCTGTGCAAACACTATGTTAGAAGAAGAAAAATCGAGAAATCAATTCCTTTTCCTACAGCAACAACAAGAACAAAAAAATAAAATATCTAGGAATAAACCTAACCAAAGAAGTGAAATGCTTGTATACTAAAATTGTGAGTCACTAATCAAGGAAATTGAAAAAGACACAAAGAAGTGGAAAGATAATTCCATGTTCAAGGGTTGGAAGAATTATCATCATTAAAATGAATATACTGCCCAAGGCCATATACAAATTTAATGCTATCCCCATCAAGAATCCATACACATCTTGTAGGAGTATAAAACGAATTCTACAAATGTTTATCTGGAACCAAAAAGACCTATAATTGTCAAAAATAATCTTGAGAAGATAGAACAGAACTGGAGGATCACACTCCCTGACCTCAAATTGTTTTATGGGGTCCTTGTAATCAAACCTTCTAGGTAATGGAACATGAATAGACACACTGCCCAGTGGAATAGAACCAAGAACCCAGAAGTAAGCCCCCACACACTGGACATCTAGTCTTTGACAAAGGTGCCCAGACTATTAAAAGGGGGAAAGCAGAGTCTCTTCAACAAATGGTGTTGGGAAAATGGGTTGAAACATGCAGAGGAATGAATGTGAACCACCAAACACAAAAGTAAATTCTAAATGGATCAGGGGCTTGGATGTTAGACCAGAAACTATCAGATACTTAGAGGAAAATATTGGCAGAACTCTTTTCCACATAAATATTAAAGACATCTTCAATGAAATGAATCCAGTTACAAAGTAGACTAAGGCAAATATATACCTATCGGACTTCATCAAATTAAAAAGATTCTGCAGAGCAAAAAAAGCAATACCCAAACCAAGAGACCCCTCACAGAATGGGAGAAGATTGTCACATGCCCTGCATCAAACGAGAGGCTAATAACCAAAATATATAAAGAGCTTACCAGCCTCAACCACAAGAAAACAAATGAAGCCATCCAAAAATGTGGAGAAGACATAGACAGAATATTCACCACAGAAGAGATCCAAAAGGATGAGAAACACATGAAAAAATGCTCCAAGTCTTTGACTGGCAGAGAAATGCAAATAAAGACAACCAATAGATCCCACTTCACTCCTATGAAAATGTCATACTTCAAAAAAGGTAGCGCAACAAATACTACAGAGGTTGTAGGGTCAAAGGAACCCTCCTGCACTGCAGGTGGGAATGTAAATTAGTCCAACCTCTGTGGAGAACAGTCTGGAGTACTCTCAGAAGGCTAGAAATGGACCTACCCTATGATCCTGCAATTCCTCTCCTGGGGATATATCCTAAGGAACCCAACATGCACATCCAAAAAGATTTGTGTATACCTATGTTCTTGGCAGCACAATTTGTAATAGCCAAAAACTGGAAGCAACCCAGGTGTCCAACATCAGTTGAGTGGCTGAGCAAGTTGTGGTCTATATACACAATGGAATACCACTCAGCTATTAAAAATGGTGATTTCACCATTGTAAACCCATATTGGATGGGGCTTGAAGAAATCATGTTAACTGAAAGAAGTCAGAAACAGAAGGATGAATATGGATGATCCCACTCTCAGGAAGACGCTTAAAAACAAGATCAGAAAACACAAGTAGAAACCGAACTGGAGTTGGTGTACTGCCACAACGTAAAACATTCCCTGGTGCAGTGGTGGTTGAGTACAGGTTCCAAAAGGATGACATAGAACCTAGTGGGGATTGTATTGTTATGTGGAAGACTGAGAAATGTTATGCATGTACAAATTATTGTATTTATTGTTGAATATAAAACATTAATTCCTCAATAAAAATAATAAAAAAGAAATTATGTGGGTGAGATACTTTTATCTATTTTTATATTTATTTATTCTCTTTTTATTGCCCTTGTTGTTTTATTGTTGTAGTTATTGTCCTTATTGAAGTCTTTGTTGTTGGGTAGGACAGAGAGAAATGGAGAGAAGAGGGGAAGACAGAGACGGGGAGAGAATGATAGACACCTGCAGACTCAAACCACGATCCTCATGCCAGTCTTTGCACTTTGGGCCTACTGTGCTCAACCCGCTGCACTACTTCCCAACTCTCAGTAAGATACTTTTAAACCATATTTTCCCCTGTCCCTGGCTCAGTCCTTCAGATGTTTTATCCTTCTGGCCATTTTATCTGAGTAAGACACTTAGAATCAAGCCTTTTTTTGCCCAAGGGGCACTTGTCATCTAAGACAGGCCAACACTGAAGGGTGACACCTCTATAGACAATTCAGAACTGTAAGAAAGAGAAATAATTAGAAGGTCAACATTACCTTTGCAATACCTTTTTCCAGATTGCCACTTGTATCCACTGCAGACAAGAAGTCCTGAAAAAATTTCATTTTTACTTTGTCATTTTCAATTGTAAGGATACCGATTCCTTGGAAAGTAAATTCAACTTTCTTTCGTGTGCAGATTGATCGTGATAAGAGCTGCAGAGTTTCTTTAATGCATCCTTCGACTGTGTCCCTGCTATAATGCCCCGCTATGGCAACCATGATAAAATTCAGTGGTACAACGGGAATATCCCCTGGAAGAGAAAAGGACAGTTGTGTGGGGGAAAGACAGTGAGCAGATGGCAGATACTCAGAAATAACTGTCTCTCTTTTAATGGGAAAGGTTTAGCCAGTAGAGCTACTTACCAGGTGTGTGGATCTTAGTTTGTCGTAGTCCATGCAGCTGCAATAGCTTCTCTGACATGATAAAGATCGGTATCTGGATAGAGCTAAACCTGTTCCCAGCATCTAGTTTTTGCCTCATAAAAGTAAATGTCCCAAAAGCAGGTATGTAGACCCCCTAGAAACGAAGCAAACAGAAGGTGGGAAGAAAAGAACCACATGCTGACTTCTCTGAAGGGATGATAAAGACGAATCCTGAGAGAATTTTAGACTAAAAGTTTTCAAATGATGTTTGCATAAAATATAACCAATTCAAAGGCTATATTTTTCTTTCTTAAAAAATTTCCTTATTGGGAAATTAATGTTTTAAATTCAATAGTAAATTCAATAGTTTGTACATGAATAAAATTTCCCAGTTTCCATATAATAATACAACCCCCCTTAAGTCCTCTGTCATCTTTCTTTGATCTGTATTCTCCCCACCCACCCACCCTAGAGTTTTTTACTTTGGTGCAATACACCCATTCCAGTTCAGGTTCTACATGTGTTTTCCTTTCTGATCTTGATTTTCAACTTCTGCCTGAGAGTGAGAGCAACCCATATTAATCCTTCTGTTTCTGACTTATTTCACTTAAAATGAATTTTTCAAGGTCCATCCAAGATTGGCTGTAAACAGTGAAGTCACCACTTTTTTTATTTTTTATTTTACTTATTTATTCCCTTTTGTTGCCCTTGTTGTTTTATTGTTGTAGTTATTATTGTTGTTATCGTTGTTGGATAGGACAGGAGAAATGGAGAGAGGAGGGGAAGACAGAGAGGGGGAGAGAAAGACAGATACCTGCAGACCTGCTTCACTGCCTGTGAAGTGACTCCCCTGCAGGTGGGGAGATGGGGTTCGAACCGGGATCCTTATGCCGGTCCATGTGCTTTGCGCCACCTGCGCTTAACCCGCTGCGCTACAGCCTTACTCCCAAAGTCACCACTTTTATAGTTAAGTAGTACTTTAATATATATATACCACAACTTGCTCAGCCACTCATCTGTTGTTGGACACCTGGGTTGCTTCTAGGTTTTGGCTATTACAACTTGTGCTGCCAAGAACATATGTGTATACAGATCTTTTTGGATGGGTGTGTTGTGTTCCTTAGGATATGTCTCCAGGAGAGGAATTACAGGATCATAGATTAGGTCCATTTCTAGCTCGAAAGCTATAATATTAAGAGAAACTATAGGGATGCTATAGTTGCATATATATATATATATAGAGAGAGAGAGAGAGAGAGAGAGAGAGACAGACAGACAGACAGACAGAGACAGAGACAGAGAGAGACAGAGAGATGAGAGAGCATGATACCAGAGCACCACTCCAACACAGCCAGTGCCAGGCTTCACACTCAAGACCTCAGGCATGTGTGCAGGGTCAGTGCTCTACTGTCAAGTCACCTTCCGAAGTCCTACCTTTTGCAGCCTCAGCTGTCGTAGAATAAAGTCAGAAACGTGGCTCCATATCATAGAGACTTCTGAAATTCAAAGAAAACAAAAACACAATTTGATTTATGTAAATACCCTGTCACTATCCAAATGCAAATGCAAAAGACTCCTTCAAATAGCAAGTCATTCATAGCTAGAAACAGACAGAAATAAGGTCCTTCCTGAAAGTCAGTTTCCCTGATTGTTTAACTTTACCCCTGCTAAGCTCTGTAAATATGTAATAAATAGTACATCATGATATGTACTTGAAGGAAATCTTTATGGAATAAAGCAAACTGCTCAATTCACTGGAATATTCCCCCACCCCCAAACCACTACCCGAGACAGAGATACCACAGTCTTTCACTTCCAGTATGTGGAAGTTATACACAGTTTTTTTCTGATGTCCTAGGACTGAAGTACAGGTTGTTGAAGGAGAACTAGTAATTGCTCTTATGGACATTGGAGACAAACTGGGTGGTGGAAACCTACCCCAAAACATATGTTATGGTAAGCCAAGTACTAAAAGTAAGTCAGTCAAAGACTAAGATTTTGCCCTATTCTCTAAACCATGGTCTAAATCATGGCTAATTAATGTATTAAAACTGATCAGGGAATGTGAGGGCGATCTGGTTGTGACATCTGTCACCCCATTGAATGCCAGGTTGATTTGGCTCATCTGCCTGGTTAGGTGGGTGTCCCCTTGCTCCATCATCACTCCATGTGTGACCCTCCCAAAGCCGTGTGCTCTGTCGAGGAGGATGGCCTTCCCTAAGTAGAGGTGACCGGTCTTTGGGTGAAGGTATATGAGTAGCTGTGCTCCCCTGATTGAACCTCCAGACAAGCTCTGAATCTGTTCAGGTATTTCCTCTATCCTATCATATTTTCATTACCAAAAGAATTCTCCTCCTGGAAGCTAAGCACAAAAGAAGATTCTCCAACCTAGTCCAACTTGTACCCCCCAAGTTAAAATTTCATCACAATCAAATATACACAGGAATAAAATAGAATCTCACTATCTGGATATAGGGGAGCCCTTTCCAAGTTAGTGCGTCAAACCTACTGTCTTTTATGTAGATTTGAGGCAGGCAGCTCAGATTTCAGGAAACACATCTATTCAAAAAGGAAATGACCTAGTTGGGACCCAGAGAAACAGTATTTCTTGCAACCAAATGCTAGTAGAAAGGCTTGTGAGAGCTAAATTGGAAATGTAAGAGTCGTGTTTCTTCATCTGGATACTATACAAATCCACTGTGTGGTTTTGCTTTTAAGAATCTAATAGATGTCCTAATAAGAGCAGCATTAAATTCCTTTGACCTGATATTTCCTACTTCTCATTGAAGACAGAGAACACATGCACAGTATTCACTCCAAGAAGTTTTTCTTTTTTTTCCTCCAGGGCTATTGGAGCTTAGTGCCTGCACTATGAACCCATTGCTCCTGGACACCTTTTTTTCTTTCCTTTTTTTCTTTTTTTGGATAGGACAGAGAGAAATTGAGAGGAGAAAATAGTGCAGAGAAGAGAAAGGCACCTGCAGACCTGCTTTACCACTTGTGAATTGACCCCCCTGCTCGTGGAGAACCAAGGGGTTGAAACAGGATCATTGTGCAGCTCCTTGCAGTTTGCACTATGTGCACATAAGCCCGTGGGATACCACCTGGTGCCCTCTAGAACAGTTTCAGTCCTCTGCAGTTCAGTTGGAATAGACTTGGAAACCTTACAGACTTGGTATTGAACTAGTTTTTCTGATGCCCCAATATGCCAGTGTGTCAGAGAATTGGAATATGACTTTTATATTTGAAAATACTTGTCTGTCCTTCAACCGTGAGGTTTTTGCAGGAGTCACTGACACTGTTACCTTGCCGACAAGCTCACCTGGCATGCACCCACTGTGCCCTGGCGATGAGGGCTTGTGGCATCAAAGGATGGCTTTGTGGCACCATTCTCTCTTGGGATTCCCTGTGTCTCTATGCCATTTCTTCTCAGTTCCCTCAGCAGGTTCACTAGCTCAATTTAGGCATCAGTGTTGGAGCTTGTTGAGGTCTAGCTCCACATTCTCTTATTTCCCTCCATCCCCTCTGCTTACATCATGCCCAGGGCCTTGCCAACCATCACTATGCCAATCTCTGCCAAAGGCAAATTCAAAAGCCAAGGTTCCCTCCCCCCAACTCTCTACCACCAACACACTCACACAAAATCACATTTTTGATCCTATGCATGTGACTTCCTACCTGAATATCCCACAATCGATATGCTTGGACTGGAGAAATAAATAGCACAATGGTTATACAAAAAGACTCAAGCCTGAAGCTCTGAGGTCCAACAGTCAATTCCCAGCACAGCCATAAGCCAACAAAAATCAGTGCTCTGGGAAAAACCACACCTAACTCACTTAAAGCCAGAATCGGGCTTCCTTTAAATCTTGTCTTTGATGTAGGCTTTTGCTCTCGACGAATAGCATCATCACTTGATTCACTTGCATAGATCCAAACTCAAAAGCTGCTTGGAAAGTTCCTTTCTGCTATATCCTATCATTTACTACATCACTGTAACCAATAGATTTTCACATCTGTCCTTTAAGTCTGTCCACTCTCTACATTTCATTCTACCAATTCAGGCCAAATCGCCATCCTTTCTCTCTTAGATAACTCTGAAAGGAAACAATTGTTCCACGTTAGGTCATCCATTTTTGCCTGAGTGGCCCACATGCTTCTCTAGTGTGTGGCCTTTTCATTTTCCTGATTAAAGTTTAAAACATGGGGGAGGGCTGCGGAGGGGGGAACCCTACGAGGAAAAGAATTAGTAGAGAGAAAGAGACAGAATCAGAGAACCATTTTTGCGCATAGGATGTCATGGAATTATTCTTGAGACTTCAAGCTTGAAAATCCAACAACCTGGGCCAGCAAAATGCTTCCTTGGACACTGAAGTACTTTGCCATGTGTGCTATCCAGGTTCAAGCCCAGCCTCCAACTCCTTAAATGAAACTTTGTTCTTGTGAACTTTTGTACTCTCTATGCAAACAAATAACAAATACATGAAACAGAGTCCAACATCTTATTCACTGTGCCACCACCTGAGCTGTCACTTAGATCACTCATAAAGGCAATCCCGACATCTACTTAATTCTCCACACTGCCACCTGAGCCAGTGTTTCCCAGCACAGATCTTGGGGGTTCACTTCTCTTCTACCCCCTCATTAGGATTATCCTCAATGCCAACCTATGTGATGTGACTGACAGTGCCCCGAATAACATGACTTTTTCCTCTCATTAAGCAAACACTTTGGCTGGGTTAAGTGCACATAGTTTTTTGTGCAAGGACCTGAGTTTGAGTCCTGGCTCTCCACCTGCAGTGGGAATGTTTCACAAGCACTGAAGCAGGACTGCAGGTGTCTATCTTTCTCTCTCCCTACTCTCTAAATTCTGATGTCCTATTAAAAAAGAAAAGGAAAATATTGCTGCCAGGAGTTCTGACTTTGTATTACCAACATTACACCCTAACTATAACCTTGGTGGGAAAAAAAAATCACATACTTCCATGCCCAGTCAGACAGCAGCCATAGTGTTGTCTTTCACCTCCTTCCACAAACTGTCCATCCACCCTCAGTTAAGTGTGTTTGTTCTCCTTGTTCCCTCTACCAAAAAAAAAAAAAAAAAAAATCTTCCTCTCCTGCTCCACTGATCCTGATTCTCACTTCACATCTCCCCCTTCTTTAGTCAGCCTTGAAACATACCCCACCCTCGCCCTCTGTAAATGTCTTTCTTGTAGTTCAGGTCCTGGAATATGATGGCAGAGGGGTTGTATTGTTATGTGGAAAACATGAGAAATGTTATTCATCTACAAACTACTGTATTTACTGTTAAATGAATATATTAATCCCCCAATAAGGAAATTTAAAAAAAGCATTCCTTATAACCATACAAATTACTCCTCACACTCACTATACATGTGCATTTATATCTGTGCTTACTGGGTTTTGTGTATCTCCCAACACTAGGTTATAAATTCAAAATGTTTGACTTTGATCAGTTCCCCAGTACCCAGCACACAGCCATACACTTGGTGGTGCTGGGCAATGTCCACCTTTATGACCTGGGACTTTGCATCCAGGCTGACCTTTGTCACATACTGATTCCCCAACAATGTCCACCTTTATGACCTGGTGACTGGCAGTCAGGGTGGCCTTTGTGACATACTCATCTCCCAGGCAACTGACCTCTAGCCACACCAAGCCACAGAATGGGCTCTCCAAATGGCTTGATGAAAAGAATACTACCAAAATTTAGAAAGAAATCAAGAAAAAAACTGAGAAATTTGCCCAGGCATAGATTTCTTAAGACACATAACATCGGGAGTCGGGCGGTAGTGCAGTGGGTTGAAAGGGTGAAGCAGGTCTGCTGCAGGTATCTATCTTTTTCTTCTCTCCATTTCTCTCTGCCCTATTCAATAACTATGACATTAATAGCAACAACAATAACAATAAAAGAACAGGAGCAACAAAAGGAAATAAGTAAATAAATAATTTTAAAATATTTTTTAAAAAGAAGACCTATAAAATCATTACCTGTGATGTTTAATTTCAGAATTTGTTTCTGGGAGAAAAATCAGCTGATGTTTAGTAAGAAATGTTTTAACTATAATTTAATGGAAATGTGAAAGCTGGGAAAGTAATTAAATGTCCCACAGAGGAAGACGACTGACAGTGAACCAAAACACCATAGCACTCCTGTTCCTGACAGCAGAATAAAGTTCTTATAAAAATATGGAAGTCGAATAGATGTCAGGGAAGGGAAAGAAGAGATGCCTCTTCCTGGTTCATCTCACATCATTTAGTGAGAGTCTGGGCAAGAGCCCAGTGACTTAATGGTAGTGGTGGTGCCATTCTTGAGGCATCTGTTTTGCCAAGAGATCAGCATCCTCTTTCAAACAAGCCTAGAAAGTCTTCTAGGGGATGCTGCTCTGGTCCTCTCCCAAACATTAAGCAGCTCTTTTTATGGTTTCCCCCTCCTTACTTTCCAACAGAGGGGGAGAGAGAAAGTGCAAGAGAAACTGAAGAGATACCTGCAGCACTACTCCACTGCTCCTAAAATCTCCACCCTCTGAAGGTGGGAACTGGGGCCTTGAACTTGGGCCCTCCTCACCCCAGTTTCTTAACACAACACAACCCCAGGAATCAGGGACGCCACCGGCTGTCTAGTCCTGGCCAGGAAGCCAGGAGGTGGCTGTGTTGAGTGGCATTTATTGGACACAGACTTGGTGCCAGTATACAGATCATATAAGAGTTTGGGGCACCCCAGGCTGTCATAGTGTGGATTCCTCCTACCCGCCCCCCAGCCCAGCCAGCCTGCCCACGGAGAGGGACACAGAGGGGTGGGTGGTGTCCTTACCATCCCGGCTCAGCCGAGCTAGGGTGTGCAGCTTGTTCTTATTCATGTGCTGTCTCCAGATCGTCAACTCTTCTGCAGTGGCGCCCATGGCGGCAGAAGGGCCGAGGCCTGTCTTGTCCGCAGGGCGCATGATGCCCACCCTCCCAAAGGAGGTGGGCGGTGGGGCTCGCCCACCAAGGCAGGCACGGGGGTTGTCTGACTTCCGACTGTGCCTCGAAATTACGCTATAACTGAATGAGCGATTTGAATTTTTTTTTTTTTTAATATAAGGGCAAAGGCTCTTCCTAGCCTCCCCTCCACACCCCCTGGGCTCAGTACTTTGGGCAAGACTCCCAGAAGGGCAGTGTTACAGAGGAGCTAGGTTCCTGCCCTCCTGCACTCTCAGGATTCAGAGAGAAAATCTGGGCAACCTGGAGAAGGGGCGTGGCCAGGCAAGCAAGCAACAAAGGCTCAGAGGTCATCACCTGGGCGCCTGGCCCCCAGCCCCCACCCCTTTGCTAGAATGTTGCTGCCAGATATGTTCCACAGGCTGTCACTCTGACTCTCTCTGTTGACGGTTTTTTCCCCCTCTTTCATATTTTCTTTTAATTTTTATTTTTATGTTTTTAAATTTACTTTTTGGGGATTCATGTTTTACATTCCACAGTAAATACAATAGCTTCTACATGCATAACATTTCTCAGTTTTACACATAACAATAAAACCCCCACTAGGTCCTCTGTCATCATTTTCCAGGACTCTACCACACACCCACCCCAGAATCTTTTACTTTGGTGCAATACACCAACTCCAGTTTAGGTTGACTTTTTTTTTTTAATGTTATTTTCTTAAATAAAAAAATGAGTTTACAGCTGGGATGAACTTTTTTCACTATTATCAGTGATATGATAATGGCTGACAAGATGGTAAGATTACAAGGGTATAGTTGCACATTACACCCACGACCAGAGTTATGTGACACCCTTACCCCCACCACAAAATAACCATAGTTCTCACAAAGTTTTTTATTGTTTTTTGTTTGTTTGTTTTTCTGTTTCTGGTGTTATTGCTGGGGCTTGGTACCTCCACCAGTCCTAGAGGTTTTTGTGTCCCCCCCCCCTTTTTGTTGCCCTTGTTGTTTTATCATCCTTGTGGTTATTATTGTTGTTATTGACATCATTGTTGCTGGATAGGAAAGAGAGAAATGGAGAGAGGAGGGGAAGACAGAGAGGAAGAGAGAAAGGTAGACACCTGCAGACCTGCTTCACCACTTGTCAAGCAACCCCCTGTAGATGAATAGCCTGGGGTTAAAACCAGGATGCTTACACTGGTCCTTGTGCTTCAGTCCATGTGCACTGCCACCTGACCCACCTCACAAAGTCTTAGAGACAGTTTGGCTCCTCTTCCCACACACCCCCTTCATCTCTCTCCTCCTTTCTTCATTCTCCTTCATTATTTATCATTTCTCCTCCTCTTTTTCCCTTCCCTTCCGTCCCTCACCCCCCTCCTTTCCTAAGTTTGTGTTTCAACCCTCTATATTCCACACATGAGCAAAACCAAATGGTAGCTGCCTTTCTCTCCCTTATTTCACTCTGTATCATCACCTCCAATAGTCTTTATTTTTAAATTACAAAGCAGTATTTGTCTCATCTCATTTGACACTTCTTTATCCAGTTGCCCCTCCATTCCCTTACCTGTGCCCCATCATCCTGCACTGTTTTTTCCCCCTCTTCAACTGCTAGTTGTGAATTCTCACACGTTAAACACAGTCATGTAAACCTTGCCCAAGGCAAGAACTAGAACTCCATCAGTGATAGAAACAGCTGCTCTAGGGAGCTGGGTGGTAGTGCAGCAGTTTAAATGCACATGGCGCAAAACCCAAGGGCCAGAGTAAGGATCTCGACTCGAGCCCTGGCTCCCCACCTGCGGGAGGTCATTTTGTAAGTGTTGGAAGCAGGTCTCCAGGTGTTTATCTTTCTCTCCCTCTCTCTGTATTCCTCTCCTCCCTCCATTTCTCTATGTCCTATCCAACAACAACAACAGCTCTCCCAACAAAAACAACTACAACAAGCACAACAACAAGGGCAACAAAATGGGAAAAATAGCATCCAGTGGATTCTCTGTGCAGGCAAATAACTCTGGAGGAAAAAAAGAGAAAGAAACAACTGTTCCATCCTACTCCCCAGTCTGTCCCAACAGAGACTAGGGACTAGCTGGACTCTACTCGGAGTGCAGACCACACAGGCTTCAGTCCACAGTAAAGCTAGGGCACCATGGCTATTCCCCTGCCAATAATCTGCTCTGAAAAAAAAAACAGGAGAATAGTGCAGTGGGCACAGGGCCAAACCTATATGCCAGGTGGTACTAAGTTAACTGCTAAGGTTGGTCCCTGGCACAACTATACTTTCCAAACTTGTATCAGTCTTTGAGGACAGATACACAAAAGTGTTGGCTGTGGTTGTTTGGGGACCATGTGACATTTTAAGTGAAGGGGAAGAAGAGTTCAGGGAACTTTTTGCTCATTTTTCTCTCTTATTTACTGATCACCAAGAGTATGGGTTACTTTTCAAGTAGTCCAAGAGTTGGCCAAGGTAAGAAACACACAGAGTGAAGTGCAGGGAGAGTATAGGGATTTAAGCAAACAGACAGAAATGAACTGGGTCAGAGTTTTCTAAGCTGCCTCAATGCACATACGCTTTTCTGCAAGCGTGGACTTGCATTGCAAAACCCACATGACAGTCACTTTTTCATTCACATCCCTCAGCTGCCACACAACCCAAAGACTCACACTCTGAATAAGGACAGTCTGGGAATGTATCTGAAAGAAAAGACATTTACAATGCCCTCACTTTTGTATTATTCAAAACTTGCCAGAAAGTTAACCCATGTCTACTGAGCATATATTAGCTTTTACCAGGCACTTGGTTGGTTGCTAAGAGATAAGAGGCGTGATGATGGGGCAGAGAGAGAACCCACCATGCAAGAGGTAGGCAATTCATTTATTCCCCATTTAACACATATTTATTGAAGAAAATATAATATAATGAAGGAAAAAATGGGAGCACTTAATATCTTAAGGAGTGGTAGGTAAAGCAGGGGAGCACAGGGCCTGCAAACATGAGTTCTGAAGTGAATTACCCAGAAAAGTGATCTTTCTCTCGTTAATAAATATATCTTAAAAAAAAAAGGTGTGGGATGTGGGAGAAAGGCGTTGGCACATACAGTAGAATGCACACATTAATATGCACAAGAACCCAAGTTCAAGCCCCAGTCCTTACTTATAGGAGAATGTAAAACTTTTTACAAAAAATCTCTTGGGTGGGGTAAATAGCATAATGGTTATGCAAACAGACTCTCAAGACAGAGGCTCCAAAGTCCCAGGTTCATTCTCCACACCACCATAAACCAGAGCTGAGTAGTGCTCTGGTGAAAAATAAATAAATAAAAATTCTCTTCAATATTAGCTATTTTAAATTAAATTTCTTGTCATTCTTTCATGTTAAAATATTTCCAGGATCAATAAATATATTTTCTGTAGCATGTATTTATTAATGAACATAAAATAATATAGGTTTATGAACTTCTGCATTATATTAATCCTTGCATATTAAATGAGTGTATATAAAAAGTGTATATACAAAGTGTACAAAGAAAATACATTTAATTAAACTATCTCATATATGTGGCAGAACTTGCTTTCAAACCACCCATCAGGAAGTAACTCTTATAACTACCCTTTAGTTTGGTGTTCTTCATAGTCAGGTCTTCTAGTAAAGATCTATTCTAAGCATAATAGTTATGCAAAGAGAGGCTTCAAAGTTATGCCTGAGGCTTCAAAGTCCCAGGTTCAGTCCCTCATACCACCATAAACTAGAGCTGAGCAGGGCTCTGATTAAATAAATAAATACGTAAAGAAAACAAAAAAAGCAACACGATCTCTTCTAAATTTGTTTCAACTGCATTTGTTTCAGCTGATCAGGTGATAAGAATATATATGTTGAGAAACATCTTTGCTGCATTGATTTTACTTTCTCACTCTTTTAACTCATTGATTATTATAAGTAGATAACATCTTAGAGATGAGTTATCAAAACTAAATCAATGGTAGTATATTTTTGAAGTAGGACTTCAAAATGAGACATACCTTTCAAAACCCAGAAACTTCTTGCTTTGTTTTACCTAGTAAGTAAAGTACAACAATGTCAATAAAACCAGTATGTTCTGAATCACTTTGTAAAACAATAACAGTAAGAACAAAAACACCACCACCAACAAAAACTAAGCAATGAATTTAAGCAACCTGTGTTTTGAGTTTCCAAAAATGTTATGACTTTCTATATTAAAATACAATGATATATGTTCTTTCTTCTAAACTACTAACTCTATTAGAGATGAAATCTCTTCTGTCCTCATTAAGACTAAATGCAAATTCTAAGAACATTATTTATATTTGATGACAGCAGAAATTGGGAGGGGAGACTGAGTTAGAAAGGAGAGACAGAGAGACAACTGCTGCCATGCCTCACCACGCGTGAAGCATTTCCCCTGCAGGGGGGACCATGGGCTTGAACCCAGGTCCTTGTGCACTGTACTGTGCGTTCTTAGCCAGGTGCACCACCTGGCCCTAAGATTCTCACATATTGCTTAATTGGTAGGACACTAGTCACCAATCAAGAGAGATAAGTGACTATGTGTATGTGCCCAAATAAAATCCTATGTGTAGCCTTCATTTCTTTTTATATAGGCAGAGAGAGAGAGAGAGAGAGAGAGAGAGAGAGAGAGAGAGAAATAGACAGACAAGCCACAGCACCAAATCTTCCTTCAAATCATTGGGGGCCAGACTTGAACATGGGTGCACACTTGACAAAGCAGCACACTACCCATTAGCTATTTTTGAAAAATAAATAGCTGAACAAAAATAACTTGTTTTATTGGACAGAGGTAGAGAGGTTTACAGACAGAGACACCTGCAGCTCTGCATCACCACCCATGGAAGTTTTCCTCCTGCAGTTGGGAACTGGAGTACTTGAATTCCTGTACATTTTAATGCACATACTTGGGCAGGTACATCACCACTTGGACCCTCAACTTTACTACTTCACCACCCACCTTCCTACTTTTTAAAAAACAATTATTGGGGGTGGGGGCTGGGTGGTAGCACAGCGGGTTAGGCTCACATGGTGTGAAGCACAAGGACAAGCATTAAGGATCCCAGTTCAAGTCCCTGGTTCCCCACATGAAGGATGGGGTCATTTCATATGCGGTAAAGCGGGTATGCAGGTGTCTCTCTCTCCCTTTCTTCCCCTTCTCTCTAATTTCCCTTGTCCTATCCAACAACAATAACAGCAATAACAACAAGGGTAACAAAAATGGGAAAATGGGAAATATGGCCCCCAGGAGCAGCAGATTCACAGTGCAGGCACCAAGCCCCAGTGATAACTCTGGAGGCAAAAAAAAAAAAAAGAAAAAAAACTTACGTATTAACATGAGAGAGAAGGGGAAATAATCACAGCATCACTCTGGCACACTGAACTCAGAATCTCATGCTTTGGAGTCCAGTGTTCTAGCCATTGCCCACCTTCAGGACCATAAAAATTTATTTTCAGAAAAGGAAGACAGAGACAGAAGTAGAGTTCTGGCACTTTAAAGTCAGGAATCAAACTTCTTTATTTTTTACTTTACATTTTAATTGTTATTGATTGGATAAAGACAGAGAATATAGAGAGGGAGAGAGAGAGAAGAGAGACCCGAGATACTGCTGTACTACTCCTCAAGCTTCCCTGCTGCATGTGAGGACCGGGGGCTTGAACTGGAGTCCTAGCACATGGTAACATGCATGCTGAACCAGGTGCTCCACAGCCAAGCCCCACAAGAAGCAAACTTCCTAAGTCCAGAGTTAGTGCACAGTGACACATTGTGGGCTATAAAGCCCCCTTAAATGATTCTTGTTCGGTTCTCCTGAGACTTGAATTGATACACATACTCATTGTATCAGCTGCAAGCTAAGTGAAGGAGCTTCTGAAAGGTGGGAAGATGGTGTGCCAGGAAGATGTGGAGGCAAATTACTTCTAGCTGAGATGACCCACCAGAATGCTAAGTCAGTCACTTCAGGCTTCATTTAAAAGGTGTAGTGATTCCTGAAAGTCCTGGGATAAGAGGATGGTATTAACACTCAGAGACAACTTCTTCAATTGTTTAGAATTGCACTCAAATAGACTTTGCCTTTCATGGCATGGCACAAACATATGACAGGGACAGCCAGAGGAATTTCTGAGAGAGATAAAGTGGCATCAAACACCTGAAAGATTAAGTATTCTAAGTTTTGCTATGCTGACAAGTGATTATGGCTTTTCAACCAGGTGAATCACCACCTGGCCCCAGAGACCATTCTTTTTTCCTTGGTTAGTCCTGGGGGTGAGGGGGAGAAACAGAAAAGGGAAGACACTACAGCACTGTCCACCACTGATGAAGCTTCCCTGGGTCCTCTAGATGCTCCCATGTGGGACCTAGGACTTGAATGTGAGTCCTCGTGCATGGTAATGTGTGCACTCAGAGGAAGCCACCTGCCAGCCCCTTACTACCTTTTGGTGGATAAAACACAAAGGATGTGATTCAAGTGAAGAAGGATCAGTTATATAATGTAACCAATGAGGGTGCTGTGAGATGAAGATTTGGTTAGGGTTTGGACACTGGAGCTGTGGCACCCATAGACACTAATTAGTGTTTGAAAAGTTAGCCATCATCAGCCCTGCAGAGCAGTTAGGCCATGGGATGTGCAAACCTGAGGCAGTTACAAACCTGGCATGCTAAGATGCTGTACTTCTTGTGGGGAGGCCTCTTCTCGGGCACAGACTCCCTGCTCACCTGCCCTGCTGTACACCAGATGCAGGGGCCTAGGAGAATGTTCCGTGGCAGCAGGAGTGAATTTAAAGACGGGTGCTGTCTTTGTTGATCTCACAGCAGCCTATGACATGGTCTGGCACCATGGTCTCCTAGTCAAGATCTCAAGATGCCTGCCTTCATGGGTGGCCAACACTATATCGTTTCTTCTCCAAAACAGAAGATTCCGGGTGCATCTGGGTGACAAGTCTAGCAGATGGAGACTTGTCTCAAGTGGCCTCCCCCTGGGCTCTGTTCTGGCTCCTACGCTATTTAATATCTACATCAATGACCTCCCAGAAACTTCTTCAAGGAAGTTCATCTAAGCCGATGACATCTGCTGTGCAACTCAGGCATCCAAGTTCAACATCCTCAAGGAAACACTCACGAAAGACATGTCTCTGATATGTGATTACTGTAAAAAATGTCGACTAATCCCTAGCACTGCAAAAACGGTATCATCTGTTTTCCATCTACACCATGCTTCGGCCTCGCGTGAGCTTAATGTGCAGCTTGGCGATACGAGAATCCAGCATGAAGTCCAGCCAATCTATCTTGGCGTTACTCTCGATCGCACTCAGTCATTTCACAAACATCTCATAAAAACTGCAGCAAAGGTGGGCGCAAGGAATAACATCATTGCAAGACTGGCCACCTCCTCATGGGGCGTGAGCGCTTCCACACTACGATCATCATCTCTAGCATTATGCTATTCCACTGCAGAATACTGTGCCCCAGTATGGTTCTGTAGCCCCCATGTCCACTTGGTCGATTCCAAATTATATTCCTCCATAAGGATAATTCCTGGAACCATCCGTTCCACCCCAGTTCCATGGATGCCAGTTCTTAGCAACATCGCCCGCCAGATATTCGTCGGGATGCGGCATCATCTAAGTTCATTTCCCACGTCTACGCTCAACCGGACCTGCCAATATACCCGGATATCTTCGCCCACCCTGTCCAACGCTTGACGTCTCGTCACCCTATCTGGTCCCCTATGACTACACTGAACTTCTCTGTTCCAGTCTCTTGGAAACAGAGTTGGCAGTCAGCTGAGGTAAAAAAACAAACACCTCATCACAGACCCCTGCAAGCGTCAACCCGGCTTTGACCTAGCACGTTATGATTGGGCCCTCCTCAATCGCTATCGAACAGGCCATGGCCGGTGTGCCGCTATGTTCCATCGCTGGGGGGCCAGAGATGACCCGGACTGCCCCTGTGGCTACAGACAGACTATGACCCACATAGTCAACGACTGCCACCTCTCCAGATTCAAAGGAGGTCTCGAAACTTTACATCAGGCTCAACCTGATGCTGTTGACTGGCTACGGAAGAAGGGCAAACGCTAGAAGAAGAAGAAGGTGACAGGTTCAGGTCCTGGCAGAGGGGGGAGAGATAGAGAGAGAGGAAGAGAGAGAGAGAAATAGGGGACATAGGAGAGAATGAAAGAAGATTGCATAAATAGCAACTTAAGATAACAAAGAAAATCTCTAAATCGAAGGACCAGTCATCAAAAGGTTGTCTGACAACTTCTAGGTATCTCGAGCACCTAAAAAAAAAAACAAACAACAAAAAAAAAACTTTGGATTTCTTCATATGCTTCAAGCAAGGTCACATGAGCCACAGACATGAGGACCCTACTATTTTCTATTAAGCCACATAGCTCAGTTTAGAACTACAACTCAGATATATATATATATAATGGAACACGGTACATTCAGCTCACTTGATGCATTGCTTTTATCTACCTAGGCCATCCTCCTTACCTAGCAGATATCTGAACTTTGACTCTTTTAAGTAGCAGAGAGTCAGCAAAGAGTCTTAGATGAGACTCTCAGGGATTAGAGTTAAGGTGAGATAGAAAATTCCAGAAATCTCCTAGCTGGCTTGTTCCTTAAGTCTATTTCATTCTGTACTTCATGGATATATTCAATTCAATCCTGTTGCTTTTTTACCAAGCTGATGTCTGGGGAGTGACAATTTTGAAGTTAGAACAGAAATTTAACAAACTCTGCCAACTACTTTTTTCAGAAGAGATCAGAATTGTTGGCCAATATGCCAAAGTTTGGGGTAACATTTGTCAACCACCCACAAGTGTCTACACTGCTTGGGGAAGAGGATGAAGAGGCACTGCATTACTTGACAAGAGTTGAAGTGGCAGTATTCAAAGATAGTAAATCAGGTAATAGAATAGACTTTTATTTTGTTGAAAACCCTTACTTTGAAAATAAAGTTCTCTCCAAAGAATTTTATCTGAATGAGAGTGGTGATCCTTCTTTTGAAGGATCCACTGAAATCAAATGGAAATCTGGAAAGGATTTGATCAAATGTTCAAGTCAAACACAATATAAAATCAACAGGAAGAGACAGCATGAGGAACCAGAGACCTTCTTCACCTGCTTTATTGACCATTCTCATGCAGATGCAGGTGAGTTAAGAGAGGTCATTAAAGATGGTATCTGGCCACATCCACTACAATACTACTTGGTTCCTGATATGGATGATGAATAAGGCGAGGGGGAAGATGATGATGATGAAGAAGAAGAAGAAGAGGAAGAAACATTAGAAGATATGGAGAAGTGGGAGCCTTGTGGTGGTGCACTTGGTTGAGCTCACATGTTACAATGCACAAAGACCTGGGTTCAAGCCCCCAATTCTCACCTGCAGGGGGGAGATCTTCACAAGTGGTGAAGCAGTACTGCAGCTGTCTCTCTGTCTCTCACCCTCTCTATCCCTCCCTTCCCTCTTGATTTCTGACCGTCTCTATCCAATTAACAAATAAAAATAATTTTTTTTAAAAAAAGAAGATATGAAGAAGGAGACAAGGATGAAGGAGAAGAAGATGGTGATGAGGGGGAGGAAAGAGAGGAAGATGAAGGAGATGACTAATGAAACACTGATTAATTCCTGCATTTTTAAATTTTCTCCTGTCCCTAGGAGCAAGTCGCAGTCTTTATTTTTTTCCGTTTTTTTCTCTCCCCTTGTACACAATCACCCTGTCTTTGAGGTCTCCACTCTCCTTTATACCATAGTTATCAACTTATTGGGGGGGAGGATACCTTGACAGAATACAGTTGAAAAGAATCTCTATCCTTTTCTGTTCCAAACTAATATTTTTTTATTTTTTATTTTTTTACTTAAGAAAGGATTAATTAACAAAACCATAGGGTAGGAGGGGTACAACTCCACACAATTCCCACCACTCAATCTCCATATCCCACCCCCTCCCCTGATAGCTTTCTCACTCTCTATTCCTCTGGGAGCATGGACCCAGGGTCACTGTGGGTAGTAGAAGGTGGAAGGTCTGGCTTCTGTAATTGCTTCCCTGCTGAACATGGGTGTTGACTGGTTGGTCCATACTCCCAGTCTGCCTCTCTCTTTCCCTAGTATGGTGGGCCTCTGGGGAAGTGGAGCTCCAGGCCACATTGGTGGAGTCTTCAGTCCAGGGAAGCCTGGCCAGCATCCTGATGACATCTGGAACCTGGTGACTGAAAAGAGAGTTCACATACAAAGCCAAACAAATTGTTGAGCAATCATGGACCCAAAGCTTGGAATAGTGGAGAGGAAGTGTGAGGGGGATACTCACTACAAACTCTAGTGTACTTCTGCTTTCAGGTATATATTTTGCAGCAAACTAATATTTTTTTCCACTTAAAACATTTTTAAGAAAACCTTTATCTTTCTGCAGTTAGCAGAAAGACAGCTTTGTGTTGTTGTTGTTTTTCAATTTTTTTTATTTATAAAATCAAACACTGATAAAAACCATAGGATAATAGGGGTACAACTCCCCCATCCTTTTTCAACAAAAACTTTTGGAATCAATACCACCATGCTCTGTGGGAACAAAGAACAACTTTCTGCTCCCACAGCTCTGCTAGAAGCTGGGGGCTTCTGTGTAGTAGTGCATAGAATTCTAGCTTTTTTCCTCCTTTCTCTCAGATCTTGAATCTATGGCAAAGCAGGCACCTTTTCAGTTTTTGTTTTTGCCTCCGGGGTTATAGCTGGGGCCCAGTGCTGGCACTACAAATTAACTGCTCCTGTTGGCCATCTTTTGTCCATTGTTGCTGCTTTTATTCTTGTTATGACTGCTGTTAGGACAGAGAAAAATTGAGAGGAGGGGAAGTTGGAGAGGAGGAGAGAAAAACAGACATCTGCAGACCTGGTTCATGGCTTGCAAAATGACTCCCCCCTACCCCCCGCAGGGAACTGAACTGGGATCATTGTGCACATCCTTGTGCTTCACACTATGTGCGCTTAACCCGGTGCGCTAGCGCCTGGCCCTCATCGTAGTTTTGAATCATCATTCCCAGACTATTCCAGTCTGACTATTCCAGTCTATTTTCAGTCTGAAAATGTAATTCAGGAACTAGGTGGTGACACACCAGTACAGTGCATATGACAGTGTAGAAGGACCTGGGTTCAAGCCTCTGGCCCCTAACTGCTGCAGGGAGGGAAGTGTCATGAGTGATGAAGCAGTGCTGCTGATGCTACTGCTGCGTATGTTAGTGCTGCAGATGTTCCTTCCCTCTCTTCTCTAATTCTCCCTTCCCTCTCAATGTCTGTCTCTATCCAACAAATGAATAATGAAATGAAATAGTAAAGAAGTGAGTGCAGATGTAAAAATAAAAATGCAATTTCATCAAACTTTGAGCTGTGGGAGTATCATAGCCAATGAGCTTTATCAGAGTTGAACTACCGTTAACTGGAAAAGAAAACCATCATAAAATTCCTTTTCAGAATCCAAATGTTACAAATAATCTTCTCAGTCAAACTGAAAGTCACAGTAGATTAATTCAGAACCTGATGCCAACTGCATTTCTATCAACAGAGCTTCTTGACCCATGACAACTAAGATGATCAGGGCAGGTTAAGAAATGTACACATTGGAAGTTGGGGGATAGCACAGCAGGTTAAGCGTACATGGCACAAAGCACAAGGACCGGTATAAGGATCCCGGTTCAAGCCCCTGGCTCCCCACCTTCAGGGGAGTCGCTTCACAAGCGGTGAAGCAGGTCTGCAGGTGTCTATCTTCTCTCCCTCTCTCTTTCTCCCACTCCTCTCTCTATTTCTTTCTGTTCTATCCAAACGGTGACAGCAATAACAACAACAATAATAACTACAACAATAAAAACAACAAGGGCAACAAAAAGAAAAATGAATAAATATTTTTAAAAATCTTAAAAAAAAAGAAATATACACATCAAGGGCGGGTAGGTGGCACACTTGGATTACACATGACCATGCACAAGGACCCAGGTTCAAGATCTCAGCCCCCAACTGCAGGGGGTGGAGGAGGGGGGAAGCTTTAAGGGTAGTAAGGTAGTGATGCAGGTGTCTTTCTTTTCCCCTCAGAATTTCTCTCGGTCCTATAAAATATAAGAAAACTAAAATAAAGGCAAAAGAAAAAAAAAAGAAAGCAGACACTGTATTACTGAGTCTCCTTGCATAAAAGTTCCTAAAATACTGGTATCTTCCCTTATGTATAAATGGTTCAACAGATGCTGACAGTATACCAGAGGCTATGAATACACATGCGCACACATAACATATACCCATAATTTCATATCAATACTTTAAAAGAAGCATTATTCTTGGAGGATGTTAAACGGAAATGAACTCAAATTCTGTACTTTTTCTGAAAACCTAAATTATTTATTTATTAGTAAGGCAGAGGTTATGGAGGAGGAGAGGTAGACAGAGTGAGAACCAGAGCATCACTCTGGCATGATATGCCAAGGCTTGAACTCAAAACTTCTTGAATGAGAGTACAACAACATCACCTCTCAGGTGTACAATGACCTTTTTTTAAAAAAACTGACATACAGGGCATGGGTAGATAGCATAATGGTTATGCAAGGAGACTCATGCTTGAGGCTCTGAAGTCCCAGGTGATCTAAAATAAGTATTTAAGATATCACCGAGTGAATGAAATCTTTAAATAAAAAACAGATTTTTAAGTATCCAAGGAGTCTCTAAAACAGCTGACTCAGATAGTACAGAGTTTTGTCATGCTCACGATCCAGGTTCGAGGCCCGGCCCAATGCACTGTAGGAAGGCGCACTACTATGGTCCTTAACACCATTCAACAAAAAGGCTGCATCACTGAACAGCAGCAAGAAAGCAGAGCTCTGGGACATTTCCAGGGGTCTTCCAAGGTGGCGAGCCAGGCTGCCTCCAGAGTATTCCTGACCATTTCAGGGGGTGACCTCGCCCCTGTCACACAATCTAGCTCAGTGGGCATCCTCTCTGGGGACCTTACAAGGAGGCCTGCTACCGACCAACACGGGGCGACTGGGGAGAACCTCAGGTCCGGCTTGCCCTGGAGTCCTCCAGGCTACACCCGGCCCGGTAGGTCTACACTGTCCGAGCACCGGGGTCATTAAAAAAACAGGGTCCTCAGACCAGATGAGAACTCCCGACTGCCCGCCGGGTGACAGGAGCTCCAGCAGACGTCTACACTGCCAGCCACGCAGCTTGACCTGGGTGGGAACTGCAGCTCCTGGAGAGGGTGATGAGCAAAGAAAGGCCCAGCCAGGATGCACCTGCAGAGGCCAGGCTTGGGGCCAGACATCCCTGCTCCCCGCCCAGCCTGGGGCTCACCACCACCCCCACCCCGCCCTTCCTCACCAGTCTCCCAGCCACTAAGCAGTGAACAAGGTGGAGACCCTGTGCCAACTGTCGGGCAACTGAAACCTTTGATGAGTCGCAGATAAGCCAGGCCAGGAGGGGAGGAATTCTGTCCAGCAGATGCAGGAGGCTCTAGGGCCCACACTACAGGGCCACCCACTGCATGACCTCTGACCTCCCTCACAACTAGCTACCTGCCCTGGGGACCAGTACTTCAGGGGCATGTGCCAAGCTCTTCCACAATCACCTATCGTGATTTTCTTTGGGCGGTGGGAGAGTGCATTGAATTTTGTAAACCACTACTAATCACAATTTTCAAAAAGGAAAAATAAATGTGCAAGATGGTGTATTATCATGATCCTTGTTATATAAATAAGGGCCATAAGCCTAAAAAAAAAAAACCTGTCAAAAAATCAGTCTTTGTATTTTGTGATCACCTGACTTTTCTTTCCAGATGTTAAGAGAGAGAATCAGACATCTCTTTCTCTCTCAGGTACATGGTAGCTAAACTGAACTCAATAGTTTGTGAAGACAGCTCTACTATTTGTATTCTGAACATAATCTGCTGACACACTGAAAGTGTCACTCAGAAACAATAGGATGCTCTGGATCTCCCACCCCACCACTACCTTGTATTAAGAAATAAATTAAATATTTTATAAATCCTTTTCAACTTTTTATTTATTTATTATTGAATGCAGTCACAGAAATTGAAAGGGGCAGTGGGGATAAAGAGGGAAAGAAGGGGGTCGGGCAGTAGTGCAGTGGGTTAAGTGTACATGGCACAAAGCATATAAATATCATGGTTCACAGCCCCCAATCCCCACCTCTAGGGGAGTAGCTTTATAAGTGGTGAAGCAGGTATGCAGGTGTATATATTTCTCTCCCTCTTTCTGTATTCCCCACCTTGCTGTGCTAGCTTCACTGGAGAAAGAGACGAGGAACTCGTGGCAGTGTGATAATACAATTCTTATTGATGCGGACACCCCAGAATCAGGAGCCAGCACAGTCGGTTTAGCCACAAAGAGCTAGCAAAATAGCTATGCTCATGGATTGGAAGAATAAATATCATCAAAATGAATATTCTCCCCAGAGCCATATACAAATTTAATGCAATACCCATCAAAGTTCCACCAAGCTTCTTTAAGAGAATAGAACAAACACTACAATCATTTATCTGGAACGTGAAAACACCTAGAATTGCCAAAACCATCTTGAGGAAAAGAAACAGAAATGGAGGCATCACACTCCCAGACCTTAAACTATATTATAAAGCCATCATCATCAAAACAGCATGGTACTGGAACAAAAAGAGGCACACAGACCAGTGGAACAGAATTGAAAGCCCAGAAATAAATCCCAACACCTATGGATATCTAATCTTTGATAAGGGGGCCCAAAGGATTAAATGGAAAAAGGAGGCTCTCTTCAATAAATAGTGCTGGGAAAACTGGGTTGTAACATGCAGAAGAATGAAATTGAACCACTTTATCTCACCAGAAACAAAAATCAACTCCCAATGGATCAAACACCTAGATGTCAGACCAGAAACAATCAAATACTTCGAGGAAAACATTGGTAAAACACTTTCCCACCTACACCTCAAGGACATCTTTGATGAATCAAACCCAATTGCAAGGAAGACTAAAGCAGAAACAAACCAATGGGACTACATCAAATTGAAAAGCTTCTGCACATCCAAAGAAACTATTAAACAAACAGAGAGACCCCTCACAGAATGGGAGAAGATCTTCACAGGCCATACATCAGACAAGAAACTAATCACCAAAATATATAAAGAGCTCAGCAAACTTAGCACCAAAAAAGCAAATGACCCCATCCAAAAATGGGCAGAGGATATGAACAAAACATTCACTACAGAGGAGATCCAAAAGGCTAACAAACTTATGAAAAACTGCTATAGGACACTGATTGTCAGAGAAAGGCCACAAATATTCTAAATGGCCAATTAACAAATTGTAATCCTGGGTAACCCATGGATAACTCCTCCTTCCTCTTCTCCTACCCTTCTTTCTCTCTCTACTCCTCCTTCAGTCTGGCTTATGATGGTACAGAGGATTGAACCTGGGACTTCAGAGTCTCAGACATGCAAGTCTTTTGCAGAACCACCATGCTATCTTTCCCACTGGGATACAATCTCTTCTAAAGGAGATGTTCTGATTTTGGTGGAAGGCATTTCCTCCCCCTCTCTCATGTAGGGCCCATCATTTGTGGCAGTGAGTGATAGGAGAAGAACAGCCTGGGGGAATGGGAGCAGGTACTGGGGCGGGGTGGTCACTGTCCTTGTCTCCTTTTCACAGTTTTGAGGAAGGCCTCTCAACATTGCCTGTGTCTCCTTCCCAGTTGTCCTGCTAGCAGGGACTGGAGTGTTGAGGGTGGACTGGGGGGCTTGAGAGAGGAGGTGCCCAACTGAATTGGAGGCACCCACTAAACAACCCCAAATCCCACCCCCATCCCTACTAGTTGACCTGCCTCTACCCCATTTAGCACCCCAAACCACCCTATCCCATTCAATGTCCCCCACCCCAACCACCATCCTTCCACCTTCCCAGTCCACCCTCAGGGCAGCTTGGGACAAGGCACCAAGCCTAAGACTGATGTGGTGTGCTCGCCTAAACCCCTACATTCACCACTCCACCCCACACCATCCCATCAAACCCCCTCCAATTAGTCCAGGATCTCTCCCCCAATCCCCACAACCTGTCCACCCTCAACCTCACAGACCTGGTACCAGCACAGCTAGGGAGGAAGCACCCAGCCTAATTCCGGATTCCCTATTTTTCCTCCTTCTGCCCCCATGTACCACAGAGAGGAAAAACGAAAGAAGAATCTAGAGAATGAGACGATTCTACAGAGATACCACTCTAATCCTAATTTCTTTGCTTTTTCTTTTTGCTCTCTGCCTTTTTAGGTCCATTATGACCTGCATTCACGAGCTATGCAGAGTATCTGTCAACCAGCTTCTCCTACACTCTTACATTCCTCTGCAGGTTGGGCCCCGACAGACCTATTCCTACCTTTAACCCCCACCACATGTCGCCCCCATTTAGCAGGAAGCAGCCAGAATGACTTCGGCACCCTATATAACCAAAAAGGTAAGAATGATACAACGGGGACGGCCTGACCATTGAAGGTGCTTGTGGCTAAAAACACTCAATCATAAGAATGTGGAACCCAGCAATACCAGCTCCTCCCTGGAACGCCTGCTGGAGCCTAGCAGTTTCCTAAACCACAGACCCACCACACTTAATGTCATGGAAAATGCCCACTGAACTCTCACCTAAGTTCCTTGTTCTCCTCACCTATAAGAATCTCCGTCCCTGACCCTGGCTGTGACTCCATGCCCACTCCACCCTACCCTGCATGCCTGGACTGGAGAACCTTGCCCCAGGAGCACACAAATAAAACCCTTGTTGATAATATTCACGGCCTGAATTTTTCTATCAGGTTCCTTTCGCCACCCACCAGACCATACAATCAGTAGACAGCAGACAGGCACTGATCTCCCCAAACAAGTAAATGATGGGGTGGCTTCACTGAACACACACAGGGCTGTGAGAACAAGGATTCTGAGTTGATGTAGACACTGCACATCAAGCTGAATTGGGGCCACTCCTGCAACCCGAGGAGCTCAGCCTACCAAAATCATCGAGCCTGGCATACCCTCCTACCTATGATGGTTGTGGGCTTCACCTGCTGCACCACCTCCTCCAAGGAGCCCTTCTCAGCATGATCCTGGGCAAAAGTCTCTTTCTCAGGGCTCAGATGACTCCTCCCCTGCAGGAGAGGAAGAAGGCATGTGGCTGTGGGGAACCTGGGCAAAATTGCTGCATTTGAGCCACAGAGTGTACTCTTCATACTTCTTTGCGAGACACACACACACACACACACACACACACACACACACACAAACACACACTCACACACACAGAAGGAGAGCCACCACAGCACCAGAGCTTCTCCCAGTACAGTGACACCCTCCCATGTGGTGCTAGGGTTTGAATGTGATTCAAGTGCATGGCAAGGTATCTACCCTGCCCACTGAAATATATGGCTCTCAGATGCAGGTGTCCATGGTTCTTAAACTTTAATTTTATTATTATCATTATTGCCAGCAGTGTCATTGTCCAGGATCAGTGGTTACATAACTCCACTGCTCATGGTGGCCACTTTGTTTCCTTCCTTCCTCCCTCCTCCTTTTCTTCTCTTTTCTTTTTCAAAATATTTATTTATTTTCATTTTTGTTGCCCTTGTATTTTTTATTGTTGTAGTAGTTATTATTATTGTTGTTGATGTTGTCATTGTTGGATAGGACACAGAGAAATGGAGAGAGGAAGTGTAGACAGAATGGGGGAGAGAAAGACAAACACCTGCAGACATGCTTCACCACCTGTGAAGCAACTCCTCTGCCGGTGGTGAGCCAGGGGCTCGAAGCATTCTCTTTTCTTTTTTCTCCCTTCTTTTATAGAGACAGAGACTGATAGAAAGGGAATAAGGAGGGACATCTTCAGCCTGTTCTACTATTCGGGAAACTTTTCCTTTGCAGGTCAGGACCAGGCACTTGAACCCAGGTTCTCACAAATGGGAACGTGTGTGTTCTACCAGGTGTGCCACCTCCTAGCCCAGGTTTTTACATTTTCAGCTCTGACCTTTGAACTGTCTCTCCTGTCCCTCTCCCCAGTTTTCTATGCTAGTGGAATCTGGGATCTGAATTCAGGCTCTGAGTGACATCTGAGGGGAATCACTCTGTGCTGCAGATGTCTCCCCTTCTCTCTACTTCCTTCTCATTTTTTCCCTATGTATTCCTCTCTATCTCTCCCTTTCTCTGCAATAAAAATGGCATTCAGGAATAGTGAAACAGTATAGTAACCCTGGTGGCAAAATCAATCAATCCATGAATGCAAATAAAGAGCAGGCCCTGCCCTCCTTGACCTCCTCTCTCTCCTGCCTGCCAGGCTTGCCTCCTCACAGGTGAGCACCCCATCTCCAACTGCTGTAAGACACCCCATGTCTTGCCCCCAGACCAACACATCTTGACAATGAGTCCCCTGGAGTCCACCATCCAGATCTTCTTGGTGGCCTCAGCTGCAGGGACGCCTTCCTTCTCCAGGGCCATGACCAGGAGGTGAGTGATGCCCAGGGCAGCCTGGGGGTGCCACACAGGACAGGCTCAGACCCAGGGAGGCAGCAGCCAGCCCTCCTCCCTCCACACCTGGGGCACGAAGGGATCCTCAAGTGAGAGAGGGTGCAAAAAGCCCATAGGTCTGGAGGTTCCTCCAATGCAGTGGCCGTGCACATGGCAAAGGAGTGCAGTGTCCAGATGAGGCATCGTGCCAGGCTGCCTCTAGGCTTCTCCACTTCCTGGCAGTACCTACCTCCCATGCTCTTTGGAAGATGAACACATGGCTAGAGAGCTGGCTTCTGGTGACCCACAGAGTCACAAGGATCCCAGCCACAGCCATGGGATCCTTCTTCGACCTGTATTCTTCCCAAACATCCACCCCAGAGTCTTTTACTTTGAGGCAATATGCCAATTCCATTTCAGGTTCTATTTCTGTTTTTTTTTCTGATCTTGTTTTTCAACTTCTGCCTGAGAGTGAGATCATCCCATATTCACCCTGATATTTCTGACTTATTTCAATCAACATGATTTTTTCAAGGTCCATCCAAGATCAGCTGAAAATGGTGAAGTCACCATTTTTTTTGAGCTGAGTAGTATTCCACTGTGTATATAGACCACAACTTGCTCAGTCACTCATCAGTTGTTGGATATCTGGGTTGCTTCCAGGTTTTGGCTATTACGAATTGTGCTGCTAAGAACATATGTATACACAGATGTTTTTGGATGGATGTGTTGGGTTCCTTAGGATATATCCCAGGAGAGGAATTGCAAGATCATAGTGTAGGTCCATTTCTAGCCTTCTGAGAGTTCTCCAGACTATTCTCCACAGAGGATGGACCAATTGACATTCCCACCAGCAGTGTAATAGGGTTCCTTTGACCCACAATCTCTCCAACATTTGCTGCTCTTACCTTTTCTAATGTATGACATTCTCACAGGAGTGAAGTGTTATCTCTTGTCTTTACTTGCATTTCTCTGACAATCAGAGACTTGGAGCATTTTTTCATGTGTTTCTCAGCCTTTTGGATCTCTTCTGTGGTGAATATTCTGTCCAAGTCCTCCCCCCATTTTTGGATGGGGTTATTTGTTGTCTTGTTTTTGAGTCTGACAAGCTCTTTATATATGTTGGTTATTAAACTCTTATCTGATGTATGTCATGTAAAGATCTTCTCCCATTCTGTGAGGGGTCTCTTGGTTTGGGTAGTGGTTTCTTTTGCTGTGAAGAAGCTTTTTAATTTGATGTAGTCCCATAGGTTTATACTTGCCTTAGTCTTCTTTGCAATTGGATTTTTTTTTATTGGTGATGTCTTTAAATTTTATGCGGAAAAGAATTCTGCCAATATTTTCTTCTCAGTATCTGATAGTTTGTGGTCTAACATCCAAGTCCTTGATCCACTTGGAATTTACTTTTATATTTGGTGAAATACAGTGTTTCAGTTTCATTCTTCTGCCTGTTTCAACCCATTGTTTCTAACACCATTTGTTGAAGAGACTCTGCTTTTCCCATTTAATAGTCTGAGCCCCTTTGTTGAAGATTAGATGTCCATAGGTGTGGGGTCTCATTTCCGGGCTCTCAATTCTAATCCATTGGTCACTGTGTCTATTCATGTTCCAGTATCAAACAGTTTTGATGACAATGGCCCTGTAATACAATTTGAGATCTGGGAGTGTGATGCCTCCAGTTCTGTTTTTTATTCTCAAGTTTGTTTTGACAAATCTAGGTCTTTTCTGGTTCCAGATAAACACTTGTAGCATTTATTCTATTCTCCTAAATATGTGCTTGGGATCTTGATGATGATAGCATTAAATTTGTTTATGGCTCTGGGTAGTATATTCATTTTGATGATGGTAATTCTACCAACCCATGAACATGGAATATCTTTCCTCTTCTTTGTGTCTTTTTCAATTTCTTTGAGTAGTGACTCATAATTTTCAGTATACAAGTCTTTCACTTCTTTGGTTAGGTTTACTCCTAGATATTTTGTTATTTTAGTTGCTATAGTAAAAAGAATTTCTTTCTGGGTTTCAATTTCTTCTAGCTTAGTGTTTGAATAGAGGAATGCCACTGACTTTTGAATATTAATTTTATAGCCTGACACCTTACTGTATTGCCTGATGATTTCCAAAAGCTTTTTGTTGGATTCCTGAGGTTTTCTGTGTATACTATCATGTCATCTGTAAATAGGGAGAGTTTGACCTCTTCTCTTTCAATCTGTATCCCTCTAATTCCTTGCTCCTTCCTGATTGCTATGGCAAGAACTTCCAACACTATGTTGAATAGTAATGGTGATAGTGGGCAGCCCTGTCTAGTACCTGATCTGAGTGGAAATGCTTCCAGGTTTTCACCATTGAGTATGATGCTAGCTGTAGGTTTGCTATATGTAGACTCCACTATCTTCAGGAATTTTCCATCTATTCCCATTTTTTGTAGTGTTTTGATAATAAAGCCATGTATTTTGTCAAAGGCTTTCTCTGCATCTATTGATATGACCATGTGGTTTTCAGTCTTGCTTTTGTTGATGTGCTGGATCACATAGATTGATTTATGTATATTAAGCCAACCTTGCATGCCTGGGATAAACCCCACTAGTTCATGATGAACAATCTTTTTAATATACTGCTGTATCTGGCTGGCTAGAATCTTGTTCTGTATTTTTAGCATCTATATTCATCAGAGATATTGATCTGAGGTTTTATTTTTTGTTTATGTCCCTGCCTGCTTTTGGTATCAGAGTGATGTTGACTTCATAGAAGCTGGCAGGGAGTATTCCAGTGTCTTCAATCTTCTGGAAGACATTTAAAAGTAGAGGTATTAGTTTTTCTTTGAAGGTTTTGTAGAATTCTTTTTTAAAACCATCTGGTCCAGGACTTTTATTTCTGATAACTATTTCAATTTCATTAGCTGTGATGGGCCTGTTCATGTTATCCACTTTCTCTTTACTTAGTTTTCGAAGTTCGTAGATATGTAGGAAATCGTCAATTTCTTCTAGATTCTCTAGCTTGGTGGCATATAGAAGCCTCACATGATATCTTGAATTTCTGCGGTGTCTGTTGTGATAGCTCCTCTTTCATTTATGATATGATTTATTTGGGTTTTCTCTCTTTTTTGTTTTGTGAGTCTGGCTAAAGGTTTGTTGGTTTTGTTCATTCTTTTTAAGAACCAACATTTACTTTCATTGATCTTTTGTATGGTTTTCTTGTTATTTCAATGTTATTTATTTCTGACCTAACTTTAGTGATTTCTGTCCTTTTGGTTGCTTTAGGGTTCCTTTGTTGTTGTTCTTCCTGGTCTTTAAGATATGCAGTCAGGCTGTTCATTTCTGCTTTTTCTTGTTTCCTAATGTGTACTTGTACAGCTATGAACTTCCCTCTCAGTACTGCCATATCTGTGTCCCAAATATTTTGATAGTTTGTGTCTTCATTTTCTTTGAAGTCTCGAAACATTTTGATTTCTTCCGTGATTTCCTCTTTGACTCAGAGGTTGTTAAGAAGTGTGCTGTTGAGCTTCCAAATTTTGGGACTATTAGTAATCTTCTGTTGATTGTTAAGTGTTAGTTTATTTCCACTGTGGACTGAGAAGATGTTTGGGATGATTTTAATGCTCTTGAATTTGCTGATGCTGTCTTTGTGGCCTAACATATAGTCTATCCTTGAGAGTGATCCATGTGGACTTGTGTAAAATGTGTATTCCAGTTTCTTGGGATGAATGACTCTGACAATGTCCAATAGTTCTAGTTTATCTATCTCTTCATTTAGCTCCCTTATGTTTTTATTGATTTTATACCTGGATGATCTGTCAAGTTGAGAGACTGGGGTGTTGAAGTCCCTTACTATGACTGTGTTGCTATGCATAAATTACTTTAGCTCTTTCAGTAGATGTTTGATGTATTTAGGTGGCTTCTCATTGGGTGCATAGATGTTAATAATTGTGAAGTCCTCTTGACTGACTGATCCTCTGAGCATTAAGTAGTGTCCATTCCTATCTTTTTTAATCATATCTATTTTGAAGTGTATCGTTTCAGATATGAGAATAGCTATTCCTGCCCATTTTTGTGGACCATGGGTTTGTATGATAGTTTTCCATCCTTTCACTCTAAGTCTGTGTTTGTCTTGTTGATTTAGGTGGGTTTCTTATAGACAGCATATTGTTGGGTTGTATTTTCTGATCCATCTTCCTACTCTGTGTCTTTTAATAGGTGAATTCAGGCCATTGATATTTATTGATATCAAAGAATGAAGATATCTTAACACCATTCTTGTAGAGTTTTAGAGTGTTCTGATATATGACCTATTTATGATGGTCTGACAGTTTATAGAAGAGCTTTCAGAACTTCTTTCAGGGCAGGCTTGTTGATAGTTGATTCCTTCAACTGTTGCTTGTCTGAGAAGCTTTTGATGCCTCCATCTAGTCTGAATGGCAGTCTAGCAGGATACAGTATTCTTGGTCGAAAGACTTTCTCATTTAGCCCTCAATGGATACCTTGTCATTCTCTTCTGACCTGTAGTGTTGCTGTGGAGAAGTCTGCTGCTAATCTTATGGGATGTCTTCTATAGGTGACTCTTTGTTTTTCTCTTGCAGCCTTCAGGATCCTTTATTTATCATATTCCTTTCCATTCTAAAGATGATGTGTCTTGGTGTCTTTATGTCTGGGTTAATTCTGTTTGGGACCCTCTGGGCTTCTTGAACCTTTATGCCTTTTTGTTGTTGTTGTTAATATTTATTTTATTTTCTTTATTTATTCCCTTTTGTTGCCCTTGTTTTTTTTTTATTGTTGTAGTTATTATTGTTGTTGTCGTTGATGGATAGGACAGAGAGAAATGGAGAGAGGAGGGGAAGACAGAGAGGAGGAGAGAGAAAGACACCTGCAGACCTGCTTCACTACCTGTGAAGCGACTCCCCTGCAGGTGGGGAGCTGGGGCTCAAACTGGGATCCTTATGCCAGTCCCTGTGCTTTGCACCACCTGCGCTTAACCTGCTGCACTACAGCCCGTCTCCCATCTTTATGTCTTTGATGTTGTCTAGACTAGAGAATTTTTCAGCTATTATGGCCTGAAGAATGATTTCTTCCTTTCCCTCTCTTTCTTCCTCTGGTAAGCCAATGATGTGTATATTGTTTCCTTTTAAGTCAACCCATAGGTCTCTGTTGTTATTTTCAGCACCTCTTAATCTCTTTGTGAGATGTCTTACTTCTTTTTTAGTTGTCTCTAATTCGTCCTCAATCTTGCTAATCCTGCCTTCAGCCTCATTGATTCTATTCTCTCTGCCCTCTACTGTTTTCTGCAGTTCATTTATTTTGTTACTCTGTTTTGACACTGTTTTAGCTTGTTCAACCAGTTGAGTTCTTAGCTCAGCTATTTCAGCTTTCAGCTCTCTAATAACCTTGAGATAGTTAGTTACTGTTTTCTTCCAGAGTCTCATTTGTTGTTCCCGTGTTTCTGATTACAATTTTTTCAAACTCTTTACTCACTCCTGTGATTATTTCCTTAGCTAATGTTTGGATGCTGAAGTTGCTATTTTGTGCTTCTCCCTTTGGGGGGCTTTTAGCTGGACTCTTGTCCTGGTTTCTTTCTCCAATAGTTCTTCTTGTTGGTTTACCTATTTTATATATTATGTTATGATTTCCCTCTCTTAGTACTTTTCAAATTACTGACCACTATTTCCTGGATTGACTTGTGTCTATGTAAGGTAATTAAAGGGTTCACAGTGGTGGAAGTTAACAGATGTGAAATAGTATTTTAATCCTTGAGTTGGAGCTCAGTGATTTAAAACTCTCTTTTTTATTTTTTTTTCTCTCTCTTTAGGCTATGGGAGCCTGAGGGTTTTTAAACTATAAGTAGGCTTCTTAGCTTAATCACTGACTCCTGACCAAGAGATAAGGCAGTGTGTGGCAGAGATAGTCCAGTGGTTATGCAAAGATACTTTCACAGTCCAACAGCTATGCCACAGAGGTATAGGTCTTCTCCTCTGTTTCCTGGTTAGATCTCTGTCCCCTGTTGTCCCTCCCTACTACTGCTCCAGATTCTGAGGGCAGTAGCAATGGAGACTTAGAATTGCACTTGGTAAGACTCCAGGGAGTCCTCTCCTCCCTTCAGCTGTCCCCTTGTTGGTGGAACAGACTGGAGGTGTTGTCTCAACTGATAAACTGTAGGACTGTTAACAGCCACTTAGACTCTCCCTAGGCTCCTCTCTATCACAATCCATGTGTATCTGCACTCACTGGTGATTTGGTGGATTCCTGTAGTCATTCTAGTACTGTCTTGTTTAGGTCCCAGTTGGTCTCCTTTGGTATCCCTAGAGATTGGAATGTGCTGTTTAGGTAAAGCTTGAGGAGGAATGTGTGCTTTGCCTTGCTCAAGGCAAAGATTAGAATGTAATGTGCACCTGTTTTCCCTTGGGGCATCCTGCTTGTGCAACCCCCATCCCTCGAGAGTGTAAATAGGGGGTCTTAGAGTTGCCTGAGGGATCTGTCCCAGCTAGACCCTCAGTGCTGAGTTCCCCTGTGTGTGTGTCTTGTGTGTCTGTGTGAATAAATACTTTAACTTTGTCAATTGCCTGTGTCAGCCTCAGTTTGTGATAGGGCTCTGTCAGTAGCAACTTAACACTGTTCTCAGCTCCCACAGTGAATCCTTAAGCACCCAAGTCCTAAGTTCCTTTTTAAGTCTCAAGTTACAACACAGATCCAAGCCCCTTTTAAAGTTAAATTTCAACAAATGGCGCCTCAACGTGTTGAATATATATTTTTAAATTTATCCCACCTCTATTTTAGTTGACTTTCATTTCGTCCCACCCACTTTTTTCACATTACAAATCCATTGTTCCTGGCGGCCAATTAAAACAAAAAAATCTGAGGAGTCAGGTGGTAGCGCAGAGGGTTAAGCGCAGGTGGCGCAAAGCACAAGGACCAGTGGAAGGATACTGGTTAGAGCCACTGGCTCCCCACCTGCAGGGGTGTCACTTCACAGGTAGTAAAGCAGGTCTACAGTTGTCTCTCTTTCTCTCCCCCTCTCTGTCTTCCTCTCCTCTCTCCATTTCTCTCTGTCCTAGCCAACAACAATGACATCAATAATAACTACAACATTAAGGGCAACAAAAGGAATATATAAATATAAAAAATAAAATAAAACAATGTTTTTTTTCATTTCAGAAGGACAAAGAGAAACTGAGAGGGGATGGAATGATAGAGGGGAAAAAAAGATAAGACACCTGTAGACTTGTTTCGTGATGGTTGGGAGCGGGGCTCGATGCCAGGTTCTTGCCTTTGGTGGTATGTGTGCTTAACTGGTGCACCACAGCCCGGCACCCTTCTGGTTCTTTTTCTTGTTAATGAATAATTATTTCTTTAAAGGAAAGAGTGATAATGCCTGCTGTAAGGATTTAATGAAGCGATACTTATAAAGGCGCACTGTAATTTTTTTTTTTTGTAATTGTATTTATTTATCTTCCCTTTTGTTGCCCTTGTTGTCTCTTTTTTTATTGTTGTTGTAGATATTGTTGTTGTAGTTGATGTCGTCGTTGTTGGATATGACAGAGAGAAATGGAGAGAGGAGGGGAAGAGAGAGAGGAGGAGAGAAAGACAGACACCTGCAGATCTGCTTCACCACCTGTGAAGCGACTCTCCTGCAGGTGGGGAACCTGGGCTTGAACAGTGGTTCTCATGCAGGTCCTTGCACTTAGCGCCACCTGCGCTTAACCCGCTGCGCTACAGCCGGGCTCCCGCACTGTAATTTCTTAAACACTACACAGAGGCAATAACTCAACTGTCAATCAATTCTGATTCCAGAATTTGGGAGCCCAAATTTTCTCAACGGGGGTGTGTTTTCAGGGACCATAACCTACAGTAAGTAGGCGCGGAGCCTTCTGGGACTTGTAGTTTTCATTTATTGTCACTCACTTATAGTGACAGGGCTTGGCGCAACCCGGAAATACTTGTTCCAGGGGCAGATAGCTAGCTGTGAGGGGGCTCAGAGGTCCGCCTGACCTGGCATCCCCGTGACTCGTGGACGGTTTCGGCCGCCTATAGGCTGGCGCAGGGTCGCCGCCATGTTCGCTGCTTAGTGGCTGGGAGACTGGTGAGGATGGCGGGGGCATGAGCCCAACTGGGCGGGGAGCAGGCTATGCCGGCCTGGAGCCTGGCCACTGCAGGCACATCTTGGGCTATTGTTCTCTGCCCTCTCTCGGAGCTCCAGTTCCCACCAGGGAGAGCTGCATGACTGGCAGTGTCGACGTCTGCCTGAGCTCCTGTCACCCGGCGGGCAGTCAGTTCTCATCTGGTCTGAGGACCCTGTTTTTTTTTTTAAAGACCCTGGTGCCCCTGCAGTGTAGGCCTACAGGGCCTGGTGTAGCCTGGAAGACTCCTGGGCAATTGGGCCTGAGGTTCTCCCCACTCGCCCATTGTTGGTAGGTAGCAAGCCTCCTTGTAAGGTCCCCAGAGAGGATGCCCCCTGGGCTAGATTGTGTGACAGGGGCGAGGTCACCCCCTGAAATGGTCAGGAATACTCTGGAGGCAGCCTGGCTAGCCACCTTGGAAGCCGCCTGGAAATGTCCCACAGCTCTGCTTTCTTGCTGCTGTTCGGTGTTGCAGCCTTTTTGTTGAATAGTGTTAAGGACCATAGCAGCGCAGCTTCCTCCAGTGCGCTGGACCGGGCCTCGAACCTGCCTCTTGAGCATGGCAAATATCCGAGTCAGCTGTTTCAGAGCCTCCTTGGATACTTATGAATCTGTTTTTTATTTAAAGATGTCCTTCACTCAGTGATCTCTTAAATACTTATTTTAGATCACTAAGCTTTATGCTTTCCTGGTTTGTTAATGACATGGAATATTAGATTCACTATTATTAGATTATTAGTGGTATAATGATTGTAATTGATTATACTTGGAAGTAGAACTTACAGCTGTACTATAAAGGTAATAGAAACCTACCAGACTTTTAAACTAAGAGAAGTTAAGAACAATGATAAAAAATAATAATAAGTGAACTGGGACTGGTTGGTGGCGCACCTGGTTAAGTGCACATAGCACCAAGCTTAAGGCCCAGGGAATACTCTCGAGTGGTGAAGCAGGTCTACAGGTGTCAGGTTTTTCTCTTTTCTACCTCTCCCTTCCCTCTCAATTTTCTCTGTCCTATCCAACAAAATAGAAAAAAAGGAAAAACTGGCCGCTGGAAGTGTTGTATTCACAGTGCTGGCACCAAACCCCAGTAGTAACCTTGGTGGGAAATAAACTAAGGGAGAATTTCGTATGTTCCAGGTGCAAAGTGCTGCACAGCAAGTAGAAGATAAATTTGTTTTTGATTTGCCTGATTATGAAAATATCAACCACGTGGGGAAAACCACGGTCTTCCTCTCCTCCATAACCTCTGTCTTACTAATAAATAAATAATTTAGCTTTTGAGAAAAAGTACAGAAATTGAGTTGATTTCCATTTAACATTCTCCAAGAATGATGCTTCTTTTAAAGTATTGATATTATGAAATTGTGAGTATATGTTAGAAGTGGGTATATGTATTTATAGCCTCTGGTATACCATCAAGATCTGTTGGACTATTTATACATTTTTTTTCTTTTTTTTTTTTAGGGAAGATACCAGTATTTTAGGAATTTTTATGCAAGGAGACTCCGTAATACAGTGTCTGCTTTCATTTTCTTGATTGTAGTTTTCTCATATTTGATAGGACAGGGAGAAATTGTGATGGGGTGGGAAAAAGACATCTGCATCACTGCCTTACTACTCCTGAGCCGCCCCCCTCCCCAAGTGGGGACTGAGAGCTTGAACCTGGGTCCTTGTGCATGGAAATGTGTAATCTAAGTGTGCCACCACCCAGCCCCTGATGTGTACATTTCTTAACTCTGCTCAGAACGTGTTAGTTGTCATGTTTCAAAAAGCTTTGTTGATAGAATTGCACTTGGTAGCGAGTCCTGAATTAATCTACTGTGAATTCAGTTTGAGATTATTTTTTAATTTTTTAAAAAATGTATTTATTCCCTTTTGTTGCCCTTCTTGTTTTATTGTTGTCGTTATTATTGTTGTTGTCGTCATTGTTGGATAGGACAGAGAGAAATGGAGAGAGGAGGGGAAGACAGAGAGGAGGATAGAAAGATAGACACCTGCAGACCTGCTTCACCGACTGTGAAGTGACTCCCCTGCAGGTGGGGAGCTGGGGCTCGAACTGGGATCCTTATGCCGGTCCTTGTGCTTTGCGCCACCTGCGCTTAACCCACAGCGCTACAGCCCAACTCCCTGAGATTATTTTTAATACTTGGATTTTGAAAAGGAGTTTTGTGATGAAATTTTTTTCAGTTAACAGTATTTAAGCTCATAAAACTCATTGGCTATGATACTCCCACAGCTCAACGTTTGATGAAATTAAATTTTTATTTTTACATCTACATTATAACTCTTTTTAGTATTTTATTTATTTATTTGTTGGATAGAGACAGAAATTGAGAGAGAAGGGAGAGATAGAGGGGGGGGGGACATTGGTAGCATTGCTTCATCACTTGTGAATTCCCTCCCTGTAGCTGAGGACTGGAGGCTTGAACCCAAGTCCTTGTGTACTGTCATATGTACTCTACTGTTGTGCTACCACCCAGCTCCTGAATTACATTTTCAGACTGATGCTTGAATAGTCTGGGAATGATGATTAAAAACTAGGATGGGGCTGGGGAATCCTGGCGTTCTCTTAGCAGGTTGAGTGCATATGGTGCAAAGTGCAAGGACTGGCTTAAGGATCTCAGTTTGAGCCTGGCTCCACATCTGCAGGTGGGTGGCTTCACAAGTAGTGAAGCAGGTAGGCAGATGTTTATCTTTCTCTCCCCCTCTCTGTCTTCCCTCCCTCTCTGGATTTCTTTCTGTCTTAAAAATAACTTGGTTGGGGAGCCAGGTGGTAGTATACTGGGTTAAGTGCATGTAGTGTGAAGTACAAGGACTCATGCTGTGATCCCAGAGTCTCCTGCAGGTGGAGTCGCTTTGCAAGCTGGGAAGTAGATCTGCAGGTGTCTTTCTCTCCTCCTCTCTACCTTTCCTCAAATTTTTTCTGTTCTATTCAACAGCAGTAGTAACAACAATAACAGCAGCAGCAGTGGACAAAAGATGGCCACCAGGAGCATTCAGTTTTTAGGTAGTGTTAGTACGATCCCCAGAGATAACCCTGGAAGCAAAAAGAAAGAAACAAACAAAAAACTGGGATAGGTGGGTCTTGGAAGGTGCCTGCTTTGCCATAGGATTCACTCAGAATCCAGATCTGTCACACAGCACTGAGGGAAGCTTCAGTGAGTGCTGCTGTGGTGTGTGGCTCACTTGCTCTCTTTCTCTTTCTCACACCCTCCCCACCCTCCCACCCCCCACCCCCACTTTGCCTTTCCCTTTCTGTCTGGGAAAAAGATAAACAGAAAGTTATCACAGACCTGTGAAAATCCCGGAAAAAAACAAAACAAAAAACTAGCATGGGACTAATCTTGAGAATGTAAAATGAAAGGTTCACTATTTCAAAACAGGAAGGAACTTTATTCCCTTCCTTTCTACCTCCAACAAAAGTCTGTCTTATTTTATTATTTTTTTTGCATATATTTCTCTCGTAGGTATGATGTGGTAGCTACAGAATTTGGGATCTTTAAATGAATCTTTTCCTATTTTGTCTTTAGGTTGCGTCTTCTTCCTAACGTGCATGAGACATTTAACTGAAAACTCAGTACAAATAATGAACTACTGGAAGTTTATAAAGAGTTTTATAGAGATTCTTTGCTTTTGTAAGTACATATGAATGCATATAAGCACATATCAGGAAGTGTTAACAAGGTTAAACATTTTTTTTTGTTTTATTTTTGAAACTGCCAGGTAGTGCTATTAGTTACTATTAGTGTGGTATAAGTACTGTATGTCTGTTTGCTATAACTTGATTTTTAAACTGTCTATACTGTGAAAGCTTAGGGAAATACTTGGAATTTATATTTAAGTTACAGAAGAAAAAATGATCTGAATTTGTGGTTAAGACTGTGTTGTTTATCTTTTTTTAAAATATTTATTTAATTTATTTATTCCCTTTTGTTATCCTTGTTGTTTTATTGTTGTGGTTATTATTGTTGTTGTAGTTGTCGGATAGGACAGAGAGAAATGGAGAGAGGTGGGGAAAACAGAGAGGGGGAGAGAAAGATAGATACCTGCCGACCTGCTTCACAGCCTGTGAAGCGACTCCCCTGCAGGTGGGGAGCCGGGGGCTCAAACTGGGATCCTTGCGCCGGACTGTGTTGTTTATCTTATTCCTCAAGAATATCTACTCTTTATTTGCATGTATGCTTCAAAGTGATGACTGTTTTTGGGATATTCATATCACAGATAAGCAGGTTTCAAAGAAAACAAACGGTGCACTGGTTGAAACAGATCTATGAATGGTATCGTTTCTAAAGTGTTCAGTGGGCTTGGATGGGATAAAAGTGGGAGAATGCCAACTGCGTTTGGTAGTAGTTAGAATCATCAACTAGTAACATCTGCACCTTCAAGTGGAGAGGGAGCTTTTAGGATGGCATGATAGGGTTATTTTTGGAAAGTCTTGAAGATCAAGTAGATTTGATGGCGTACAGGATTGCACACTCCAACATGAGGTCCTGAGTTTAATCCCTGGCATCACGTGTGGTAGAGTGATGCTCTGGTTCTTTCTCATTGATAAATATTTAAGTAAATAAATGTTGAGTTGAGTTGTGTTATAGCCACACTGGGGGAGGGGTTTCTATTTTTTTTCCCTTCTGGTGGGCACATATTTGAGCAAGACTATATTCATATTGGTGTTTAAGGAAAACTTGTCTGGGATGACTTGAAGAATCTTGCTTAGGTTAGAGTCAAAGGGTAATAGATGCTGACTGTGCAATGTGCCACTGCAAAATTTTCCTGTGTATTAGCTATGTTATATTTTAAAATCAACCTTTTGATGTGGTGCTATTGATATCTCCTGTTTCAAGAGACTGAGTTACAAGAAGTTTAGTATGTTGTTTAGACAACCCACTGATTTGTGGGCAGTAAACAGTCATACTTTGAAGAGCAGCACCATGCCTCATTCAACAAGTTCCAACTGCTGGAAATTTGGGGGTGGCCTCCTATTTCCTTAGCGTTTCACCAGCAATGCTGCAACAAGTGTTCTTGCATGTGTCTTTGCACATATTTTGTAGCACTGTTTTTCTGTAGAAGGAACTAGAAGTGAAACTGAATCCCTGGATTAAAATGCCCTTTAAACAAATGGTATGGGAGGCCTGGAGAAAGGGTACTGAGTGGCTGTGGATAATGGATCACTCTTGTTATGCAGTGTGAGAGGGGGAGAGAAAAAAAGACACCTGCAGACCTCCTTCACTACCTATGAAAGGACTCCCCTGCAGGTGGGGAGCTGGGGGCTGAAACCTGGATCCTTAGGTTGGTCCTTAAGCTTTGGGCCATGTGCGCTTAAACCAGATGCGCTGCTGCCCGACTCCTCATGCAGAAGCTTTTTAATATGATGTAGTCCCATAGGTTTATTCTTGCCTTAGTCTTCTTTATAATTGGATTTATTTCATTGAGGATGTCTTTAAACATTATGTGGAAAGATGTTCTGCCAATATTTTCCTCTAAGTATCTGAAAGTTTCTGGTCGAACATCCAAGTCCTTGATCCACTTGGAATTTACTTTTGTGTTTGGTGAAATATAGTGGTTCAGTTTCATTCTTCTGCATGTTTCAACCCGGTTTTTCCAACACCATTTGTTGAAAATACTGTGCTTTCCCCATTTAATAGTCTGGGCCCCTTTGTCAACGATTAGATGTCCACAGGTATGGAGGCTCACTTTTGGGCTCTCAATTCTAATCCACTGGTCAGTGTGTCTGTTCATGTTCCAGTATCAAGCAGTTTAGATGACAATGGCCCTATAATACAGTTTGAAATCTGTGAGTGTGATGCCTCCGGTTCTGTTCTTTTTTCTCAAGATTGTTTTGGCAATTCTAGGTCTTCTCTGGTTCCAGATAAACATTTGTCGCCTTTGTTCTATTCTCCTAAAAAATGTGTTTGGGATCTTGATGGAGATATCATTAAATTTGTAGATGACTCTGGGTAGTATATTCATTTTGATGATGTTAATTATTCCAACCCATGAACATGGAATATATTTCCACTTCTTTGTGTCTTTTTCAATTTCCTTGAGTAGTGACTCATAATTTTCAGTGTACAAGTCTTTCACTTCTTTGGTTAGGTTTACTCCTAGATATTTTATTGTTTTTGTTGCTATAGTAAAAGGAATTGATTTCTGGATTTCAATTTCTTCTAGTTTAGTGTTAGCATACAGGAATGCCACTGCCTTTTGAATGTTAATTTTATAGGCTGATACCTTACTGTATGTCCTGATGATTTCCAAAAGCTTCTTGCTGGATTCCTTAGGTTTGAGTTCTTTTTTTTTGAAGGTTTTGTAGAATTCATTTGTTAAACCATCTTGGCCTGGTCTTTTATTCTTGGGAAGGTTATAATAACTGTTTCAATTTTGTTAGCTGTGATCGGCCTGTTCATATTATTTAGTTCCTCTTTATTTAATTTTGTATGTTTGTAGGTATCTAAGAAGTTGTCCATTTAGTCCATGTTCTCTAACTTGGTGGCATATAGTTGTTCATAGAAACCTCACATAATATGTTGAATTTCTGCTGTCTTTTTTGGTATCTCTTCTTCAATTTACAATCTGATTTATTTTGGTCTTCTCCCTTTTTTTTTTTCTTCAATTTTGTTAGTCTGGCTAAAGGTTTGTGGATTTTGTTTACTCTTTTGAAGAACCTACATTTACTTTCATTGATCTTTTTTTATAGTTTTCTTATTTTCAGTGTTATTTATTTCTGCCCTAACTTTAGTGATTTCTGTCCTTCTGATTGTTTTAGGTTTCCTTTATTCATCTTTTTCTAGGTCTTATTAAGGTGTGAAGTCAGGCTGTTTCTTTGTGCTTTTTCTTGTTTCCTAATGTGTGCTTGTATGGCTGTCAGCTTCCTTTTCAGTACTTCCTTAGCTGTATCCCAAATGTTTTGATAGCTTGTGTCTTCATTTTCATATAGTCTCGAAATATTTTTATTTCTTCCTTTATTTCCTCTTTGTCCCTGTAGTTGTTAAGTAGTGTACTGTTGAGCTTCCACATTTTGGGACCATTAGTCATTTTTTTCTTGATTGTTAAGTGTTTCATACCACTGTGGTTTGAGAAGATGCTTGGAATGATTTCAGTGCTCTTGAATTTGCTGATGCTGTCTTTGTGGCCTAAAATGTGGACTGTCCTTGAGAATGACCCATGTGGACTTGAGTAGAATGTGTATTTGTTTCTTGTGGTGAAAGACTCTGAATATGTCCAATAGTTCTAGATGATTTATCTCTTCATTTAGCACCTTCATTTCTTTTATTTATTTATTTATCTATTTATTTAGTTGTTTTTTATTGATGCAGTTATTATTGTTATTGATGTCATCATTGTTAGATAGCATAGAGAGAAATAGAGATATTGTGGAAGACAGAGAGAGACAGAAAGACACCAGCAGACCTGCTTCACCACCTGTGAAGTGACTCCACTTCGGGTGGGGAGTCGGTAGCTTAAACTGGGACCCTTATGTTGGTCTTTGCACTTTGCACTACTTGCACTTAATCTGCTGCACAACCGCCCATCTCCCTATCTCCTTCACTTCCTTAGTGATTTTCTACCTGTATGATCTGTCATGTTGAGAGAGTGGGGTGTTGGATACCCCAATATTACTGTGTTGTTGTCTGTATATTATTGTACCTCTTTTAGTACATGTTTGATGTATTTAGATGACTTCTCAATAAGTGCATAAATGTTAATAATGTTAAATCCTCTTGATTGATTGAGTTAGGTAGTGTCCATCCATATCTTTTTAAATTTTATTCATTTTAAAATCTATCGTGTCAGATATGATAATAGCTGTTCCTGCTCTTTTTTGTGTGCCCTTGGCTTGTATGATAGTTTTCCATCCTTTCACTTTGTATGTGTTTGTCTTGTCGAATTAGGTGGGTTTCGTATAGACAACATATAGTTGGGTTCTGTTTTCTGATCCATCTTCATACTCAATGCCTTTTAATATGTGAATTTAGGCCATTGACATTTATTGATATCATATGCTGAAATTATTTTAACATCATTATTGTAGATTGTTAGAGTGTTCTGATAGATGGCATGTTTATGGTGGTCTGACTGTTTATAGGAGGACTTTCAGAACTTATTTCAGGGCAGGTTTGGTGATAGTTGATTCTTTCAACTATTGCTTGTCTGAGAAAGTTTTTATGCTTCCATCTAATCTGAATGGCAGTCTAGCAGGATACAGTAGTCTTGGTTGAAAGCCTTTGTCATTAAGCAGTTGACAGATATCTTGTTATTCTCTTTTGGCCTGCAGTGTTTGTGTGGAGAAGTCTGCTGCTAATCTTATGGGTTTTCCTCTGTAGGTGACTCTATGTTTTTCTCTTTCAGCCTTCAGGATCCTTTCTTTATCCTTTTTCCTTTCCATTCTAAATATCATGTGTCTTGTTGTCTTTAAGTGTGTGTTGATTCTGTTTGGGACCCTGGGCTTCTTGAACTTTTATGTGTGTAGAGTAGGGAAGTTCTCAGCTACTTTTTACTGAAGAATGCTTTCTTCCCTTCCTCCTCTTCCTCTGGTAAGCCAATAATACATATATTATTATTATTCTAATTTTTTAATTATTTATTTATAAAAAGGAAACATTGACAAAACCATAGGATAAGAGCAACCAACTTCACACAATTCCCACCACCAGAACTCTGTATGACATCCCCTCCCCTCCCCTGATAGCTTTCCTATTCTTTAACCCTCTGGGATTATGGACGCAAGGTCAATATGGACTACAGAAGGTTGAAGGTCTGGCTTCTGTAATTGCTTTTCCACTGAACATGGGCATTGACAGGTCCATCCATACTCCCAGCCTGTCTCTTTCCTTAATGAGGAAGGACTCTGGGGAAGAGGAAATGCTAAAATCTGCCAGGGGCCAGCCCCAGCACGTCTCAGGGATCCCAAAGGAGGGGTGTTGGCCAAGAATGAGAGATGAGTGAGTTGATGCTGAATCAAGCTCAGGCCGACATCTCTGTCATGCTCAAGCAGAACTTTATTTTTATAGTCTCATAAGGCATAGATCATTAATACAGAAATCACCAAGGTATAGATTATTAAAACAAAAATCACCGAGTAAGCACAGCACAGGTAGGGAACACCTGCTTTGTGGAATATTCACATTCCAGGGGCACTTTTCTCCCTACAGATCACATCACAGTTTCTAGGTCTTTTGTTATTTCCTAAACCTGTGTGCTAGTCAGATGTCCTTTTGATTAAGATTAATATTCTCCCTATATGTATGTTTATGCCATCCTCTTGCCCCTAGGCATCGAAAGCTGTGGTTCATAGAAAATTCAAGCTTGTTATGTTTCTAGGGTCCTTAAACTAATTGAACAGCCCATTTTTCATATAATCTGTTCCATTGTTTGATCAAGGAGTTTTGTTTTGTTCCTTACTGAGAAGGCAGCAAGGTGATACTTAATTTTACCCCATAAAATTAAGCTCGCTTTTTTGTATGCTTATTATGTGACCTAGATTCTCATGTACTATTCCTGTATAAGGAAGTGGGAGCATGGTGAGTGGTAGCTTAAAAGGCCCATTGTATGTATCTAGGCAGGTACCTTAACTTTCCATTTATTAGTTAGGCTATGTAAGGTGCCCCCTCCACTGTGGGAACCACCAATCTTTCTCTATGTTTTAGGGGGACTACTAAAGGAAGTGGTGTAGATAAATGGGGAAACAATTCTTCCTCTTGGAGTCTCCTGAAAAATTCTGCATTACTGATATTCCTTGTTCCATTATGATCAATCTTACAGGGTACAATGCAGGTTTTGTCATTACTTTTGTTATTGATCAGGCTCTGAGCCTGGCCATAGGTAAATATTATTAAGACCACACAGAGCTTAATCCCAAGACCTATACATGGCAAAAGGCAAGATGGTTTCAGTTTGGCCTGGAGAGTCCAGCCTAGCTGAACTTCCTGCAAAGCTGGTAGTGTGTCAAGCAGGTCGCATGATAGTGCCTGTGCCATCTCCCCCTCTTTTATTTTGTAAATGAAACTTTCATGTTTCATTGAAATGGCTTTGAGGCTGTGCCTTAACACTCACTGAGCTCTTATGGTTGTTTTTGCTTTAATTTTAACTATGATTAATTATCCCTAAGCAAGCTTCCTGGAGTAGCTATTGTTTCTAAAAGGTGAGTTTTTATGAAGCAAATTAACAGTCTACCCCTATTCTATAAGCTTCTCAAGGCTGTGGGAAGAACCCACTGCTCTCTATATTTCCCTCTAACCTTTTCTGCTAGGGGTGTAGGTACTGGGATGATAAAGGGGCGGGGGGAGCTAGGAATTGCCTTACAGACAGCTTATCTGATAATTGGTCCATTGCTGTTTTGGACCTCTTTAGTCTGGGGGTCTTTAAGGGGTTGTTTTTTGTTAAACAGCATTCTCCTTAGGAACTTGCTATTTTCTCAGTTGTCATTTGGAAATTAACCAATAAATCTTATAAAATAGCCAATAATACCCAATATTAATATCATGATTAGTGGAACAAAAAGGCAGAGTGGTTTCGGTTCATTCCAGGGCCACTCACCTTGCAGAGGCCCCCCACCATGCTTGGATCTTGTCAGATAGCTGGTGTGACTTCGCCTTCCCTAAAAACTGGTCCTTAAAGTCTTTAAAACCATTCTTCCCTCAGAGTTAACATTGAAAATCTTTTATCTGATACTTGCTCTCATTCATTGATTTCTCTCTTTTTATTCTGTCAACTTCCAGCTATACTAATTTAATACAATTTAGAAAAAGCTACTTTTTATGGTGGGGGAAATGTTATGTGATGATTTGTATTTTTATTTAGCAATATGGTAAAAACTCGTTCTTTACAGTTAAAAAAGCAAACTTTCAAATAATAACACACACACATATATATGTATGTATATATATATACATACATATATATACATATATATATATATATTTTAGCTAGAACACTGCTCAGCTATGGTTATGGTGGTGTAGAGGATTAATTCTGGGCAAATAAAAATTATTCTGGGCAAATAAAAATTATAAAAATACATTTATTGGGAGTCAGGCGGTAGCGCAGTGCGTTAAGCACACGTGGCGCAAAACGCAAGGACCGGCTTAAGGATCCCAGTTCGAGCCCCAGCTCCCCACGTGCAGGGGAGTCACTTTACAGGTGGTGAAGCAGGTCTATAGGTGTCTATCTTTCTCTCCCCTTCTCTGTCTGAACTACTCTGCAAGGACTACTGAGCATCATTCTGGTACATGTGAAACTAGGGATCAAGATTTCGGACCTTATGCTTTCAAGCCCAGTATTTCATTCCCGACCCCACCTAGCAAGCCACTTAATTTATTAATTAACATGAAACTGAGAGAACAGAGCATTGCTCCGGCAATCCATGCATTGAACTCAAGTCCTCATGCTTAAGACTCCAACACTCTTAGCCATCTCCCAGTCTGCTTCAGAACTGATTTTTAAAGGGTTGAGTTTATTCCATAGGTGGTAGACCATTATATTCACATGACAGAAGCCACAGTGCCACTCCAGTAGGTGTGTGTGGCACTGGGAATTGAATCAGGAGCCTCCTGCATGTAAGTCCTGCACTCTACCAATGGAGCTATTTCTCTGACTGCTTATATCAGTACTTTACTGCATTTACACTGGAAGTTCTTACTTATTTATGAATTAATTTATATGGACCCCAGTTAGGCTTGAAATATGTGTATATGTTCTTTTTTTTTTTTTTTTCCAGGAGAAGGGAGCCAGCATCCTTTTGGAGCCATGAATATGGTGTGGACTCCATCTGTTGCTCAGATTGCAATTTCAGTGGAATAACTGGATAGCGTGGCTCAGCAAACTCCTGTAGGCAATGCTGCTGTGTCCTCAGTTGACTCCTTCACTCGGGTAATGTCATCTTATTTCCTTACTCCTTTAAAAAACAATATATACTTTAAAAATAAGCCTGGTGGGGAGTCGGGTAGTGAGTTAAGCACACGTGGCACAAAGTGCAAAGGCTTGCATAAGGATACCGGTTCGAGCCCCCAGCTTCCCACCTGCAGGGGAGTCACTTCACAGGCAGTGAACCAGGTCTGCATGTGTCTATCTTTCTCTCCCCTTCTCTGTCTTCCCATCCTCTCTCCATTTCTCTCTGTCCTATGTAACAATAATAATAACTACATCAACAATGAAAAATAACGACAACAAAAGGGAAAATAAATAAATATAAAAAATTTATATAGTAAAAAATAGCCTGGTACTGGAAAGTTAAAAAAATGAAGGTGGATATATGACATTAATTACTGACTTTATGAATGCTTTTAGTTTATTTGTATATGCTTAAGTATCTTAGTATTTGTAAATGTTTTGATGAGTTTTTTTTAACATTTATTTGTATGTGTGCTAGAACAAGAGAATTCTGTTTATAGTGATTTCTATGACATTTAGGCTTAACTATTATACTTTACATATATGTTCTAAATTTTAAAAATTATTTTATTTATTTTATTTTTGACAGAGTTGCAGAGAGAGAAAGACACAGAGAAACACCAGAGCAAGACACAGCTCTGGCTTATTGTGATGCGGGGGACTGAACCTGGGACTTTGGAGCCTCTTTGCATAACCATTATCCTACTTACTTTTTTTTTTCTCTACATTTTACTTACTGATGAGAGCATATGGATGAGAGAGAGCGAGAAAACAAGAAAATCTTTGGTGTATATAGTGCCAGTGCTCAATCTCAGACCCTCTGTGCACACAGGTCTGATGCTATCAGGTTCATCCTCACTACTTCCATTTTTTTTAAGATAAAATATTGGGCTATAAGTAGTTTAGCAATCTACACAACAGACTTTCATGTAAAAGGCCCCAGAGGTCCAGAGCTGAGCAGTTCTCTGTTTTTTTTTTTTTTTTTTTAAACCAGAGCACTACTCAGTTCTGGCTTATGGTGGTGTGGGGGATTGAACCTGGGACTTTGGAGCCTCAGGCATGAGAGTCTCTTTGCATAACCATTATGCTATTTACCCTCTTCCCTGCTTTCTTTTTTAAATATAATTTATTTAATTGTTTTCCCTTTTGTTGCCCTTGCTTTTTATTGTTGTAGTACTTATTATTGTTGTTATTGATGTCATCATTGTTAGACAGGCAGAGAGAAATGGACAGAGGAGGGGGAGACAGAGAGGGGGAGAGAAAGACAGACACCTGCTTCATTCACTGCCTGTGAAATGACTCCCCTGCAGGGTGGGGAGCCGGGGGCTCGAACTGGGATCCTTATGCTGGGTCTTGTACTTTGCGCCATGTGTGTTTAACCACTGCGCTACCAACCGACTCCAAGCAGTTCTCTTCTTAAAAAGAGAAAAGCAAAATTACACATATGGTCCACTGCCCTTCCGTTTCCCTCCTTATATCTGTTCTGTGTCTTTTTTTTTATGATAAGACATTTATTTATTTATTTATTTATTTATTTATTTATTTATTTATTTAATCTGCCTTCAGGGTTATCACTGGGACATGGTTCCTGCACTACAAATCCACTGCTCTTGGAGGTCATTTTTCCCATTTATGTTGCCTTTGTTATTATTATTGTTGGATAAGATAGAGACATCGAGAAGGGAGGGGAAGACAGAGAGGGAGAGAAAGGTAGATACCTGCAGACCTACTTCACCACTTGTGAAGCGACACCCAAAACGCCACCACCACCACCACCACCACCCTCCCCCCTTGCAGGTGGGTACCCTGGAACTCGAACCGGGATCCTTATGTAGTCCTTGTGCTTTGCCCCATGTGCGATTAACCTGCTGTGCTACCACCCTACTCCCTTGATAAGACCTTTTTATCTGTGTTCCAGTGGATAGTGGCATTACTTCTAGATCTGGAATCTGTACCATAAATCAGTACATTTATCTATGTGTGTGAGTTTCTTTGTATTTGAAATGCCTGGAAGCATTTGTCCTGTGATCCTAGTGCCTTCTGGTATGTCGATTACATGGAGCAGTCTGCAGCCTAGAGGAGGGCTCACACCAAGCTGACACCTTGATCTTGAACTTGCAGTCTCCAGAATTGTGAGAAATCTTGTGTTACCATCTACCCAGTCTGAGGTCATTTGTGATAGCAGTTGAATGGGAAAAGATACACTGACACTTATTTTTTTATTAATAAATGCCATATATATATATATATATATATTAACCCAGGAAAGCTAAATTCTGGTAATATGCCAAGTTATCTTCTGTTAAGTTCAGTTATTAATAGAGAGCTCAGCTAGCGTTTAGGCAGTTTAGATTTGGAGAATACTGAAGAAACTAAATTTCTCCTGTTATCTCTTCTGAAAGGTGAAGGAAACCCAAAGAGCTCATGCAGAAAGGCATCTTAGCAGTTTTATTGTGACTGGATTTGGGAAAGGCAAATTCAATGAGCTGTCATAGAAGACAAGGTATGAATGAATACGAGTAAACAGTATGTGTAAGGCAAGAAATAGTCTCCATTTTCTGGATCCAATACATTAGAAAACATAATACAGTTTGCAGCTGGTGTCCCAGTACCCCCCAGAGTACTTTTTTCCAAATCTGTCTTTAAAAATATAAATTTATCTTTATTTTACTTGTTAAAAGAGAGAACCAGAGCCTCACTCCAGCATGTACACTACCATGTACTGACTGAACTTGGAGCCTCATGCTTGAGTCCAACAATTTCGCCACTGTGTCAGCTCCTGGATCACCTTTTATTTTTATTTATTTTTTTCACCAGAGCTTTATTTAGCACTGGTTTAAAGTGGTTCCAGAGATTCATTGGGACCCCAGAGCCTCAGACATAAGAGTCTTTTGCAATGAGGATCCTGGTTAGGGACCCTGGATTCCCACCTGCAGGGGAGTCGCTTCACAGGCGGTGAAGCAGGTCTGCAGGTGTCTGTCTTTCTCTCCCCCTCTCTGTCTTCCCCTCCTCTCTCCATTTCTCTCTGTCCTATCCAACAACAACAACATCAATAATAACTACAACAATAAAACAAAGAGGGCAACAAAAGGGAATAAATAAATATTAAAAATGAAAAAAAAAGTCTTTTGCATAACCACTATGCAATCTCCTAACCCAAATTTCCCTTTCCAGTGTTTTTTATGCAACCAAAAACACACAGTACAGTCTTTTGTGAGTCCCTTCCTTCATTTAGCATGTTTTCCCGATTTACTCATTTTCAGCATGTATAATACATATTTTTTGCTAAAAAATATTTTTTCCATTTCATGATTAAGCCACATTTCCCTCAGTGGAACTGGGGCCTCATTTATATGTAATTTCATTGTTCTTAGATTGATTTTTCATTCAGCTAGAAAGGGGGAGAGACAGACGATTCCAGAGCTGCCCCTGTTTCCATGTCACCTTGTACTTGGTGCCAGTGCTTGAGTCCCACCCACACAATTAGACAAGGCATGTCCCCTAGATCATGAGCTGTCTCTCTAGATGGATAGACCGCATTTTAGCCATACTTTTGGGTTGATTGCATCTTTGGCTGTTATGAGTAATGTTGCTGTGTATATTCATATACAAGGTTTATTTTATTTTTTTGTTTTTGTTTTGTCCTCTCTGGGGCTTCACTTTTCTGTAAAGAAAGGGACAGATACCACAGCAACAAAACGTTCCTCAGTGTGATAGTGCCCCCATGTGGTGTAGCAGTAGCTCAAACCTGGGTGGTGCACCTGGCAAAGCAGACACCCTCCCAGGTAAAGTATCTCACTGTCCCCTGTATACATGTTTTTTTAATGGGCATGTGCTGTCATTTCTCTGGCATATATTTTCAAGAATAGAATTATAGGTTCTCTATGCCTAACTTTAAAAATATTTTTGTTAGTGATTTAATATTGATTTACAAAATTATAAGATAACAGGAGTATAATTCCATGCTTTTCCCATTGCCAGTGTTTTCTGTCCCCATGCCCTCCATAGGATACTGCATTTGTTCTCCCAAGATCACAAATATAGGTTGACTATTATTTGTACAACTGTCAGTCTCTCTCTATATATATATTTCCCCATTTTCCCTATGATCTTGCTTCCTCTTCCTTTCTAAGTCACACTTAATACTTGTGAGTCCCCCCCCTTTTTTTCTTTTTCTCTTTCTTTTCCTTCTCTCTCTGGTTCCTGATGAAATTGGAGTTCAGAGCCCTGTAGTCACCTTTCCCTGACATTTACCCCTCTGGGAGTATGGACCAAAATTCTTTATGGGGTACAGAAAATGGAAGTTCTGGCTTCTGTAATTGCTTCTCCACTGGACATGGACATTGGTATCTTGTGTTGGGTTTTTGGTTTATTTATTAAAAAGAGAGAAAGAACAGCATTACTCTCCCATACTTGACGCCAGGTCACAAAACCATTGCACCACAAATGCAAAGTCCTATACTCTACCTGCACAGCTACCTTTCATCACAGATTTTGTTGTAAGAGTTATAGGAATAAATTCTATATGGAGGCCAGGTAGTGACATGCCAGGTAGGGCACAAAGACCTGAGTTCAAGCTCCTAGCCTTGACTAGCTCAGAGGAGTGCTGCAGGTATCTCTCTTTTTCCTTCCCACTCTATTCCCCCATCTCCCCCCCCCCTCTCTCACACACACACACACACACACACACACACACACACACACACACACACACACACACACACAGGTTTTCATAGCTCTTGGCCCAGTAAAATAGAATAGTTTACATACATATGGCCCACAAGGAAATGGACTGGGAACACTGGTGCAGAGAGCATCTTGATCTCTCTTGACACTAGTGCCACTTTATCACTTGTGTCCCTCACCTCCCAGAGCAGAGGTTTTCCCTAGAAATTGCTTCACTCCAGCCCCTCCATCAGGACTATTGCTAGGGGTGAAGACACAGTTTTTACATAGTTTTCTTCCATCAGCCAACAAGATATTTCATTAATGTGCATGTACAGAGTGAGTGGGCTTAGGACACTAAGGAGAGTGAGATGACCTTTTTCATGCAAAACTAAAGAGGAAGAGAGAGACTTGGGAGTCAAGAGTTCTCCTCAGGGAGGCACACAGGAAGCTGGGTTTCACCAGGAGCACAGGCACTCAAGGCAGGGGTAAGAACTCTGGGGAAACTCAGTGGAGAGCCATGCTGGCAACAGAAACTCTTCTTCCTTCTAGTGAAGTCAACACTCTTCCTGGGATCTGGTGCCTCCCAAAGAATGACCCACACCCTCTAGCTGACTGATACAAATATGGGATATAAAGTATGTGATGACTGTGTTAAGAAGATAATAAAGGACAGATGGGGTGGGTGGTAGGATAGGTAACATATGGTTATGCAAAAAGATTCTGATGCCTGAGACTCCAAAGTCTTAGGTTCAGTCCCTTGCACCACCATAAACTAGAGCTGATCAGTGCTCTGGTAAGAAAGAAAAAAAATGACAGTGTGATAATAAAATAAAAATTTAAGTCTTCCATCTCTACTTCTCATCAGCAAGGCAGTCACTTTGCAACTAAGTGGGTTACTGTCAGTGAGAGACACATAATAGGGATAAAGTATTGTTTCCCAGGACTGCTAATACAGTTTATACAAAAGTGCTTGTAACTATACAGCATAGCACAAATTATGTGTTATGACAATTATAACGAGTACCTATGATGTCATTTCAGTTGTCCTGATGATAAAAATGATCTTTTATGCTTCTTTTTACTGGGTGGTTAGATGTATAGATGAATTGATAGAAAGATTAGACATACAGAAAGTTATATTCATAGTTAGGGAGACAACATAGTGGCTTTGCAAAAGATTTTCATGCTTGATGATCTGAAGTCCCAGGTTTAGTCCTGAGCACCACCATAAGCCAGAGCTGAGCAGCACTCTAATCTTTCTGTATCTCTATTTTTCTCTCCCATTAAAATAAAATAAAATATTAAAAAAGAGGTCCTATTTATGAACATTCCCTGTTACATAACAAATTACAAAAACTTTTCTTCATCATCTTTGTTCAGGTGAAAGCAAAACTATCAGCCATGCAAGTTAGACTGTGACTGTGGTATGCAGTATATCAGCAATTTCAGAATATGGTACAAAACTTTTTTTAAATTTTTTATGAGAGGGATAGGGGAGAGAGAAAGAACCAGACATCACTGGTACATGTGCTACCGGGGATCGAACTCAAGACCTAACGCTTGAGAGTCCAACACTTTACCTAGTAGGCTAAATCCCATACCACTGGTACAGAACATTTTAACAAGTATCAAGTTATGACTAATTACAAGATAAATTATTAGTTAGAACTATAATTTACAGAGGATGGGCTGTGTTGCATCTGGTTGTGCACATGTTACAATGTGTAAGGACCTGGATTCAAGTCCATGGTCCCCACCTGCAGGGGGAAAGGTTTACAAGTGCTGAAGCTGTGTTGCAGGTTTTTCTCTCTCCCTCTCTATTTCCTTCTTCCATGTCCACTTCTCTTAGTCTCTATTCAATAATAAAAAATATTTTACAAAATGAATTAGAGGGTGGGAGTAAATAGCAAAATGGTTATGCAAAGAGACTCTCATGCCTGATGCTCCAGAGTCCCAGGTTCAGTCCCGCACACCACCATAATCCAGAACTGAGTACTGCTCTGGTAAAAAAAAAAAAAAAAAAAAAAAAAAAGAATTGTAATTTACAGATATAGAAATTGAGAGATGGAGAGATAGCATAATAGTTATGCAGAGACTCTCTTCCATGAGGTTTTAAAATTCCAGTTTCAGTTCCCCATACACAAGCCAGAACTGTATTAAATAAAATTAAAAAAAAAAAAAACTTGAAAGGCAGACATGACAAATGAGCAGCAGAGAAAGGAAGAAAAAGTTTACTCTTCTTAGATTTTAAGTTGATTTAGAATCTGTGATTCCTCCAGACGCAACCTATGTAATAGGATAACATCTGTGCAAATCATATATCTAAATGCAGGTTTATATTCAAAATGATAACTTAAAGGAACTCATGGAACTCAAAGAGTCTGACACCAAATAACTCAAGTTTGTAAATAGGCAAAACCACTGACCAGATATTCCTCCAAAGAAGATCTACAACAGGATTGTGGGAAAAGTTGAGTACTCACCAGAGAAATGCAAGCCAAAACCTCAGTACCTGCTAGAGTAGATATTATTCAAACAGAAATGAGTGCTGAGAGGAGAAGAAATCAGAGGCCCTGGGTGTACTGTTGATGGGTAGGTAAAGTGGAGCAGTCCCTGTGGAAAACAGACTAGATGTTGCTCACAAAAGGAAAAGTAGAACTACTTCCAAATAAACTCATGTCTAGGCCCTTGAAGATGTCCTTGTACACCCTTGTTCACTGCATAGTTAGCATGAACTTGTCTTGAAAATGATAAAATGTAAGTAACCCCATGCTAACAGAGCTGCCAAGTCCCAGACCCCTAGACTGGAACCCAGAGGCCAGATCACAAAACCCTTCACTGGTGTGTCTAGTGCAGACTGTCTTTGGACTGGTGCTCCACTGCTCCAGTTAATGCAAGCCGGTGGTTTCTACCTAGTGCACATTCTCTAATAGAAATGCAAATGACGACAGCCCTGTAGATGCAAATTCATTTTTTCTTCTTTATTGGGGGGAATCAATGCTCTACAGTCAAAAGCAAACACAACAGTTTGTACATGCATAACACCTCCCACTCCTCCACACAACACTACATCCCCCAGTAGGCCCTCTATCATCCTGTCCCAAGACCTGAACTCCCTCTCCCACTCATTAACTCCAGAGTCTTACTTTGCTGCATTATACCACCTGCAGTTGGGGTTCAACTTAGTGCTTTCTCTTCTGATCTTGTTTTTCAACTTCTGCCTGTGAATGAGGTCATCTCATATACATCCTTCTGTTTCTGACTTATTTCACTTAACATGATTTCTTTAAGCTCCATCCAAGATGGGCTGAAAATGATTACATCACCATTTTTACTCTCCTTATTTACCTTTCTCACTTCTTTATTTATTTTCTGCCTGGATAATCTTTCAAGTGAATAGAGTGGTATGTTTAAGTTCCCTATTATGACTGTGTTACTTGCTGTTAATATATTGCTGTAGCTCTTGCAGTAGATATTTGATATATTTAAATAGCCTCTCCTTGGTTGCATAAATGTTGATCATCATTAAGTCCTCTTGATTGATCCTCTGAGCACTAAGTAATGTCCATCCCTATCTTTTTAAATTTTATTTATTTTAAGGTCTATTGTGTCAGATATACACATAGCTGTTCCTGTCCTTTTTTGTGTGGTCCATTGGCTTATACGATAGTTTTCCATCCTTTCACTTTGAGTCTGTGTTTGTCTTGCTGAGATAGGTGGGATTCCTACAGACAACATAGGACTTTTTTTTCTTTCTGATCCATGTTTCTACTTTGCCCCTATTAATACGTGAATTCATGCCATTGACATTTATTTATTTATTTACTATTGGATAGAGACAGAAATGGAGAGGGAAGGGGGAGATAGAGAGGGAGAGAGACACCTGAAGCCCTGCTTTACCACTTGTGAATCTTCCCCCTGCAGGTGGGGACCAGGCACTTGAACCCAGGTTCTTGTGCACTGTAACGTGAGTGCTTAAATAGGTGTGGCACTGCCTGGTTCCCTCATTGATGTTTATTGTTATCATAGATTGAAGATATTTTATCATCATTATTGTAGATATTTAGAGTGTTCTGTTATATGGCATATTTAAGGTGATCTGACTGTTTATACAACTTTCAGAATTTCTTTCAGAGCAGGGTTGGTGATAGTTGATTCTTTCAACTGCTGCTTGTCTTAGAAGGTTGTTATGCCTCCATCTATTCTGAATGAGAGTCTAACAGTAATCTTGGATGAAAGCCTTTCTGATTGAGCACTAGATAGATATCTTTCCATTCTCTTCTGGCCTTTAGTGTTTGTGTGGAGAAATTTGCTGCCGATCTTATGGGTTTTCCTCTGTAAGTGACTCTTTGTTTTTCTCCTGCAGCCTTTGGGATCCTTTCTTGTTGAGTTATGTTGGTTTCCTGTAGATATCATATTGTTGGGTTGTGTTTTTGGAACCATCTTCCTTCTCTGTGCCTTTTAATAGGTGAATTCTGACCATTGACATCTATTGATGTCATAGATTGAATATATTTTAACATCATTATAGATTTTTAGTGTGTTCTGATATATGACATAATTATGGTGTTCTGACTGTTTATAGGAGACCTTTCAGAACTTCTTTCAGGGAAGGCTTGGTGATAGTTGATTCTTTCAACTGTTGCTTGTCTGAGAAGGTTTTGATGCCTCCATCTAGTCTGAATGACAGTCTAGCAGGATACAGTAGTCTTGGCTGAAAGCCTTTCTCATTGAGCACTAGATAGATATCTTGCTATTCTCTTCTGGCCTGTAGTGTTTGTGTGGAGATGTCTGCTGCTAATCTTATGGGTTTTCCTCTGTAGGTGACTCTTTGTTTTTCTCTTGCTGCCTTCAGGATCCTTTCTTTATCCTTATCCCTTTCCATTCTATATATGAAGTGTCTAGGTGTCTTTAAGTCTGGGTTAATTCTGTTTGGGAACCTCTGGGCTTCTTGAACCTTTATGTCTTTGATGTTATTTAGACTAGAGAAGTTCTCTCTCTCTTTTTTTTTCCTCCAGGGTTATTGCTGGGACTTGGTCCTTGCACTACAAATCCATTGCTCCTGGATGTTTTTATTCCCCCTTTTTTCCCCTTGTGTAAGGATCCCGGTTTGAGCTGCCGGCTCCCCACCTGCAGGGTATTCACTTCACAGACAGTGAAGCAGGTCTGCAGGTGTCTATCTCTCCCCCTCTGTCTTTCCCTCTTCTCTCCATTTCTCTCTGTCTTTTCTAACAACAATGACATCAATAACAACAATAACAACTACAGCAATTTTAAAAAAGGCAACAAAGGGAATATATATTTAAAAAATTTTTAAAAAGCTTTAAATCAAAACCATAAACATACGGGGCATCATTTGTTTTTTTAAGTTGTTTTTTAATATGTATTCCCTTTTGTTGCCCTTGTTTTTTTATTGTTATGGTTATTAATATCATCTTTGTTTGGATAGAACAGAATGAAATGGAGAGATGAGGGGAAGACAGAGGGAGAGAGAAACATAGACACCTGTAGACCTGCTTCACGGCTTGTGAAGTGACTCCCCTGAAGGTGGGGAGCTGGGGGCTTGAACCGGGCTCCTTACATAAGTCCTTGTGCTTTGTGCTGCATGTGCTTAATCTGCTGCGCTACCTCCATACTCCCACAGGGCATCTTTCGAACAAAATCCCCTGCAATCCTTCCATATAGGTGCCAACATTTACAAGCTTTTTCTTTCTTTTTTTTATTTTCCCTTTTGTTGCACTTGTTTTATTGTTGTTGTAGTTATTATTGTTGTTGTTATTAATGTCGTCATTAGGACAGAGAGAAATAGAGAGAGGAGCAGAAGACAGAGAGGGAGAGAGAAAGATATAGACACCTACAGACCTGCTTCATTGCTTGTGAAGCGACTCCCCTGCAGATGGGGAGCCAGGGTCTCGAACCGGGATCCTTACTCCTACCCTTGCACTTTGCACCACTTGCACTTAATTACTGTGGCGCTATCACCCAAATACCGGTTTTTTCTTTTTTTAATGGTCATTACTGTTCACAGTAGACAATAAGAAGAAGAGATTAAGAAAAAGCCATTAAGAAAAAAGCCATTAAGAAAAATAATAAAGAAAAAAAGGGAAAAGAATAGAGAGATGTGTTGCTCTATAGATGTCAAGGATGGGGACCAGGCAGTGTGGTGCATTTGGCAGAGTACAATAGTTAAAATACACAAGGACCCATTTCAAGCCCTTGGTCCACACACACACATATCTGTCTGCAGGGGGAAAGCTTCAGAAAAGGTGAAGCATTGTTGCAAGTGGCTCTTTCTCTCTTCATCTCTGTCTTCTCTCTCAATTTCTTTCTGCCCCTACTCAATAAATAAATAATAAAAAAATTAAAAGATGTCAAGAACATGTTCTATAAACAAAGACAAGTAGCCAGAGTTGCGAATTGTGGGTTCTGTCACAGTCACCTACATTGGTAACATTCACATCAAGATGTATTGGTGGAGACTCAACCCTATGGGGCATGTGGATGATTTATAAAAGGAAAAGATAATAACAGTAAAAAGAATCTCCAGACTGCTTCCCACAGGAGTTGTACCAATTTTCATTCCCCCCAGCTGTATAGAAGGCTTTCCCTCTCCCCATCCCCTTGCCAGCAGTTGGTGTTTCTGTCCTTTCTGATGTCTAACATTCTCACAGCTGGCATCTCTTTGTTGTTCTTGCTTGCATTTCTCTGATAATCAGTGACTGGACATTTATTCATGTGTCTATTGGCCCTGGAGATCTCCACCTATCACAAGGATATAAGAAATGGTACTCAGATGTCAATAACTGTCCTATAAACCATTATTTCTCCCAGGAAAATTGCTTGGGGCAGGGGATGGTCTGCAGAGCTGGCTCAGAGGCAGAGCACATGCATGAGCCCCTGAGTTTGATTCCTCCGCATCTTATTTCTGAAAAATACATCAGAAACTTCTGCCTTCAAACAGTGAAATGTCTCATCTCAATGCTGGAGGCATGCAGCCTGGGATGAAGGTATTGGCAGGGTCATGTGCTTTCTAAAAAATATGCCAGGGATTGGGGGGGGGTGGAGTCCTGTCTTGCCTCTGTAGCTTCTGAACTTCACAAGCAAGCCTATTCCCTCCTTAGTTTGTGGATTCTGCTGCATTCACCCAGTCTCCCACCACCACCACATGCCAGTCTCTCCCTGTGTGTCCCTCTCTTCCCCTCTTCTCTGGAGACAAACAACAGACTAGATGACAGGTCCTCTTACCTTGAATGTGTCAGGAAAAAAAACCCAGTTTCCAAGTAATTTCACTGGGATTAGGGTTTCCAAATGCCTATTAGCTGGATCCAGTCCCCCAGGGAGTTAGCAGGAAGTACCTGGCTATGGTATCACTCTCTAGCAAAAGTAACCCTCCTCCACCCTCATTTATGGACTGCTAGGTCATGCCCCTGGTCCCATGTCATCCTCATTTTGAGGTGACTCTGATCATATGTCCAGAGGCTCTATTCACTGAAAAAACGAAAAACAAAAAAGTAAGATGTAGACCTGTACACTTGTGTGTATGTGAGTGTCCTGGATCCAACAAGCTCACAAGTGCCCTGTGGAGGGTGATGGTAGGGTAGGCTCTGGGGTGGCACCGGTGAGAAGACAGGTATTTTCTGGTCCCACAGAATAGACAGTCTAGTGGGAGGAGGTTTGCACTCAAGATGTGGCTTCCTAAATAACAACCTCTAGCCAGACCTGAGGACAGAGCCTGGTTAAGTGCATGCCTGGGCTCTGGAGTCCTCTGGTGACTGTGGCTGTGTCTCTCCTAGTGGGCTATTCATCACCATTCATGACAAAGGCCACATTGCCACCATACTCAACTCATGGCCTGAGGATGACATTAAGGTAGGGATCTTCTCTTCTGTGCTGTTGCTCTGTGCTGGACTGGGTCCTCTCAGCCTGGACCAGAAAGAAAGCCACCAGAGCACCAAAGGGAAGAGTCAGCACACCTGTCAGGCCTGACTCACCCACCTGTCAGCTACGCACAGGAAGGCCTGACAGAGGGAGAGTGAGTCAGAACAAGGCCTCCAGGTATCGCGGCGGCTAAGGATTTGAACCCAGATCCTGGTGCAGGGTAGCCTTGGTTTCTCTGAAGGATGATGGCAGATGGGTTTCCTCCACTGAGCCTGCAGCAACCACCAACCCTTAAAGGGGAGTCGAGGGGACAAGGGCCCACATTGGCTCAGGCAGGTTGGCATCCAGAGGAGGACCACTGCAGGAGCACTCCCCCTGTCTTGCTTGCTGTGGTGGTGACAGATGGGGAACACATCCTTGGCCTGGGGGACCTGGGCTGCTACGGCATGGGCATCCGAGTGGGCAAGCTGGTGCTTTAAACGGCATGCAGGGTCATCATCCCATGCCAGTGCCTGCCTATGATGCTGAATGTAGACCACCTGCTGCCAGCGTGCCACTAGGCCTCCAGTGCCTCATGGCTGAGGCTTCGCTGTGACCTGGGAGAGAGTGCTGGGGCTTTGCTAAGCCACTGCACCCTGGTCTAGACCTTGGAGACTATGGCCGCATCCAGGGAGATGAGTACTACATGACTGCATGTATCTGTGACTGTACAAGGACGCAGGGTCGAGCCACTGGACACCACATGGGAGCACCTACAAGAGGGAAGCTTCCTGAGCTATGGAGCAGTGCCATGGTGTGTCTCCTCTTTCTATCTCTCTCACTCTTAATCTCTCTCTGTCTCTTAACATCTATTGTGTATATATATATATATATATATATATATATATATATATATATATATAATGTAAGCATTGAGCCCTATCAAGAACACTGGTGGCAAAAAAAAATGGAATGAAACATGTAAAGGGCATTCTAAATAATGCAGCCAGCTAGTACAAGAGCACCTTTGTGAGCCACAGTTTCAGCCTCTGTCCACAGAAAAAGCTAACAAAGACCTGGGGCAGATACAGTAAATGTTTAAAGCACTAATATATGGGGTCATATGGTGGCATGGCCAGTAGATCATACAGGTGATCATGCTCAAGGACCCATGTTCAAGCCCACAGTCCTCCTGCAACAGGAAGCAGGAAGCTGCATGAGCAGTGAAGCCATATGACAGATTCCTCTCCTCTCTGTCTCGAAAGACCAGATATCCTTGGTATCTACACTTGCAGGGAATGATGAAGTGTGAGCAATGGGTTCCCTTTCTGGTGGCCATGAAGACCTACAGGATGTGGGAGGAGCTTCTAGCAGACACTGACAAGGATGTCCTGGGGTGGAAGTACCCAGGAGGGTCCAGAGTAGAGCCCTCAACTATGGGGACTGGATAGCTGTCCCCAGGGCCAACATGGGCCTGTGACTGCAGGCAGGGGACACTACAGGGACAGGAGTCTCTGGGGAGCAGCTCTGCTCACTACCAACCCAGTGGCTGGGCATGCTGCACCTGCTGCCCCCTGCCTTTCCCTCTTGCCCTGTCAGGGCTGCCACCATGCTGAGACAGAGCAGGCCAAGTAAAGCAGTCCTGGTGTTGGGGTTGGGAGGTGGAGGTGGAGGCCTGGGTCCTTCATCCTTGGGCTGACTCTCTACAGAACTTTAGAGGAAATGCATGGCTGATTCAGGGGATTACTGCTGTTCTCTTTGGGACCTGGAATGTCCCAGTGACCACCAAAAAGGGGGTTGTAACAGGAGAGTCCTTGCTGGAGGCCAGCAACTCCCCACCAGGCTGGGTAGAGGGAAGCCCATCAGGTCCTCCCTGGTTTTGCCCTGGTGGTACCTGCCAGGGAATCCATGGGGGGAGGGTGGGGGGTGCACACCAGGTCCCATCACCTTTATGCCTCCCACTGTCCACCTGTGGCTTCCATTAAGTGGCCCAAACTCTGCCTCACTGTGACACAGGGTTGACAGTGAACCCAGAGTGACAGCTGGCCAGTCATGATGGCAGGCCTCCAACAAGCCCACCTTTCTATAATAAATAATTCAACTGGAGGCTGGCCCACTAATCAGCCCTCCTGACCCATTTGGTCTGAAGGTTTTGTCAGGTGACCAAGAATCTGGGGGTTAGCAACTTGAGACATTGCAGTGGTTCTACAAAAAGGCTTTTACTCCTGAGGCTCTGAGGTACGGGTACAGTCCCCAGCACAACCAAAACTCAGAACTGAACAGTGCTTTGTTTAAAAAAATAGATGGGTAAATAATGAAATCCCTCTAGAATATACATATATGAAATACACACACACACACACACACACATATATATATATATGTATGGGTGGTGATGCACCTGGTTAAGTGTGTGTATTATCATGCACAAGGACCCAAGTTCAAGCCCCCGGTCTGTGCTATATGCAAGAGGAAAGCTTCATAAGTGATGAAGCAGTGCTGTAGGTTCTATCTCCCCCTGTCTCTCAGTTCCTCTCTGCTCTATCAGATAAGATAAAGTAAATAAATAAATGTTAGAAATAAATGTAAACTACATGGCCCGGGAGTTCACGCAGTGTTAAAGCTTTGGACTCTCAAGCATGAGGTCCCGAGTTTGATCCCCATCAGCACATGTGCCAGAGTGATGTTTGGTCCTTTCTCTCTCCTTCTTTCTCATAAATAAATACAATCTTTTAAAAAATATAAACTGCATATATGAAATATATATACATATTCAAAAGAAACAGGGTTAGGGTGGGGGCTTTGAGGGAGACAGGCAAAATAGCTCATTCAGATAGTGCTCTCCTTTCTCCTGTGCACAACCCAGGTTTGAGCACAGCCCCCCACCACACTGGAGGAGCTATGGTCTCTTTAACTCCCATTCTCTCTCTCTCTCTCTTTCTTTCTCTGTCAGAAGTACACAGAGTACTGTCTGTGACTCAGCTGCAGCAACACTGCCTAGGTTTCCCACAGCCACATGCCTTCCTTCTCTCTTGCAGGGGAGGAGCCATCTGAGCCCTGAGAAAGAGACTTTTGCCCAGGATAATGCTGAGATGGGCTCCTTGGAGGAGGTGGTGTGGTGGGAGAAGCCCACAACCATCATAGGTAGGAGGGTCGCCAGGCTTGATGGGTTTGATAGGCTGAGCCCCTCGGGTTGCAGGAGTGGCCCCAATTCAGCTTGATGTGCAGTGTCTACATCAACTCAGAATCCTTGTTCTCACAGCCCTGTGTGTGTTCAGTGGAAGCCACCCCATCATTTGCTTGTCTGTGGAGACCAGTGCCTGCCTGCTATCTCATGATTGTGTGGTCTGGTGGGTGGTGGCGAAATGGACCTGACAGAAAAAGTCGGGCCATGAATATTATCAACAAGGGCTTTATTTGTGTGCTCCTGAGGCAAGGTTCTCAGGTCCAAGTGGGCCGGGGGTGGGGGTGGGCATGAAGTCGCAGCCAGGGTCAAGGAGGGAGATTCTTATAGGTGAGGAGAAAAAGAAACTTAGGTGAGAGTTCAGTGGGTATTTTCCATGATGTTAAGTGTGGTGAGTCTGTGATTTAGGAAACTGCTAGCCTCCAGCAGGCATTCCAGGGATGGGCTAGTATTGCTGGGTAACACATTCTTATGACTGAGTGTTTTTAGCCACAAGCGCCTTCAATGGTCAGGCACTCCCAGATTTATCATTCTGACCTTTTTGGTCATATAGGGTGCCAAGGTCATTCTGGCTGCTTCCTGCTAAACAGGGGCAATATGGGGGTGGGGTTAAAGGTAATAATAGGTCTTCCGGGGCCCAACATGCAGAAGAATGTAAGAGTGTAGGAGAAGCTGGTTGACAGATACTCAGCATAGCTCTTGAATGCAGGTCATAATGGACCTAATAAGACAGGGAGCAAAAAGAAAAAGCAAAGAAATTAGGATTAGAGTGGTATCTCCACAGAATCTTTTCATCCTCTAGATCCTTCTTTTGTTTTTCCTCTCTGTGGTGTGGGGGGTGGCGGGGGAGGACAGATAGGGAATCCAAAGTTAGACTGAGTGCTTCCTCCCCAGCTGTCCTGGTATCAGGGCTGTGAGGTTGAGGGTGGACTGGGGATGGGGACTGCGGGGAGAGAGGGTGGCCTAATTGGAGGGGGTTTGATGGGGTGGTGTGGGGTGGACTGGTGGATGTAGGGGTTTAGGCGAGCACACCACAACCAGTCTTAGGCTGGATGTCTTGTCCCCAGCTGCCCTGAGTGTGGACTGGGAAAGTGGAAGGATGGTGATTGGGGTGGGGGGTGTTGAATGGGATAGAGTGCTTTGGGGTACTAAATGGGGTAGAGGCAGTTCAATTAATCCCCAGTAGGGGGTGGTATTTGGGGTTGTTTAGTGGGGTGCCTCCTCTTCAGTTGGGTGCCTCCTCCATCAAGCCCCCCAGTCCACTCTCAACCCTCTAGCCCCTAATACCAGGACAATTGGGGAGGAGGCACAGGCAATAGTGAGAGGCCTTCCTCAAAACTATGAAAAGGAGACAAGGACAGTGACACCCCCCCCCCCCAGTACCTGTTCCCCTTGCCCCCAGCCTGCCCTTTTCCTCTCACTCACTGTCACAAATGATGGGCCCTACATGGGAGAGGGGGAGAAAATGCCTTCCACTAAAATCAAAACATCTTCTCTAGAAGAGATTATATCCTAGTGGGAAATATAGCATGACAGTTCTGCAAAAGACTTGCATGTCTGAGGCTCTGAGACCCCAAGTTCAATCCTCTGTATCATCATCAGCCAGAGTGAAGGAGGAGTAGAGAGAGGAAGAAGAGTAGAAGAGCAAGGAGGAACATGAGGAGTTATCCATGGGTTACCCACAATAACAATTTATTAACTATTCATTTAGAATACTTGGGGGCTGGGGATATAGCATAGAGGTTTTGCAAATGATTTTTGTTTCCTTATATGTTCCAGTTTGATCCCCAACTCCACTATAAGCCTGAGGTGAGCACTGGGCAGAAAAATTAAGTTTGGCATATTGAGGCTTTGATAGCATCTGAAGGGATAGGCTCCATCTGTTTTGTCAAGTTTTTCACATTCTCAGTCAGGCACATGTTAACTTTCCCCATTGACAAATGAACATAAGACAAAAGATCATCAGCCTTTCCCAGGCTAGCTGTCAGCCTTCATGGCCTGGGGCTAGAGGCTCTGCTCCTGGGTGGTGAGTAGAGAGAGAGGGCTGAGGAGAGGGGACAGGCACCCTCTGGGTGGATGGTCTGGGCCTGTTCCTTGCTGGGTGTCTCACTTTGTATACCACCCATTACCCATGACTCCATTCCTAACTGACTGCCCATTTACCCATGATTCTTCAGCTCCCCTCTTAACTGAACACTCAGTAAGCCTGGGATGGAAAGTCACTCTCTCTGCTTCAAACTTATTATTTCCAAAGAGAAATGCCCACACTCTATCCCTCACCCTCCACAATAGGAAAACAAAGCTTCCTAGAGTAGAGGCAGACCAAAACACAGTTGGTAGACATTTAGCAGGCAGCACAGCTATCCCACACTAAACCCAGATTTCTGTCCTCTATAGAGTTCCCTTGGCAATCCCCACTCGTTTGCATGAAGCTCTATAGATCCCCAGATCAGAGTGGAGGAAATGGGGAGAGGAGGCAACTTGCAACCCCAGAAGGCAATTACTTGTCAAAGGCCTTGGCATCTTCATCTCGCTGATGCTTCAGCACAACATCTTTATCCCATTCTTTTGTCAGGCGTTGATTGATGGTGTTCCTTCGATCTTCTTCTGCACATCTTTCTGCTAAATGCCTGGAGGGAAGGCAAGAGTCTGACTCCATCCACTGCCACCATCTCCCCCCAAGTCCTCTCTCCTTTGGATTCAGTGGGAAATCTAGTTTTGCTCTCACTATTTTGAATAAGAGGTAAAGTTGGAGGCCAGGTGGTGGTGCACCTAGTTGAAGGCACACATTACAGTGTGCAAGGACCCAGGTTCAAGCCTCCGGTCCTCAGTTTCAGGAGGGAAGTGAAGCAGGTTTCTCTCTGCCTCTCTCCCTATCTCTATCCCAAATAAATAAAAATTTTCACCAAAACAAAAAAAACGTAAAGAAAAAGTCAATGCCTTGAGCCCACACAGTGAACCCTACTTCTCAGATAATTGAAGGTACTAGGACTGCTTACTTTCAGCCAAAACCCTCTTCTGGTCAATGAATTCCCACACAAAGCTGCTCATTTCCATTAACTGATCTAAAACCTCATCTCATGAGGGGGTGAGTGACAAGGGACAGCCTAAGAGGGTGACTGGGGAGAGTGAGATGAGAAGCAGGGTGGGGTGAGCTAGGGCCAGTCATGAACTCTCCATGTGTCCACCCATGTTTCTAGTAAGGTGTCAAGTGGGAGCGGGCAGGAAAGGGAGGTGAAGGAGGAGAGGTTTATGGTGGGGAAGGAGGGCCCAGGCCCCTTACTGTTCTTGGTTTTTCTGTAGCATGTGTTGGTCTTATTGCTGACTTCTAATGTGGCTCCGGCTAATTTTTCTTTTGTCTCCTGCACTGCCTTCCATTTGTTCTTTCATACAGTCTGTGCTTCACTGCTGCTTTCTTGTTCTTCCCAAAGATGGTGAAGTGCCCATGGGCTCATAGATGGACTGTCTGTAAAGTCTGTGTTTCAGCTGGAACAGAGAGAGCCAGAGTGAAGGCTACAGCTTTGGGGTACACTGACAGAGGTCGTCTTTCTTTTTTTTTCTTCCCTATGGTGTGTGTGTGTATGTGTGTGTGTGTATGTGTGCGTGTGTGTGTGTGCAGTCAAACCCCAGGGTCACAGGTGTACAATCCCAGAATCTCCCACTAAGCTCTACCCCTGGCCAAAACCCTACATGGTGAACAAAGGCAATACAGTGGGCTAACTATATGTCCAGAGAGTTGTCGGGTTAACTAGATAATTGTTTGAAAAGAGGACTATTTAGGCAGAGAAAAAAAAGAAGCCATAGTGACTAAAAACATGAAAGTGTTGGTCAAGCATGTTCACTACCACCTGAAATGAGGCTTCTTGAACTTTCTGAACCTATAGCTCACCTGAGGTTCTTCCTCATGTGGAGACCTCAGTTCTGGGTCTATGGGGAGCAGCCACCCAGAGAGGAAATGTCACTCTTGCAAAGCCCACTGGCATCCCTTCAATCTGCCCTCCAGAGAATAGGTTCAAATAGTCCCAAATAGGGTTATATGAAACAGAGAGGCAGAAACAACTCTTACATAAAAGTGGCATTCTGGTTCTTGTGTGCTTTCATAAATTCTGCAACGCTGAATTTACAGACTGCATTCTTTTTTTATAAAAATATGTTATTTATTTATTTATTTTTGTCAATGACAAAGAGAGAAAGGAACAGAAATCACTCTGGTACATGTGCTGCAAGGGATTAAACTCAGGACCTTATGGTTGAGAATCTGTGCTTTATCCACTATGCCACCTCCTGGACCACTAGTCTGCTCTCTTCATGAACCTCTCTTTTTCAGCATTTTGTCTCAACTTTGCAAGGAAAAAGACAATAAATAAAAAACATGCTGGAAATGTATTTCTGTTTGTGTGGGCTACTAATATTCTTATCTTTCTTTCTACAAAGACTATGTTTTATAGGAGTCCAAACTTGCCCCGACCAGCAGGGCGGTGAACAGGGGCTAGGAACCCAATGAAACCTGAAATGAAGGAACATGAGACACGAAAGAACGACAGCAAGTCAAGTTTCTGATCAAGCTGTAAATTTTTATTGAGAATACAGGCATTATAAGGCTTTGGGGAAGGAGAGGGAATGCTGGAGGAGGGGAAGGGGGAGCAAACTTCAAAGCGGAATGTTCCTTGCAACAAATGGAAGGAACCAAACTGTGTGTTGACTCACTTGTGTTGACTCACTTGATTACTGATAAATGGTTTACCTAAGGGGAAATGGCCTGCCCAGGGAGGAATTAACATTTGTCTTGAGGGGTTCCGTTGTCTCAAAGCTTATCATCTATAAAGCAGAGAAATGGCTCCTGACATATCCTCACTTTGTTATAATTTAAAATTGAGGCAGGCAATGGGGGTGAGGAGCAGAGACCCTAACAGCAGGTTTGGTGGGCGTAACCAGAGGAGGGAAGTATTGACCTGATTCCTCCCGCGGGGTGGGTGCAAAACCATCCTTCCAGCATCTTATAAGGCTCTTGGTGTCTTTTTGGGGAGGGGAGGCAGAGCCACAGTTTCTAGGGAAACAATTTTTGTTGCTGACACCAACCTCCATGCAAATCAGGTTTGATTCACGGGGGACTCAGAGGTGGACTATAGGGTCCTCCCCCTGCAGTGCTTTGCCTTGCACCCCTTACTGGTGTCCTTGCCCTGCCATGGTTGGATGTCTCAATGCATAATTCTGAGTTTTATGCCATCCGAAAAGGGGGTCTGTCATCCTCAGGTTCAGCCAGGCCTCTGTCAGCCAAATCAAGTCTGTGATAATGTATTTGCAAAGGTTTTGATGCCAAGGAGTCAATCTGCCGTTTTATAAAATTAGTAATCTTATTAAAAATAAAGGGTCTTAAGGTAATCATTAACAAAAGACTAATAAGGTTCTCATAAGGGGCTCTGTAGTGACTCAAGACTATTTATGGTGGAGTCTATAACCTGTTGTAATTTGTCAGAAAATTCATGGGAGGAATATATAGAGTGTCCTAGCGTGCCACCAGCAAGTCTAAGGGAAGCAGTCAGTGGATGTGATGTCCAGGGGAAGAAAGAGCACGTCTGGTCTTCTGGTCAGCGCCAACTGATGAAATTTTCTTCTTCTGGTCAGCTGTGGAACAAGCAAAACTAGGAGGCAAGGACCAGGTAGAGAAGAATTGACATGAAAATATAGGATGGTGTTTACCAAAACACAGAGGAGGTGCATACACATTAGAAGTCAAGGTGAGGTTCCTTGAACATCGAGGAATATTTTGAGAAAAGTAAGCAGTCAATAAACATGCAAAGATGAAGTCAGCAGTGGTAGGTCAGCAAAAAGAGAAGACTTGGATAAGCTGGTGAGGTTAGCTGGAGTATATACTGCCATGGCGTCCTTTGTGGTAAGGACTTGCCAACAGGGACTCTGTGGATTTTGCAAGAGCAATGTCATCCACCATAATAAAAGGAAAACAAACATGGACATCCAGTGTTGAAAAAAGAGAAAAAGAATATGTCTCTATGACTGGAAAAGTGTGTGGCTTTGTCAATGAGATATAATAAATGGACAATTCAAATTTTTGTAAATATTAAAAAGGTTTAGTATGTTACTTCATTGACACTTTAGCCAACTGAATACTGGGGGGTGCATTTCCCTTCTTTTTTATTAATTAAGCTTAAGGGTTTTAGTTTTTCTTGTTTGAGCTGTAGCCCATACAAATTTAGAAAAAAATATCAACTGAGAAAAAAAAAGTTTTTTTTGTTTACTAAACATGGGCAGGTGAATTACATCAATCTGTCAGAGAGCATTGGCTTTTATCAATGGAGATTAATCTTAAAAGTCTGAATAGCAAGATCTTAATTAAACAATGTAGGAGCCAGTAAAGTGTTCTCACTATGGCAGGTCAAGCGTTAAAATTTTTTTAAGAGGCTTGTAAAAAAATGAGAAAAATTTTAGGAAATGAGTGACTTTAGGAGTCATCACACACCCATAAATAAAAAATTAAAAATGTTTAGTTTTAAATCTTACCATATGAGCAGTCAGTTCTTCATGTGCAGATGTACCTATAATTATTTACTTAGGGAGAGAACTTGTACCAAGTTAATTGATGATGTAATGGTTAGAATTGACTTGAGTTTTTTCTATGATTTTAGAAGGCTCTTTATTAGAATATACCAATATGTTATAGAAAGTCAATACCTAATGTGTTGACATGATAAAATGTTTACCATTTTTTTGGCATTATTTTAAACTGATTAGACAGTTTAAGCACACTATTATACCTTTAGTTTACAAAGATCTTTACTCATCACAAGGCTATCATGAGTAAGCATAGATATAAAACTCTTAATAGATTTTGTTTATTAGAACTCTAATATGGCGACTTAAAAGGCTAAAATAAAACCTCATAGTTTAAATGTTCAAAATATTAATTTTGTTAAATCAGGATTTGTCAAAACAAATCTTTTATCAGACCAAAAACACAATGTATTACCTTAATTTATCAAGAATAAACCTCTGGCAGTGTCTTAAAACAAACCAGATAATTTTTAAAAGCAGAAAGATATAAAGAGGAAAACCAGCACAAGAGCCTCTGGCATGTAAATAAATAACATAACTATTGTGTTATCTTTTACTAACCCAAGCCAGTCTTAAAAACAATTTTAAGTAAAATGTTAAACTTTGTTTGCTAGGACCTTTGTTTATCACAAAGCTATCACACCCTTAGGGCAGCTATGAACAAGGGTGGGTACACAACTTAATTAATCTTTCACTTTGATTTGGATAGGTAACTTTCAAAGCTAAGATAAACCTTATAGCTGAAATGTTAAAATAAATTTTTACTGTTAACATTTCTTTTATATGACCATTTTACACTAAATAATTTTGTTGAATCACATCTGTTGAATAAAATTTTTTTTTATCAGGCCAGGAATAGCACGTTTAACCCTTTTTTTTCCTGGCAAGGCCACTGCTCTACACTGACTGGGTTATTAGAAAGTCAGTTTAAGCATGGAATTAAATTAAAAAACAGTGGCAGTTGATATTGAGGTGCTGGTAATATCTACAATTTTCACAAGAGTGAGAGAGACTGTAGAGGCATTTTACCATGCATAGATATCTCAGAAAATCTTTTAAACTAATGAATTGATGCTGATATTAGCTATCAGAAGGATGAAACTGTCCTATATTTTACTCTGGTAAAGGTGTGCCAACTCTATGAGTCTGGATCTTTAAAACCACATTTAGCTTAACTAAATCTTATTTAAAACTTAAAACAAACTTAAGTTACTTAGGGGTTAACACACATTAATGAAAACAAGGTTAGCACAGACTTAAAACATACATTCTTGGTGAAAGGAAAATTTTCCCTTTGAAAAACCGCTTTGGATTTTGGATTCTTAATTCACAGACTCTCTACCCCCCCCCCAAGGAGGGGGCTTTGTGGCTTAGGGAAATGATTGACTGACTGAATTTGCCAATCTGTGGAGCAGTAGCTCTGTGCCATGATTGGCTGCGAGGGCGGAACAGGCGGGCTTAGTTTACCGCTGCCACGCAGAGAAAAATCTTTGGAATTCTTTTTCTGGGCTAAGGTACATTTTACAGTTTTAAAGAAAGTGGTCAAATCAGTATTATTGGCCAAGTCAAGGACCGGAGCACAAAATGGAGGGGCAGTGGTGTAGGGAGGCAGTCTGGACAAGGAAGAGTGAAGGTGTTAGTGTTAGCCAGTTTGAGCCTGGCTCCAAGTAACAGGGAAAGCCAAAACCGGTTTTGATTTGGATGGTTTAGTCTTAGTTTTAGTTTTAGGGATTGGGTTTTTTGGTAAGGCTAAAAATGTAAGCTCTTCTGTGACTGCAGCTATTTCTTTCATTAATTGAAGCTGCTCTCTGCGGTCAGCAAGGACCTTGCGGAAAGTGGAAATTCCTGGAAGGGCTCCTGAGCATGCCCACCTGACAGAAGGATTGTCAAGGAGAGGGTCAGGCTGCAGAGCAGGGGCATGGATATAGGGAGGGAAATTAAAGGGAGGAGGACACCAATCGGGATTGTAGTATCTGGCAGCCTCTTTTTCTAGCAAAGCCTCATTCTCTGCGGGAAGTGCTTCAGGAGAGGGAGGGTTTTGTAAAACTGGATAGAGGTGGGGGAAAGAATGCTGGTTTTCATTCTCATGTGAATTAGCAATATGAGGGTCAATAAAGGGAACTTTAGTGAGTGAGGTGGAACCTGTAGGGAGGGGAACAGGGCTTTTACTTTCAATGGGTGCTGGGAGGCTTTTATTTTGACTGGGTACTGGGGGATCAAGATCAATAATCACAGAAGGGCATGGGTATGGGGACTTTGTCCTGGACAGCGGACTAGAAAGTTGCCGGAGGACCTTTTCACCCTCTGTAATAAGGTTTTTAATATCAGGGTGATTATAGATTTTTAAGATATCATTAATTAAATTCCAGTAACAAAAGGCAGAAACAGGTACACGTTCAGGACCAAAAGACTGATAGTGATCGTTAAGACAATCAACAATTCTCCTCCAACGCTTCTCATCTATAGTGCCTTCCTGGGGGAACCAGGGGCAAATATTTTTAATATAATCTAAAAACTTCTTTAATTCTTTCTTTTTAACCCTAGTTCCTCGTGTCTTGAGTGACTCCTTGAGTCCTTTAATAAATAAATCTTGTTTGCTAAATTCATGTCCCATGGTATTGCTTACCTCAGCCGCTGTGACACAATCCTCCAGATGCGACTCACGGTCAGGTATCTCCGTGGCGATCTATGCGAGTCTTTGCGTTACCCCCCTCGGGCCGCGGTGACTCAGTGAATTCGGGTAGGCCTACCCTCTCGATCAGCAGAGTTTCTAGGTCCAGAAGGCTTCTTCGCCCCACGTTCCGGGCGCCAGAATGCCCCGACCAGCAGGGCGGTGAACAGGGGCTAGGAACCCAATGAAACCTGAAATGAAGAAACATGAGACATGAGAGAACGACAGCAAGACAAGTTTCTGATCAAGCTGTAAATTTTTATTGAGAATACAGGCATTATAAGGCTTTGGGGAAGGAGAGGGAATGCTGGAGGAGGAGAAGGGGGAGCAAACTTCAAAGCGGAATGTTCCTTGCAACAAATGGCAGGAACCAAACTGTGTGTTGACTCACTTGTGTTGACTCACTTGATTACTGATAAATGGTTTACCTAAGGGGAAATAGCCTGCCCAGAAGGGAATTAACATTTGTCTTGAGGGGTTCCATTGTCTCAAAGCTTATCATCTATAAAGCAGAGAAATGGCTCCTGGCACAAACTGATTGGGCTTTTCTGTGTTTTGAATTTTTTCTGCTAGCTGAGGAGAAGTTTTTCAGTCATGGTCTTTCTTCTTCAAATTCAAGGCCTTGCCCAAGCAAGCCAAGCAGAATGGCACATGAAAATCTGTGGCTGTCTATGTTCTTCCCTGCACTCATACAACATAGTAGAGTAAACCCTCCTTTCATCCTCCAAACCCCTCCCCAATGCATTTATATAAGCTGTGAGGAGATCAGAAAGTAGCATCAGCTCCTAAACGTAATGCACCAAATATGCCTTTAGTCTGATCCTAGAAACCTGTCCATGACCCAGTCTTCATTCTCACATGAAATTTGGCACCAGTCAGGCAGAAATTCGAGGGATATCTACAGTGGCCTTGTCTGCTGCGCCCACTGCACCGCCTCTCAATCAAAGCATTGCACTACCTGGTTCTGGTTCTTGAACACTAATTCTTTCTCCTTAAGCTTTTGATAGCTCCATAGAATCTTGTCCTCTAATACTTTTTTTTTCCCACACTGTAGTATACCGCACTGCTGGCCTTGGCACACTGCATGCACATATAACATTGCTCCTAGAATGACACCATGGGTCTGTTCCTACCTTTTGCTTTCTTACCTTCATACTTCTTCCTGTGGCCCCCAAGACTGGATTTCTCAAGAATGTGTTTGACCAAAGGATGTATTAACAGCCATCAGCAGGATGGGTTTGATAGGCTGAGCCCATTGGTTTGCGGAAGTGGCTACAATTCTTCTTGTTGTGCAGTGTCCACATCAGCTCAGAAACCTGTTCTCACAGCTGTCCCCTGGGAAAGGTGTCAGAGAGATAGCAGGATCGAGGGGCTTTTCTCAGCTTAGTGAGTGCCCAGAGTTTCTGTTTGACTAGGCCAGATTCATTGCACAGTAACAGTACTCTCCATGTAATAAAACACAGGTTCCCCCTCTCTCTGCCTTCAGAAGGTCTAGTGCTTCCAGTTTTAAGTGCCACCTGGGCATGTGAGCTTCTCTGGTGCTGGAGGGAAGCCAGTCAAGCTGTGGTGGAGTTGATGGCTAGCTAGAGCTTGTCTTTTAAGTCTTGGGTTGTTACAAGATTGTTATCTAAGGCTCCTCTGGCTACTATATGTAAGGCCAGAGATATGGATGGTTGTCGTGAGGTACACGTCATAGACCACCCGAGGCCAGTTCAGTGACATTTGAGAGCCTTTTTGTTTTTGTAATATTTATTTAATTAATTAATGTATTCCCTTTTGTTTCCTTTGTTGTTTTTTATTGTTGTAGCTAGTATTATTGCTATCATTGATGTCGTCATTGCTGGGTAGGACAGAGAGAAATAGAGAGAGGAGGGGGAGAAGGGTAAGAAAGACACCTGCAGACCTGCTTCACTGCCTGTGAGGTGACTTCCCTGCATGTGGGGACCTGGGTGTTAGAACCGGGACTCTTCCACCGGTCCATGAGCTTTGTGCTATGTGCACTTAACCTGTGGTGCTACCACCCAACTCCCAGAAACTTGGGAGTCTTTATTAAGCCACCGGTGACTACACTCAACAGCTAAAAGTACTGCTCATAGTGCTGTCTGGAGCTCAGTGTAGCACAGCCATTTATAGGGGCAGGTGCAAAAGCAAGCTAGGTTACAGAAGCCCAACATGTGGTGGTTAGGGTGGTCTGTTGCTGCAGTCAGGACAACCCGTTACAGAAACAATTAACAATGGACAATTAATAATTTCAGAACACTAGTATCTACTTTTTTCTTGGCAAGTAAAGTGGTTGAATAGGTTGAGGTTAAGTTAAGATGGAGTCAGTTATGTTAAGGAAGTGGGAAGTGTGACCCTGTCACATTTCCCACTGGTTTTAGGAGATGATACCTAAAATCTTTGGCCTACCTTGAAGATTGTCTTTGCCTATTTGACTTTTGGTGTGATATTTTCAGTAATTCTATACAATCTGGTTTTTAACTTGAATTCAGTTCTAGAAGTGGGTCAAAATGTTTGTCTGCTCACTGGACCTGAATAGGGCACAAGAATTCTCAGTTCAGAGCAACACCCCAGCCATCCTGATAATTCTGAAGTAAGCCTGCTTGTCTTCTGGGAGTGAGTGTCTGGACTTGGTTTTGCAGAAGTCACGGACAACTGTCCAGTGTTTCATTGATGCTTTTTAACTTGAATTCAATTCTAGGAATGGGCCAAAATATTGTTCACTGGATCTGAATAGGACATTAGGAGAATTCTCATTTCTGAGCAGCACCCCAGCCAGCCTGATAATTCTGAAATAAGCCTGTCTCCCAGGATTGAGTGTCTGGATTTGGTTATGCAAAAGTCACAGACTTACTCTCCTTCTCGTTTTAGGCTAAATCTGACTGCTACTGGTCTCTTCTAAACTGAGGTCTGAAAAGGTACTCTTCTGCAGGGTGGGTGGGGATGACTTTGGGTTTTGGTTTCAGTTTGAATATCCTTTTTCTAGTTCTGTCACCAGATCCAGTACAGTGGTGTCAAAGTGTACTTGGCAGAGAACTTTGGAGGCCAGTGTTGTTAGACACTGATGGAACCTCTGGGGTATTGCACTCATCTAGGGAAGGAAGGAACACTGTTTGGATGACTCTTTGAAGCTTCTGTGTTTGCTATACCTGAACCCACAGTTTGAGGTTTTTGGAGACTAAGGAGAGAGGAGAGTTACACCTGGTCTATAGACCAGGACCTGGATAACTCATAGGCTCCCTGGAAGCAATGCTAGTGGAAGACTTCCTTGGTGGGTGCTCAGTGACTAAAGCCTTGAACTTACCATCCAATAAAAATTTTTCTCCCTACTCTTTTCCTTGATCTAGCTTTCTAGTCTTTCTTTTCCAACGATGACACAAAATCCCCAGAGAGCCTGCATATTAGATGTCAGGCTCAGGAAAAAATTCCTTCTATCTCCTTCCAAGATGGGTCAGAGAAGGTGGACTCATTATGTTACATAAATGATCCCCATAGCACAAGACTTGATCCAGTATTTGGTTCATTAGAGGACTTTATGACACCGGTGTTTAAGAGACTCCATGTCACTCTGGGAAGTTCTCTCTGCACCTTTGAAAAGCACACAGTTTTATTGAGGTCCCCCTCAGCAGGAGGGTGGAGAGAGCAGGTTTTTTTCATTATTAAAAAGTAGGCAGAAATAGACAAAGGCAATCTTTCTGGTTATTGCTATACATCTTCCTTATCTGTGGTGTGCGTAAAGAAAGGGGAGAACTAGTGCCTGGCATGCATCAGTCTAGAGACAGCTCAATTTACTCCCTAGTCATCAGTTAACCTTTAGCACTGCTGTCTGGGGCCCATTAGCTTAGCAATGTGGAGGGAAGGGAGGGGTAGCAACTATAGCCAGTGTTTTAATTGCCAGGAGAGCAAGCACAAAGGAAATACAGTGTGAGGCTATGTCTCCATATCAAAGAGGTAAGGCACTTCTTCACCAGGCACATAAATTAAAATATCCACATGGGGTAAATCAGGAGAGTATGCACTCTGTGTTCTTCTATCTCCCATAATTATGGGAATAATAATTTTAGCTTAATAGCTATGTTTTATTCCTTTATATATGTATATATATATATGTACATATATATGTATGTATATATCAAATTGTGCTGCTGAACATAGGTGTACACGCATATACCCTTGAGGTTTAAGTGGGAAAGTGTTTCACCAATGATTTCCTCTAAGTATTTGATAGTTTCCAGTCTGACATCCAGGTCTTTGATCCATTTGGAGTGGATTTTTGTTTCTGGTGAGATAAGGTGGTTCAATTTCTTCTTCTGCATGTTACAACCCAGTTTTCCCAGCACCATTTATTGAAGAGAGTCTCCTTCTTCCATTCAATACTTTGGGCCCCCTTATCAAAGATTAGATGTCCATAGGTGTGGGGAGTTATGTATATTTTTAATATTCAAGTTATTTTATTCAGTGTTATGTCCAGGCTTTGGAAATCTGTTGTTGGGCACCTGGGTTCCTTCCATGTTTTAGCTATTATGAATTGTTCTGCTATGAACTTACATGTACACCCATCTTTTTGGTTGGGCATTATGGAATCCTTGGGGTATATCTCCAGGAGAGGAATTACTGGGCCATATGGAAGGTCTTTGTCTATCCTTGTGAGAGTTCTCCAGACTGCTCTCCAGAGAGGCTGGACCAATTTACATTCCCACCAGCAGTGTAGAAGGGTTCCTCTGTCCCCACAGCCACCCCAACATTTGTTGCTGCTGTCCTTTTTGATGTATGCCATTCTCACAGGAGTGAGGTGGTGTCTTCATGTTGTTTTTAATTGCATTTCTCTGACAATCAGCGACCTGGAACATTTTTTCATATGTTTGTTAGCCTTCTGCATCTCCTCTGAGGTGAATGTTTTATTCATATGCTCTGCCCATTTTTGAATGGGGTCATTTGCTTTTTTGGTACTAAGTTTGCTGAGTTCTTTGTCTATTTTGGTGATTAGTCTCTTGTCTGATGTTTGGCACGTGAAGATCTTCTCCCATTCTGTGAGGGATCTCTTTGTTTGTGTGATAGTTTCTTTGGCTGTGCAGATGATTTTCAATTTGATGTAGTCCCATTGGTTTGTTTCTGCTTTAGTCTTCCTTGCAATTGGATTTGTTTCATCAAAGATGTCCTTGAGGTTTAGGTGGGAAAGTGTTTCACCAATGTTTTCCTCTAAGTATTTGATAGTTTCCTGTCTGACATCCAGGTCTTTGATCCATTTGTAGTTGAATTTTGTTTCTTGTGAAATAAGGTGTTTCAATTTCATTCTTCTGCATGTTATAACCCAGTTTTCCCAGCACCACTTATTGAAGGGAGCCTCCTTCTTCCATTTAATACTTTAGGCCCCCTTATCAAAGATTAGATAACCATAGGTGTGGGGGTTCAGATCTGGGTTTTCAATTCTGTTCCACTGCTCTGTGTGCCTATTTTTCTTCCAGTACCAGGCTCCTTTGATGATGATGGCCTTATAATATATTTTGATCTGGGAGTGTTATGCCTCCATTTCTATTTCCTTTCCTCAAGATGGTTTTGGCAATTCTAGGTGTTTTCAGGTTCCAGATAAATGAATGTATTTTTGTTCTATTTTCTTAAAGAAGCTTGGTGGAACTTTAATGGGTTTCGCTTTAAGTTTGTGTATGGCTCTGGGGATAATATTCATTTTGATTATATTAATTCTTCCAATCCATGAGCATGGGATGTCTTTCCATTTCTTGGTATCAGTTTCTATTTCCTTAAAGAGTGACTCATAGTTTTCAGTATACAAGTCTTTCACTTCTTTGGTCAGCTTTACTCCTAGGTATTTTATTAATTTTGTTTCAACAGTGAATGGGAGTGATTTCTGGATGTCTTCTCCTTCAGGTTTAGTGTTTGCATAGAGAAATACCACATTTTTTTGTACACTGATTTTATAACCTGACACCTTGCTATATTGCCTAATAACTTCCAGTAGTTTTCTGCTGGATTCTTTAGGTTTTTCTATGCATACTATCATATCGTCTGCAAATAGTGAGAGCTTGACTTCTTCACTTCCTATCTGTGTTCCTTTAATTTCTTTCTCTTGCCTGATTGCTATGGCAAGAACTTCCAATACTATGTTAAAGAGTAATGGTGACAGTGCACAGGCGTGTCTAGTCCCTGATATGAGGGGAAATACTTTCACCTTCTTTCCATTGAGTATGATGTTGGCTGTAGGTTTGCTATATATGGATTCCACTATCTTGAGGAATTTCCCATCTATTCCCATTATTTGTAGAGTTTTGAGCATGAATGGGTGTTGGATTTTGTCAAAGGCTTTCTCTGCATCTATTGAGATAATCAGGTGGTTTCTGGCTTTGCTTTTATTGATGTGGTGAATGAGATTGATAGACTTACTGATGTTGAACCAGCCTTGCATTCCTGGGATGAATCCCACTTGTTCATGATGAACAATTTTTTTGATGTGCTGCTGTATCCGGTTGGCCAAGATCTTGTTTAATATTTTGGCATCTATGTTCATCAGAGATATTGGTCTGTAGTTTGCTTTTTTTGTTGTTTCCCTATCTGCTTTTAGTATCTGTGTGATGTTGGCTTCTTAGAAGGTGGAAGGGAGTATTCCTGTTTCTTCAATCTTATGGAAATATTAAAAACTATGGGTACTAACTGTTTCCTGAAAGTTTTGTAGAATTCGTTTGTGAAGCCATCTGGTCCAGGACTTTTGTGGTTGGGGAGATTCTTAATAATGGTTTCAATTTCTTTGTCTGTGATTAATGCATTTAGGTTTTGTAGTTCTTCTTGATTCACTTATGGGAGGGCATATGTTTCTAGGAATGCTTCCATTTCTTCCAGATTCTCTAGCTTGGTGGCGTATAGTTCTTCATAGATGTTTCACATGATTTTCTGGATTTCTGTGGTGGCAGTCGTGATATCTCCTTTATAGTTTACAATTCTATTAATTTGCGTCTTCTCTGTTTTTTTTTTTTGTTTTTTTTTTTTGAGGAGTCTGGCTAGGGGGTTGTCAATTTTGTTTAATCTTTCAAAGAACCGACATTTGAATTCATTGATCTTTTGTATGGTTCTCTTATTTTCGATGTTTATTTCTGCTCTAATTTTAGTGATTTCTGTACTTCTGGTTGCTTTACGGTTCCTTTGTTACTCTTCCTCTAAGTCCTTGAGGTGTGCAGTAAGGTCATTCATTTGAGCTGTTTACTGTTGTTTAATATGTGATTTTTATGGCTGTAAGTTTCCCTCTCAATACTGCTTTATCTGTGTCCCAAATATTTTGATAGGTTGTGTCTTCATTTTCATTTGTTTCCAGGAACATTTGAATTTCCTGCTTGACTGACTCTCTGACCCAGTGGTTCTTAAGGAGTATGTTGTTTAGTTTCCAAGTTCTTTGACTTTTAATAGTTTTCTGTTTGTTGTTATATGTTAGTTTTACTCCACTGTGGTGTGAGAAGATACTTTGGATGATTTCAATGCTCTTGAATTTATTGATGCTATCTTTGCGGCCTAACATGTGGTCTATCCTTGAGTATGTGCTATATGGATTTGAAAAGAATGTGTATTCCAGTTTTTTGGGGTGAAGGACTCTGAAAATGTCCAAGAGGTCTAGTATGTCAATCTCTTCATTTAATTATCTTCTATCTTCGTTGATTCTCTGCTTTGTTGATCTACGTTTGAGAGTCGGATATCAAAGTCTCCCACTATTATTGTATTACTATTGATGTATTTTTGAACTTCTTTCAGTAGGTGCTTGATGTATTTAGATGGTCCCTCATTGGGTACATAGATGTTAACAATTGTTAAGTCTTCTTGGCTCATTTGATCCTCTAATAATTATGCAATGTCCTTGTCTATCTTTTATTACTTTATTTAATTTAAAATCTATTGTGTCTGAGATGATAATTATTGTTCCTGCCTTTTTTTGTGGTCACTTACCCTGTATGATAGTTTTCCATGCTTTCACTTTAAGTCTGTGTTTATCTTGTAGTGTCAGATGGGATTCTTGCAAGCAGCATATGATTGGGTTATGTTTTCTGATCCATCTCCCCACTCTGTGCCTTTTGATGGGTGAGTTTAAGCCATTGACATTTATTGATATTATGTATTTAATGTATTGTAGTGCCATTGTTCAACAATTTTTGTTTGCTCTGATATATTGCAAGTATTATAGTGATGTTCTTGTTTATAAGAGGTCTTTTAGAACCTCTTTCAGGACCGGTTTGGTAATGGTTGCCTCCTTTAGCTGTTGTTCGTCTGAGAAGGTTTTGATGACTCCATCTAGTTTGAATGAAAGTCTAGCAGGATACATTATCCTTGGTTAAAACCCTTTTTCATTCAGGGCTCCATAGATATCTTGCCATTCTCTTCTGGCTTTTAGAGTCTGAGTGGAGAAGACTGCTGATAGTCTTATGGGTTTTCCCCTGTATATGACTTTTTGTTTCCCTCTTGCAGCCTTTAGGATTTATTCTTTATCCTTACTTCTTCTCATTGTGACTATGATTTGTCTTGATGTCTTCCGGTCTGGGTTGATTCTTTTTGGAACTCTCTGGGCCTCTTGAATCTTGATGTTCTTTCTGTGGTTCAGGCCTGAGAAGTTTTCTTCTATAATTTTCTCTAGAAATTTTCCTTCCCCTTCCTGTCTTTCTTCCTCTGTCAGGCCAGTTATACAAATGTTATTTCTTTTATGATCATCCCATATGTCTCTGTTGTTGTTTTCAGTGTCTCTCAATCTCTTTTTGAGCTCTTTCACATCTTTATTAGTTCTCTCTAACTCATGCTGTGTGTGAGTAATTCTGTTTTCTGTTTCTGTTAGTCTGCTTTCCCTTCCATCAACTTCTTTCTTCAGTTCAGCTATTTCAGCTTTCAGTTCTCTACTATTACTACTAGCGTTTGCCCTTCTTCCGTAGCCAGTCAACAGCATCAGGTTGAGCCTGATGTAAAGTTTCGAGACCTCCTTTGAATCTGGAGAGGTGGCAGTCATTGACTATGTGGGTCATAGTCTGTCTGTAGCCGCAGGGGCAGTTCGGGTCGTCTCTGGCTCCCCAGCGATGGAACATAGCGGCGCACTGGCCATGGCCTGTTCGATAGTGATTGAGGAGAGCCCAGTCATAATGTGCTAAGTCAAAGCCGGGTTGACGCTTGCAGGGGTCTGTGATGAGGTGTTTGTTCTTTACCTCAGCTAGCTGCCAGCTCTGTTTCCAAGAGACTGGAACAGAGAAGTTCAGTGTAGGCATATGGGACCAGATTGGGTGACGAGACGTCAAGCGTTGGACAGGGTGGGCGAAGATATCCGCGTATATTGGCAGGTCCGGTCGAGCGTAGACTTGGGAAATGAACTTAGATGATGCCGCATCCCGACGAATATCTGGCGGGGCGATGTTGCTAAGAACTGGCAGCCATGGAAATGGGGTGGAATGGATGGTTCCAGAAATTATCCTCATGGAGGAATATAATTTGGAATCGACCAAGTGGACATGGGGGCTACGGAACCATACTGGGGCACAGTATTCTGCAGTGGAATAGCATAATGCCAGAGATGATGATCGTAGTGTGGAAGCGCTCACGCCCCATGAGGAGCTGGCCAGACTTGCAATGATGTTATTCCTCGCGCCCACCTTTGCTGCAGTTTTTATGAGATGTTTGTGAAATGACAGAGTGTGATCGAGAGTAACGCCAAGATAGACTGGCTGGGCTTCATGGCGGATTCTCGTATCGCCAAGCTGCACATTAAGCTCACGCGAGGCTGAGGCATGGTGTAGATGGAAAACAGATGATACCGTTTTTGCAGTGCTAGGGATTAGTCGCCATTTTTTACAGTAATCAGATATCAGAGACATGTCTTTCGTGAGTGTTTCCTCGAGGATGTCGAACCTGGATGCCTGAGTTGCAAAGCAGATGTCATCGGCGTAGATGAACTTCCTTGAAGAAGTTTCTGGGAGGTCATTGATGTAGATATTAAATAGCGTAGGAGCCAGAACAGAGCCCTGGGGGAGGCCACTTAAGACAAGTCTCCAGTTCTCTAATTGCCTCTAGATAATCAGTTTCATTGGGAGTCTCAACTGTTGTTTCCCTAATACTGCCATTCCTTTCCTCTAATGTTGTTTTCATTTCTGTGATTAATAAGTTTGTTGTTGCTTACATACTTTTCTTATCTATGGTTACTTCTTGGTGATTTGTAGTTTCTTCTGGGCTCTTGTCTTCATTCTTTGGAGTATCAGTTTTATTTGTTTTTGATATACTCATTTTTTTGATTTATGTGTTTCTTATTTTTATGTTCTGTTGTTCCTCAATTGTTTTGTTTTGAGTACAAGCAACACTGTACTAAATACATGACAAATGCAATCATCAACCTCAGGAATTATAATAGCAACTGAAGCAAGGATTGAAATAATTTGTTCACTACCAGTTAGCCAAACAATGTTTCCAGTCTGTGAAAAAATGGCAAACAAGTCCAAGTGTAGAAGACAGAGAAAGGAAAGAAGGAATAGCAATAATAGATAATTATGCAAATCCACTATTCACTGTATATTCTAGGGGTAGCAAGAGGAGAAAGGGAAGTAGAGCAGAGATACACACATACAGAGTCCACTCTGAGTCAGGTTTCTTCCCCAAAATAATTCACAAATGAATATCAGTGAATTCAGAAAGACAAAGAAGAAGGAAGAAGAAATGGAAGACAAGGTAAAAAAAGAGAAACAAGAGAGAGAAATGAAAAACAGCTGTAATAAAAGAGCATTGAAAGGAACATTTTTAATTGGCTAATTAATTTTTAATTTAATTTAATTTTTTAATTAGCTAGGAGGAGGGAGAAGAGGAGAGTCTGTAGAGTAGGTAGGAGTAGTGAAACAAGTTTGTCTCGTAGTGGATAATATGCCCAGTCCCCTAGTAATGAAAGATACCCTAAGAGTTAATTCTGGTCAGCCTAAAGGAAGCAGGGAAAGAGATACACCTTTATATAATATTAATAATAAAATAGAGTATGGTAAAAATCCTGTCCCATATTGCCTCAAGCCTCCTGAGCAGAGGCAGCTGATTATTCAGAAAGTAAAAAACAAAAAAATCCTCAGGACTAGACAAGCATAGCAGGAATAGACAGTTATGCAAATCTATTATACACTGTATACTCTAGCGTAGCTAGAGGAGAAAGGGAAGTAGAGCAGAGATACATGCAGAGAGAGTCCACCCTGTTTCAGATTTCTTCCCCAAAATAATTCCCAAACGTGTAACAGTGAATTCACTAAGTTGAAGGAGGAAGGAAGAAAGGATGACAAGAATGAGAAAAAGAAGAAAAGAGAGAGAGAGAGAAAAAAAAGATAAGAAAAAGAACAGTAATATAAGAACAGTTAAAGGAGAGTCATGTATTTATTCATTTATTATTATTTAATTAGTTATATGGCGGGGGAGGGAGAAAATGGGTAGGGGTGGTAAGAAGAGTCAAACAAGTTATTTTAGCAGTGAATAAGTCACCTAGTCCCCTAGCAATGGAAAATACACTAAGAGTTAATTCTGGTCAACCTGAAGGAGAGGGGAAAAGGGATATGTGTTTATCTTGTATTGATCATAAAATAGAACAGATTAAAAAACCCTCTCCTGTCTTCAGCTTGTATGGCTCCAGATTGCCTCAGGCCCCCTGAGCAGAGGCAGCTGATTGGCTACTTAGAAAGAAAGAAGGCCGAAGGTTTCAGAAGGAATAAAATTAGAATGAATTACATCCCCTTGTGGTACAGGAATCTTGGTAAAGAAAGAAGCTCAGCAGGGGAGCCTGCTAGGACCAGATCTGTGGCCCCCAGGAACTGGTTATGGGGGGAGGGGGGGACGGGGTGCTCTTCGGGAATAATAATTAAAAAAAAAATTTCCCTTTCTTTTTACTCTATTTTCTAACCCAAATTGAGTTATAGTCACCTCCTTGGTGTCAAAGCTAGGGCCTCTTATTGACTGCCCTACTAAAGGCAAAAAATCCTACTGTTTCCAGTAGATGAAGTCAGAGCTCAAGCCACTAGCAGCTTCTGGAATCTCCCACTGTTTCAGTTTCATTAGCTGTGTTGGGCCTGTTCATATTATCTAGTTCCTCTTTATTTAACTATGGAAGTTCCTACATATCTAGGAAATTATCCATTTCTTCAATGTTCTCTAGCTTGGTGGCATATAGTTGTTCATAGAAGCCTCATTTCCATTAACAGCAGGAATAATCTTAAACAATATTATTATTATTATATTATTATTATAGGTATATATTATTTGAAAAGTTACCTCTGTTTGGGGCATCCCAGTCTTGCCTTATAAGTTTCCTGGGTCTGGGGTAGTCTAAATCTACCCTTGAAACTTCCCTTGGTCTGGAGTAGTCTAAATTTTCCCTTAAATGACCATCTGTGTTCTGACTGTCTCTCTGTTCTGACCTTCTGTGTGAATAAATATTTTTCCCTGGAGCTAAGTCTAATAGCCTTTCTTCTTAACCCATTCTTGGATGGGTCGAACTAGATTATACACCAAGTTTTTTTTAATGAAATCTTCTGGGAGTTGGTCGGTAGCACAGTGGGTTAAGCTCACATGGCACAGAGCACAAGGACCGGCCTATGGATCCCAGTTTGAGCCCCAGCTCCCCACTTGCAGGGGAGTAACTTCAAAAGCACTGAAGCAGGTCTTCAGGTGTCTATCTTTCTCTCCGCTTCTCTGTCTTCCCCTCCTCTCTTCATTTCTCTGTGTCGTATCCAACAACGATGACAAGACAAATAACTACAACAATAAAACAAGAGCAACAAAAGGGAATAAATAAATAAATAAATAAATAAATATGAAAAAAGAAGTCTTCTGCTATAAAGTAAACATACACCATGCTGACTCTCTTATGGTTAACCTTTGCATATATGAATGTTCACTGAATTTTAGGTAATGAAAGTTTACTTACTTCTACCCATATACCCTAACATTAGCTATTTAACTGCACAACTTCTACATTCATCATGTATGCCTATAAGTGGAAGCAAGGGTATGTGAGTGAGGGTACGCAATAGGGCCTCTTTATATTTAGATGGAGATTACAGTCTGTCACTCATGCTACATGCCACACATGATTCTGGTTTTTGGTCTAAGTACAGCTGATAGAGAAGCTGTAATGGTGACAAATAGCTCTTTTTCTGAAAGCCTCCCAGTAGGTACAGCAGCTTTTGCTCTTAGGCCATTTTTAGTCTTGTTACACTCACTGCTATAATTGTTGTCACAATGTACTTCCCCCAGAGATCTCCTTTTATTGTTCCCAGGTATTATTTGTGCATATCCAATATAACCAATAGGTCTTTAAATTATCAATGTAAGAAAAAATAGCTTCAGTTTAGTCTTAGGACTCCACGCTTTGTGGTTAACTCTAGTCTGCTGGGGCTGTGTCATACAGCAGGCCTGACTTTGCCTCCATCATTGTCCTCAGGTAATACTTGTGTATTTTCAATATTGCCAATAAGTGTTTAAATTATCAATGTAAGCAAAAAAGTTTCAATTTAGTCTTAGGACTCCCTACTTTGTGGTTAGCCCTAGCCTGCTGGCGCTGTGCCATACAGCAGGCCTGACATTGCATCTGTCACTCTGCTCTTTTGATTTCTCTCTGACCTATCCAAAACAACAACAGCAATGGCAACAATAACAACAAGAAAAAGGGCAACAAAATGGGAAAAGAATGGCTTCTAGGAGCAGTGCATTCCTAGTGCAGGTACAGAGCCCCAGAGATAACCCTGGAGGCAAAAAAAAAAATGATTAGAGACAGAGAACTTGAGAGGGGATTAGGACAATAGATAGGGAAAGAGTCAGAGAGACACCTGCAGCACTGTTTAACCACTTGTGAAGTGTTTCCCATGCAGGTTAGGCCAGTGGCTTATACCCTGGTCCATGTGCATTGTAGCTTGTGCACTCCACAAGGCTTTTCATGACCTAGACTCATCTTCAACCCTATCTCTACCTTTATATCTCTAAAAGAGAGGCAGAGTGAAAGAGACCACAGCACCAGATCTTCATTTAGTGCTATGGGGACTGGGCTACAAGCTGGGTTCTGCACATGGCAAAGCAACACACTTTCCAAGTGAGATATTTCATTTCATTGGTGCCCCCCTATATAGTATATGAAAAAGCTACTCCATTAGCATTAAAATAATATGAAAGACAATGCCATCTTTATAGATTTGCTTTTTGCTTTTAATGAGCAGAATCAGAAATGTATAAATTTTCATTTTTGTTCAGTAGCAACAATTAACAACAGATGGAAGCATTTCAGTTGTTGGTTAGATCAGAAATTGAATACAAAGAGCAACGAGCATTCCAGACTGATAATGAAGATGATCATATAAGCAAAACACTTGTGAAAACTCAGATAATCTTTCTTTTTTTATCTATAAACTTACCAGAATGTTTTCATTAGTGATTTAATATTGGTTTACAAAATTAGAAGGTAACTGGGGTACACCTTTCCCATCAGCATAACTCTGTATCCCTACTCCCTCTACTAGAAACTGCGATATTTCTCCAAAAACACAGATAGAGGTTGACTGTTCTTTCTATAATTCTCTATATTTATATATATTTGTGCCCCCACCCCCTTTATACTCCTGCCTTCTCTTCCTTTCCAAGGCACACCTACTACTTCTGAATGGTTTTATTTTCCCTTGCCCAGTGGGTCCTGATGGAATTGGAATTCAGAGTCCTCTGTTCATCTTTCCCTCTGGGAGGCAGACAATCTCTTAAATAATTTTCTGTCAAACTGTAAAATTGAATAGTACATATCTGAAGGGTAAAGAGAAGAATATTTTATGATAAAACCTTGGATCTGTGATCAGGGATGTTTGTTGGTATTCCTCTATCTCTCATGGCCATGTCCCAAAGTTGAGGGGACTCAGTGTGTAAATGGAAATTTGGAACATGTTCTCAAGGAGCATTGGAAGGATATGTATAGAGGTATATTGCTCATTCTAAGCTATGCTTTTAACTCTAAAGCTGATGGTGTTAGAGGCCAGGTGGTTGTGTATCTGTTAGAGCATATGTGTGACCATGCAAGAGAACCCAGGTACAAGAACCGAATTCTCTACTTCAAGGGGGAAGCTTCACTAGTGGTGGAGCAGTGCTACAGGTGTCTTAGTCTTTCTCTCTATCTCTGTCTCTCACCCCCTATCAAATAAATAGAAGGGAGAAGTGGCCACTGGCAATAGTGCATTCATCCTGCAGGCATGGAGTTCTAGTGATAACACTGATGGCAAAAAAATAATTCTGACAATTTTGTAAATTTTGGATCACTGATGGAACTGCAGGTGTTTTTCTCCCTTCTTCTCCCCCTTTCTCCTTTGATTCTTTTTTAATTTTTAATTATAAAAAGGAAACATTGACAGAAACCATGGGATAAGAGGAGTACAGATGCACACAGTTCCCACCAACAGAACTCTGTGTCCCATCCCTTCCCCTGATAGCTTTCCTATTCTTTATCCCATAATGACCCAGCGTCATTATTTGGTGCAGAAGGTTGAAGGTCTGGCTTCTTTAATTGCTTCCCCACTGAACATGGGCATTGACAGGTCAATCCATACCCCCAACTGGTCTTTCTCTTTCCCTAGTGGGGTGGAGTTCTGGGGAAAGGAGGGCTCCAGTGTGTATTGGTGGGGTCGTCTGTCCAGGGAAGTCCGGTTGGCATGGTGGTATCATCTGGAACCTGGTGGCTGAAAGAAGAGCTAACATATAAAGCCAAATAAATTGTTAACTAATCATGAACCTAAAGGCTGGAATAGTACAGATGAAGATTTGAGGGTCTTAGTTTTGTAGATAGTAGCCCTATTTTAGTTATATTTCAAAGGGTCTATGACTATACTCCTGTTTTTTTATTTTTATTTATTTATTTATTTGTTTTTTGTTTTTCTGAGCCTGACATCTGACATGCAGGTGGGTCCATGTTATTTTCTGGGGAGATGTTGTCATGGCTATAAAAAGGACCAGAAAGCTGGATGAGGGATGAAAGTACTCCCAAATATGAGAAACTTTATAAATATTATTGACTGTAAACCCCATCGATTTGATCTGATGTGGGTCCCATATTTGGATTAGGATCCTATGTGATGTCAGCATCCCTGTAGATCTAAGCTCACATTCTGTGTCATGAGTAGGAACGTTCCAAGCTACCCCAGTTTCAGGAACCATCTTCCTCATGTGGAGCATGGAGTATGATGTCTAGTCTCCCTTCAGAGGATGGAACATTCTCTGCTGTTGCTGATCCACACTGAAAAAATGGTTGTCTAGAATGATCTCATGAATGATCTCATGTGCAGACACTGAGCACCTTGGTGACATTGAAGTAAAAAATAAAAAGTACGACACAGTCTGAAGTGAAGCATGTTGGGGTGGCAATCGTTGCGTTGATTAGATTGTGATCGGCAGATGCAATATTATTTGATATGGATTGGGAGAGGCATATGGGAAAGTGGGCCCTATCGAAGGGTTCCAGGACTGGGGGAAGTAGATGCTCATAGTGGAGATGTGAGGTTCCTGCTGTCTTAGGGTTCAAAAAGACAATGGATAGTTAATGTTATCATCACATTATTTGGTAATTGGGTTAACTTTGAAAAGTCCTTTTGTAAGGGTTTGCTGTACAGTACCCAGTATCTTGTATACAGCTGTGCTATTGGTTGCTTCTGATCTACTTGGTCTAGGCTTTTGAGAGAGTCTGCATATCAAATACACAGCCTATATATTAAAAAGATTCAGTCTGTGTTTTAAAAAACTTCAAGACATACAATTAATTTCCCCCTCTCCTATTAACTAGTGATTTATATGACTACATTTTACTAGGAGTGTACCTAAACACCATTCCCACCACCAAAAAGACTGTGCCCCATCCCTCCCACCCACTGCCACTCCCCACTGTCCCAGGAAGCTGCATGTCTACCCCTCAGCACAGGGTTTTTACTTTGGTGCCCTACTTACAATTTGGTCAGGTCCTGCTTTTAGTTTTCCTTTCACATCTTCTTACTCAACTTCTGTTGATGAATGGGATCATCCCATACTCATCTTTATCTTTCTGACTTAGCTCACTTAACATAATTCCTTCTCACTCTGTCCAAGATGGGTCAGAGAAGGTGGGTTCATTGTTCTTGATAGTATTCCATTGTGTATATATATAACACAGCTTTCTCAGCCACTCATCTGTTGTTGGGCACCTGGGTTGCTTCCAGGTTTTAGCTATTACGAATTGTGCTGCTATGAACATAGGAATACACACCTTTTCTTGGTTGGGTGTTATGGAGTCTTTGGGGTATAACCCCAGGAGAGGAATTACTGGATCAAATGATAGGTCCATGTCTAGCCTTTTGAGTGTTTTCCAGACTACTCTCCACAGAGGTTGGACCAATTTACATTACCACCAGCAATGTAAAAGGGTTCCTCTGTCCCCACAACCTCTCCAGCATTTGTTGCTGCTGTCCTTTTTGATGTATGCCATTCTTACAGGCATGAGGTGGTATCTCAGTGTTGTCTTAATTTGCATTTCTCTGACAATCGGTGACCTAGAGCAGTTTTTCATATGTTTGTTAACCTTTTGGATCTCCTCTGAGGTGAATGTTTTGTTCATATGCTCTGCCCATTTTTGGATGGGGTCATTTGCTTTTTTGGTGCTAAGTTTGCTGAGCTCTTTATATATTTTGGTGATTAGTTTCTTGTCTGATATATGGCATGTGAAGATCTTCTCCCATTCTGTGAAGAGCTGAAAGGGAAACTAAAAGCAGGATCTGACTAAATTGAAAGTAGGGCACCAAAGTAAAAACCCTGTGGTGAGGGGTAGACATGCAGCTTCCTGGGCTGGTGGGGGGTGGGGTTGGGTGGGTGGGATGGGTCACACAGTCTTTTGGTGGTGGGAATGGTGTCTATGTACACTCCTAGTAAAGTGTAGTCACATAAATCACTAGTTAATTAATGAGAGGGGAAAATAATTGTATGTCTCAAAGTTTTAAAAACACAGACTGAGTCTTTTTAAGACAGGCTGTGTATTTGATATGCGGACTCTCTCAAAAGCCTCAACCAAGTGGTTCAGAGGCAACCAGTTGCACAGCTATTTACAAGATACTGGATACTATACAGCAAACCCTAACAAAAGGACTTTTCAAAGTTAACCCAATTACAAAATAATGTGATGATAACCTTAATTATCCATTGTCTTTTGAACCCTAAGACAACAGAAACCTCACATCTCCACTATACAGCCTATATTTCTCCCAGTCCTGGAACCTTAGGATAGGGCCCACTTTCCCGCATGCCTCTCCCAATCCATATCAAATAATATTGCATCAGCCAATCGCAACCTAATCAAGGCAACAATTGCCACCTCAACATGCTTCAGCTCAGACTGTGTCAGAGACTTCACGTGTGGAATGACAACCCTTCATCTTCATTACTCAGGTGAGAACTTTCCTTTCATAGCTTTCTCTAATTCCATCCCAGGTGGATCTCTTTCTGACAAAGTCCCCAAACCTAGATATACACAAGGTTCTGTGAGAGAGAGCATATGTTGACACGTATCCATAAACAAGTGGAAATATATACCTGAAAGCAGAAGTACACTGGAGTTTGCAGTGACTACCCCCCCCCCCAACACTTCCTCTCCACTATTCCCACCTTTGGGTCCATGATTGCTCAACAATTTGTTTGACTTTGTATGTTAACTCTCTTCAGCCACCAGGTTCCAGATGCCATCAGGATGCCGGCCAGGCTTCCCTGGACTGAAGACCCCACCAATGTGTCCTGGAGCTCAGCTTCCCCAGAGACCCACCCTACTCGGGAAAGAGAGAGGCAGATTGGGAGTATGCACCGACCAGTGAATGTCCATGCTCAGCGGGGAAGCAATTACAGAAGCCAGACCTTCCACCTTCTGCAACCCACAATGACCCTGCGTCCATGCTCCCAGAGGGATAGAGAATGGGAAAGCTATTAGGGGAGGGGATGGGCTATGGAGATTGGGTGGTGGGAATTGTGTGGAGTTGTACCCCTCCTACCCTATGGTTTTGTTAATTTAACCTTTCTTACATAAAAAATAAATTTTAAAAAAGGATTGTTTCCCAGGACTGCTAATATGATTTATACATAAGTGCTTATAACTATACAGCATAGCACATGTTGTGTAATATTATAATTATAACAAGTACCTATGATGTCATTGCAGTTTTCCTAATAATAAAAATTATGATATGCTACTTTTACTGGGTGGTTAGATGTATAGATGAATTACTAGGAAGATTAGACATGGAAAATCATATTCACAGCTGGGGGGACAGCATAGTGGATCTGCAAAAGACTTTATTATTTATTTTTATTTTTTAACTTATATTTATACAAAGAAAACACAGACAAAAAACATACTAAGAGGGATACAACTTTGCACAGTTCTCACCACCAGAACTCCATATCCCATCCCCTCCCTTGAAAGCTTTCCTATTCTTTATCCCTCCGGGAGTATGGACCCAAGGTCATTATGTGGTACAGAAGATTGAAGGTCTGGCTTCTGTAATTGCTTCCCTACCGAACATGGGCATTGATAGGTCAATCCATACTCCCAATTGGTCTTTCTCTTTCCCTAGTGGGATGGGGTTCTGGGGAAGCAGGGCTCCAGTGTGTATTGGTGGGGTCGTCTGTCCAGGAAGTCCGGTTGGCATAGTGGTAGCATCTGGAACCTGGTGGCTGAAAGAAGAGCTAACATATAAAGCCAAACAAATTGTTGACTAGTCATGAACCCAAAGGCTGAAATAGTGCAGATGAAGAGTTGGGGTGTTTCCATTTTGTATATAGTTAGTAGGTCTATTTTAGTTATATTCGAAAGTGTCCATGAGTGTACTCATGCGTTTGTTTGTTTTTTTTTTCCTGAGCCTGACATCTGATATGCAGGTACGCCCAAGTTATTGTCTTGGGAGATGTTGTCATGGCTGGAAAAAAGAACCAGAAAGATGAACTGGGAACATTCTCTACCATTGTTGTTCCATGTTGAAGGCAAGGTCTTATGGGGGCCTGAAAAGGGGTCTATTGTGTTGTTCCTGATAAAGATAACCGGTAACAATGGAGAGAGGGATTTATTTGAGGTCTAGGCCCATCATGTCTGTTTGGGAATATGAGGACTCCCAGACTAGGACCCAACTGATTGGGTGGCCTGATGACTAAAGAGTCATTGTTAATGTATGCCAGTCTCTTGCCCTTATTCGGTGCAAAAGACATTCATTTTTGTTTTCTCTGTTGTCTTTTTTTTTTTTTGCATCCAGGTTTATTGCTGGGGCTCAATTCCTGCACTATGAATCCACTGCTCCTGGAGGCCATTTTTTCCCTTTTGTTGCCCTTGTTGTTTATCATTCTTTGTTGTTACTATTATTGTTGTTGTCATTGTTGGGTAGGACAGAGAGTACTGGAGAGAGGAGGGGAAGACAGAGAGGGTCAGAGAAAGGTAGACACCTGCAGACCTGCTTCGCCACCTTTGAAGCAACTCCCCTGCAGTTGGAGAGCCTGGAGCTCGAACAGGGTTCCTTACCCGGGTCCTTGCACTTTGTGCCACATGCACTTAACCCGCTGCACTACTGCCCGGCCCCCAGACTTTCATTTTTGAGGGTCTGAAGTCCCAGGTTTGGTCATGAGCACGACCATAAGCCAGAGCTGAGCAGTACTCTAATCTTTCTGTGTCTGTATTTTTCTCTCTTTTTTAAGAAATTATTTATTTGTTCCCTGTTGCCCTTGTTTTTTGTTGTTGTTGTTGTTGTAGTTATTCTTCTTTTCGTTGTTGTTGGATAGGACAGAGAGAAATGGAGAGAGGAGGGGAATACAGAGAGGGGAAAAGAAAGATAGACACCTGCAGACCTGCTTCAGTGTCTGTGAAGTGACTCCCCTGCAGGTGGGGAGCCTGGAGCTCAAACTGGGATGCTTATGCTGGTCCTTGCACATTGTGCCACATGCGCTTAACCCCCTGCGCTCCTGTATTTTTCTCTCTTATTAAAATAAAATATTTTTAAAAGAAGTGATATTATGAACATTCCCCATTACCTAACATTACAAAAAATTTTCTTCATCATCTTAGTTCAGGAGAAAGCTAAACTCTCAGCCATGCAAGTACAGCTGTGACTATGGTATGCAATATATCGGCAACTTAAGTATATGGTACAAAACTTTTTTTTTTTTTTTTTTGCGAGAAGGATAGGAGGGAGAGAGAGAGAACCAGCTATCACTTTGGTACATGTGCTGTCAGGGACCAAACTCAAGGCCTAATGCTTGAGAGTCCACCACTTTATCCATTATGCCACGTCCCAGAACTGGCACAGAACATTTTGACTAATAACAAGTTATGACTACTCACAAGGTAAATAATTAGTTAGAATTATAATTACAGGGGCTTGGCTGTGGTGCACCTGGTTGAGTCCACATGTTACAGTGTGCAAGGACATATATTCAAGCCCCTGCTTTCCACCTGAAGGGATAAAGTTCACAAGTGGTGAAGCTGTTCTGCAGGTGTCTCCTCTTCTCTCCCTCTTCCCTCTCCACTTCTCTTAGTCTCTATTCAATAATGATAAATAAAGTATAAATAAAGTTTTTTTACAAGTATTTTAAACTATTGAGAATATAGTAAGGGCCAGTATGCTGTAGCCTTGGGTGATGGACACTTGATTTGTTCCATAGTTATTGATCCTTGTGAAAGTTGTGAAGAGATCAGAGCACTGCCTAGTTCTGGCATATGGTGGTCTTGGCATATGAAGCTGAACCTCAGGGGTTTCAGTCACACAAGCTTGGTGTGCCTCTTGCAGGGCTACCTCCCTGGCCCTGGCTACTGTTTGGGTAAATAAATTTCATAGGTACACAAGCAGTGTCTGGCTGTCACTGCAGAGCTGAGTAGTGAAGCAAAGAGCCAAATAATAAATATTGAGTGGAAGGCATTGCTTTTGTTTGATCACATGCTATACTTTTTTTTTTCTTTTTGCCTCCAAGGTCATTGCTGGGACTTAATTCCTGCATTACAAATCCAAATCCATTGCTCTTGGTGGCCATCTTTGTTCCATTGTTGTTGCTGTTGTTATTGTTGTTGTTTTGGATAGGACAGAAAAATTGAGAGGGGGAGAGGAAGACACCTGCAGACCTGCTTTGCTGCTTGTGAAGCAACCCTCCCTGCAGGTGGGAGCCTGGGGCTTGAATCGGGATTCTTGAGCCGGTGCACTTTGCACTATGTACACTTAACCCTGTGTGCCATCACCTCTCCTCACCCCCGTGTAGTTTTTTGATGAAAAGGCTTGTTAAATCTAATGGTATAAAGAGAAATGAGAACTTCTGTGTCAGAAACTTTTATCAGTTCTTGAGAACCCCCATGTGTTGAATTGTAACCCTTTTATTTTTTGAAAACAGTGACTTCTTAACTGACACTTATTAGGTTGATGAAAATGTTTACACTTGTGGGTGGACATCTGATTGCAATACCAGCCATCTTCTGCTGGCTGTGGCTGGATCTAGAGGCATAGTTAGGATTATTAATCCCATAACAATGCAGTGCATAAAGGTAGGTTTCTGGTTCAGTTGTAGTGCAGTAGTACTCCCTCCCTCTCTCCTTCCCTGCTTGTCCCACTTACCCTCTCAGTGCACCCCTGAGTACTACCTCAGAAGTATTTCTCCTCACTCGGGATAGTTTCCTTCAGTACTATGAGGGTCAGGCTCAAACTGGGGCCAAGTGCATGGCCACGTGAGCATACTATGAAAGTAAGTTATGTTTGCCTGTCCTAAAATATTTTTAAGACCTACAGGTATATTTTTTCTGCTCATGGAAGTTTGAGCTCATACCTTTAAATTTACATGAGATATAAATATTTAAAGTTACAGTATAATCTCATTTTTGTTCTTTACACAGCTGATGTCCAAGTTGTTTAAAATATATATATTTATTTATTTTTCCCTGTTATTTCCATTGTTGTTTATTGTTGTTATTATGGCTGTGGGCGCAAGGAATAACATCATTGCAAGACTGGCCAGCTCCTCATGGGGCGCGAGTGCTTCCACACTACGATCATCATCTCTGGCATTATGCTATTCCACTGCAGAATACTGTGCCCCAGTATGCTTCCGTAGCCCCCATGTCCACTTGGTCAATTCCAAATTATATTCCTCCATGAGGATAATTTCTGAAACCATCAGTTCCACCCCGGTTCCATGGCTGCCAGTCCTTAGCAACATCGCCCCGCCTGATATTCGTCAGGATGCGGCATCATCTAAGTTCATTTCCCACGTCTACGCTCGACCGGACCTACCAATATGCGCGGATATCTTCACCCACCCTGTCCAACGCTTGACGTCACGTCACCCAATCTGGTCCCCTACGCCTACACTGAACTTCTCTGTTCCAGTCTCTTGGAAACAGAGTTGGCAGTCAGCTGAGGTAAAGAACAAACACCTCATCACAGACCCCTGCAAGTGTCAACCCGGCTTTGACCTAGCACGTTATGATTGGGCCCTCCTCTGTTCGCTATCGAACAGGCCATGGCCAGTGCGCCGCTATGTTCCATCGCTGGGGGGCCAGAGATGACCCGAACTGCCCCAGCCGCTACAGACAGACTATGAACCACATAGTCAACAACTGCCACCTCTCCAGATTCAAAGGAGGTCTCGAAACTTTACATCAGGCTCAACCTGACGCTCTTGACTGGCTACAGAAGAAGGGCAAACGCTAGAAGAAGAAGATTATTGCTGCTGTCATTGTTGTTGGATAGGATAGAGAGAAATCAAGAGAGGAGGAGAAGACAGAAAGGGGGAGAGAAAGATAAACACCTACAGACCTGCCTCACGGCTTGTGAAGCAACTCCACTTCAGGTGGGGAGCCATGTGCTCCATAGGAGATCCTTATGCTGTCCTTGTACTCTGCTAGACATGTACTTAATCCGCTGCACTACCGCGTGACACCCAAAGTCCATACTTTTCAAGTTACTATACAAAAGTCAGTATCTAAATGTAAGTGATTTTGACCTTTTTTTTTTTTTTTTTTGTCTGTGCTAGACAGACACTCTGGTGGCAATATTTGGTGGTGTGGAAGGGCGCAGAGATGAAGTTCTCAGTGCTGTAAGTTGAGAGCTGCAGGGCAATGACCTTCAGGTGTATGTAGCTGGGCATGACCCTTGTGGGCCTCTTCCCTTAGAAGGAAGAATGTGATTTGTCTCATGAAATCTGCCAGCTTCACTGACTTATGACATAGAGGTTTTTAATCTAACAGTTGAAGACCTGAAGGAAGTTCCTTGGTGTTTGAGCCATATTCATTTTTTTTTTTTTTTTTTTTTTACTAGAGAACTGCTCAGCTCTGCCTTATGGTGGTACCAGGATTGAACCTGGGTTTTTAGAGCCTCAGGCATGAGAGTATCTTTGCATAACCATTATGCTGTTTACCCCAACCCTTGATCCATATTCTTTCATATTCTTTTTTAAATTTCTTTATTAGGAGATTAATGTTTTACATATCACAGAAAATACAATAGTTTGTACCTGCATAACATTTCCCAGTTTTCCACATATCAATACAACCCCCACTAGGTCCTCTGTCATCCTTTTCCAGGACCTGCACTCTCCCTCCTCCCCCAATCCAGAATCTTTTAATTTGCTGTAATACACCAACTCCAGGTTCTACTTGTGTCTTCTCGTCTGATCTTGTTTTTCAACTTCTGCCTGAAATTCCATATTCATCCTTCTGTTTCTGACTTATTTCCCTTAACATGATTTCTTCAAGCTCCATCCCAGATAGGCTGAAAATGGTGAAATCACTGTTTTTAATAGCTCAGTAGTATTCCATTGTGTATATAGACCACAACTTGCTCATTCACTCATCTGTTGTTGGACACCTGAGTTGCTTCCAGGTTTTGGCTACTACAAATTGTGCTGCTATGTAGATAGGTATACACAAATCTTTTTGGAAGGGTGTGTTGGGTTCCTTAGGATATATCCCCAGGAGAGGAATTGCAGGATCATAGGGCAGGCCCATTTCTAGCCTTCTGAGAGTTCTCCAGAATGCTCTCCCCAGAGGTTGGACCAATTTATGTTCCCAACAGCAGTGCAGGAAGGTTCCTTTGACCCCACAACCTCTGCAGGATTGGTTGCTGCTACCTTTTCTGATGTATGACATTCTCACAGGAGTGAAGTGGTATCTGATGTTTGTCTTTATTTCCATTTCTCTGACAATCAAAGACTTGGAGGATTTTTTTCATGTTTCGTGGCCTTTTGTGTCTCTTCTGTGGAGAATTTTCCGCCCATGTCTTCTCCCCGTTTTTGGATGGGGTCATTTGTTTTCTTGTTGTTGAGTTTAGCAAGCTCTTTATATATTTTGATTATTAAACTATTGTTATAGTGATTCAATTTCATTCTTCTGCATGTTTTACCCCATTTTTTCCAACACCATTTGTTGAAGAGACTCTGCTTTCTCCATTTAATAGTCTGGGCACCTTTGTCACAGATTAGATGTCCATATGTGGGGGCTTACTTCTGAGATCTCACTTCTATTCCACTGGTCAGTGTGTCTATTCATGTTCCAGTACCAAGCAGTTTTGATGACCTGACCCCATTATACAATTTTTAGATCTGAGAGTGTGATGCCTCCAGTTCTGTTCTTTCTGCTCAAGATTGTTTTGGCAATTCTGGGTGTTTTCTGGTTTCAGATAAACATTTGTAGCATTGGTTCTATTTTCCTAAAAAATGTGGTTGGGATCTTGATGGAGATATCATTAAATTTGTAGATGGCTCTGGGTAGGTTATTCATGTCAATGATATTAATTCTTCCTTGATAGTCTTTTTAAATGATATTTATTGGGTTTTCAGAAAAGTTATGATACATGTTTCATAGAAAAATACTCCATTATTTTTCCTACAACCAAAGACATAATATAGGTTTGTGTGTTTAGGTACTGCACCTGGTGTGTGAATGATTCCACCCTTCTGAACTGCTTTTTAAAAGTTATTATTAATCGTTAGTTACAAGATTATGAGATATACACTTTATAGTTCGATACCATCTCCACCCTTCCTCCTCCCAAAGATAATCACTGTAGTTTTCATAATTCTTAACAGTTTCCTTGCTTCTGTTTTGTTTGGATTCCCCCACCACCACTTTGGCAAATTCATGTAAATCAGATCTCTAAATTCCACAGCACAGATCTGTAGACACTGCAGCACCAGAGCTACTTTTTCCATAGTACCCACCATATATTGCTGGGATTCAGACTGGGGCATTGCGCTACGTGATGAACTCTCTCTTGATCCCACATAACATAATTTTAAATACTGAGTGTGTCCTACCTATCTACTGTAGCACTGCTCAAGTATGGCTTATGGTAGTGCCTGGGGCCTTAGAGACTCAGGCATTAAATTTTATGCAGAACCATTTTACAGTCTCCCCTTCCCCTGGGTTAATTCCTCTTCACTGAAATAGGTACACTTCTTTATACTTGGGTGTTGTGAGTCATTTGATGTCACAGTACCTCCCAGAATGGGTGGCTTCAAGTTTGTTGGCAAGTGGCCTGACAGAGGTAGTCATGAGCAGAACTTCCCCCCCTTCAACTTAACTTCTTTCTTCTGCCGTTTCTCCTGGTATGGGGTTTTTCTCTCTCTCTCTTCCCTCCTTGGAGCTTCATGTAGCCCAAGCATAATTCCAAGATGGATATAATGTACCCACTCCACATTTACAATCGCTCAGTGAAGTGAGCACTTGCTTTTATTACTACCAAATAATTGTTGTTTATAGCCTCTTGTAGTTTGTGTATTCCTTATGTAAATAAACAAACAAATGTGGCTGTTTCATTCTTCCTTATTTAGTTTTATTTTTTAATTTTTATTTATAAAAAGGAAACACTGACAAAAAACCATACAATAAGAGGGGTGCAACTTTGCACAGTTCCCACCACTTGAACTCTGTATGCCATCCCCTCCCTTGATAGCTTCCTATTATTAATCCCTCTGGGAGTATGGGCCCAGCATCATGGGGTGCAGAAGGTGAATGGTCTGGCTTCTATAATTGCTTCCTTGCTGAAGATGGGCATTGGAAGGTGGATCCATACTCCCATGCTGTCTCTCTCCTTCCCTAGTGCGGCGGGGTTCTGGGGAAGTGGGGCTTCAGGACACATTGATGGGGTCATCTGTCCAGGAGGTCTCATTGACTAATCATGAACCTAAAGGTTATAATAGTGTAGATGAAATGTTGGGGGGGGGGTCTCCATTTTGTAGATAGCTAGTAGGCCTATTTTAGTTATATTCCAAAGGGCCCATGACTATACTAGTTTTTTATTTTTATTTTTTTGATCCTGACATCTGATATGAAGGTGGATCTAAATTAATGTCTGGGGAGATGATGTCATGGCTTGAAAAAGACCAGAAAGCTGAAAGTCAGGGAAGAGAATAGCTACCAAATATGGGAAAGGTTATAAATAATGTTGACAGTAAACCTCATCAATTTGATGTGATCCTGGTCCCATATTCAGCTTAGGAGCCTATGTGACCTCTGCATCTCTTTAGATCTGACCTCACATTCTGTGGTCATGAGTAGAAACGTTCCAAGCTACCCCAGTTTCAGGACCCATCTTCCTCAGGCAACATAGAGTATGTTGTCCAGCCTCCCTTCAGAACATTCTCTACCATTGTTGATCCACATTGAGGACAAGGTCCTATGGGGGCCCAAAGAGGGGTCTATTGTGTTGTTCCTCATAGAGATGACCATTAACAATGGAGAGAGGGTTATATTTGAGATCTAGGCCCATCATGTCTGTTTGGGAATCTCAAGACTCCCTGACTAGGGCATCGGCTGACGGGATGGCCTGATAGTGAGTAAAGAGTCATTATTAGAGTATAATAGTCTCTAGCCTTTTTTAAATATTTATTTATTTATTTTCCCTATTGTTGCCCTAGTTTTTCATTGTTGTTGTAGTTATTATTGTCGTCATCATTGCTGGATAGGACCTAGAGAAATGGAAAGAGGAGTGGAAGACAGAGAGGGGGAGAGAAAGATAGATACCTGCAGACCTGCTTCAGTGCCTGTGAAGCGACTCCCCTGGAGCCAGGGGCTCTCTAACCGGGATCCTTATGGCAGTCCTTGCGCTGTGTCTTGCCTTTATTCAGTTTTTGGAGTCCTTACTTTGATAAGGTTAGCTTTGGAGTGACTGAGAGAAGTATCATAGGAAGTAGGTGAGGAGGGTATCTAACTCTAAGTAGACACTATTTCATTAGGAACTTTATGGTGTCTCTTTAGGTCTTTATACTTGCTTGCTGCATATACTGACTCACTACAGACTATTGTGCCCTTTTGCTTTCAGGCATATAGTCTGCCCTAATTTATGGATATATGTGAATATAGGCCCTGTCTCATGAGACCAGAGCACTGCTCAGCTCTGGCTTATGGTGATGTTGAGAACTGAACCTGGGACCTTTGGTGCCTCAGGCCAGAAAGACTTTTTGCACAACTATTATGCCATCTCCCCAACCCAATACCTCTGTCTTTTACTGTAGTAACCTCTACAGCCTTTCCATACTTAGAAAAAAGCTGTTCTTAATAGGTGAGTCATGGGTGACTAGGTAAAGGGGTGAGTTGGTTGCGTACACTGTACTTGAGTTCAGTCCTCTACTCTCTGTTCTTCAGAAGTTCATGAGTGTTCATCTCAATTGAATCTCAGTTCGGGAGTTGGACAGTAACACAGTGGGTTAAGCACACATGGCACAAAGTGCAAGGACTGGTGTAAAGATCCCAGTTTGAGCCCCCCCCCCCGCTCCCCACCTGCAGGCGGTGGTGCTTCACAAGTGATGAAGTGGGTCTGCAGGTGTCTATCTTTCTCTTCCTCTCTCTGTGTTCCCCTCCTCTCTCTCTTTCTCTCTGTCCTATCTAACAACAGCAACATCAATAACAACAATAAGAAGAACTACAACACTAAAAGAAGGGCAACAAAAGGGAATAAATAAATAAATAAATAAATATTTTAAAAAAGAATATCAGTTTGTTTGCCTCACTTCAGGCAACTTCCATGGCATGAACTTAGTAGTGGAAATCAGGTGCCAGAGCACAGAAGATATCTACAACAGCAGGACTTCTTCGTGGAGCCCTATTAGTTTCTTCAGCTGGAGGAACAGAGCTGCAGGTGTCTCTCCACCTCTCTATTTCCTCCTCCCCTCTCAATGTCTGTCTATCCAATAATACTAACTAATTGCCGGATTAGCTTTGCGGGCGGGAGACAGAGACGACCAGGGACTCATGGCTCAGCTGAGAACGCAGTTCAGTCTTTATTCAAGAGTGGGGATGCAGTTCAAAAAACTAATCTCTTCTAATCACAACACGATTCTGTCCTGCATCTCTCTTCTCTGGCGGAAGAGTCAGGAACAAAGGAAGTACATAGGATAGGGGACGTGGAGAAGGGAAGAGGGGGAACCAGGGAGGACTAAACTTAATGTTCCAGAGGCAGGGGAAGTGAGGGCCAAACCAATATCCAGGAGGCAGGGGGGTGCCCAGCTAACAGTGGAGACACAAACAGAACTCATCACAAGCAACACAAAGCGAAACCAATGTGATGATAAAAACAGAAGGCTTCACAAGCAGAATCTAGAAGCATACCAACAAATAATAATATTTAAATTTTTTTAAATGAGAGATAGACACCTACAGACCTACTTCACCACTTGTGAAGTATTCTCCTGTGGGGGTTGGGGTGGGCACTCAGACCTTAGGAGGGAGTCCTTATACTTTTTACTAGTATGCTTAACTGGGTGTGCCAATGTCTGTCTTTCTCCCTCTCTATCTCTTCCTCCCTTCAATTTCTATCTGCTATGTCAAATAAGTTAAAAGAAAAACAGGGAGGGAAGAAGGAAGGAATGTGAAAAAATAGCCTCCAGGAGTGGTGGCTTTGCCATGTAGACACCTAGCCCCAGTGATAACCCTGGTGGCAGTAAACATAAAATAAGAAGTGCAAATTTCTGCCTCCCTTAAGTTTTATCAAAACATTCAAGGACATAACTAGGTAACTGGAGCATACAGATGGACTGTGTAAAATAAACAGATTAATTGAAAAGGGTTTATCATATTCCATGGTGGCAAGGCAGTTTATCCAAAGCATTCATTAACTGTGCACGTAAAGCACTCACAGAGGGATTTTTTTTTTGCTTTTAAATCTAATACATCTATAGAACAGTATATTAGATAATTTAGTGTGAATTTTAGAAAAAATGTAAAAATGAAAGCAAACTAGTGTTTTTTTTTATTTAAGAAAGGATTAATCAACAAAACCATATGGTAAGAGGGGTACAACTCCACACAATTCCCACCAGCCAATCTCTATATCCCATCCCCTTCCCTGACAGCTTTCCCATTCTCTATCCCTCTGGGACCATGGACCCAGGGTCATTGTGGGTTGCAGAAGGTAGAAGGTCTGGGTTCTCTAATTGCTTCCCCGCTGTACATGGGTGTTGACTGGTCAGTCTACACTCCCAGTCTGCCTCTATCTTTCCCTAGTAGGGTGGGTCTCTGGGGAACCGGAGCTCCAGGACACATTGGTGGGGTCTTCAATCCAGGGAAGCCTGGCCAGCATCCTGATAGCATCTGGAACCTGGTGACTGAAAAGAGAGTTAACATATGAAGCCAAACAAATTGTTAAGCAATCATGGACCCAAAGGTTGGAATAGTGGAGAGGAAGTGTTAGGGTGTTACTCACTGCAAACTCTAGTGTGCTTCTGCTTTCAGCTAAAACTAGTGTGTTTTAACAAGAGTTATTTTAAAAATATTTATTGTAGAGAGAAGAGAGAAGTATGGTCACTCTGGCACATGCTGTTGCTGGAGGTCAACCTTGGGGACACTGTGCTTCTGAGCCCAGATTTTTATCTATTGTGCCACCTCCCAGGTTACAACAAATTACACTGGAAAAATATTTGATTTTGGGGCCATGCAGTGGTGCACTTTGGTTAAGTGCTCACATTACAGTGCTCAAGGCACCAGGTTCAGAGCCCCTCGTCCCAACCTGCAGGAGGAAAGTTTCACGAGTTATGACACAGGCTGCAGGTGTCTCTGTTTCATTCCCTCTTTTTTTTTTTCTTTTTTGTCCCCAAGATTATTGCTGGGGCTCAGTGCCCATACTATAAATCCACTAGTCCTGGAGGCTATTTTTCCCCTTTGTTGCCCTTGTTGTTTATCATTGTCATTTTTATTATTATTGTTGCTGTCATTGTTTTTGGATTGGACAGAGAGAAATCAAGAAAGGAGGGGAAGACAGAGAAGGGGAGAAAAAGATGGACACCTGCAGATCTGCTTCACCGATTGTGAAGCAACTCCCCTGCAGATGGGTGTCGGGGGCTGCAAACCAGGATTATTATGTGCTTTGCACCATGTGCACTTAACTCACTGCACTACTACGAACACCCCTCTTTCCCTCTTTATCCCCACCTTCCCTTTCAATTTCTCTGTCTGAATACAATAATATATAAATAAAAGGTTGAAAAGGATTTATAAAATTAATTGATTTCTTAATACAAGGTAATGGTGTGGTGGGGAGATCCAGAGCATCCTATTGTTTCTGAGTGACATTTCAGTGTCTCAGCAGATTATGTTCAGAATACAAATAGTAGAGCTGTCTTCACAAACTCTTGAGTTCAGTTTAGCTACCACATTGCCATCATCATCATCATCATCATCATCATCATCATCATCATCATCATCATCATCATTTCCATGACCAAGAGCTTTCACTGACTTTACCCTGTTCTGGAAGTTCACCATATACTGTTAGGGTTGCAGCTTCCTCTCCACTGTGCATATGGCATCAGCTTTGTTTCCCCAGTGGTCTGGAGCACCAACCAGTGTAACATGTGAGGTGTTTCTCCAGATCCTCTGATATGACATCTCTTTATACCATCAAAATGCATTGCTTCTAATCATACACTTCTTAACAAGTAATTTCCTACGCACACTCTTGACTGTCCTCTGCAATCATCAGTTCTCTCTCTTAGTTCTTTGCCTCTTTGTTTTTATTCTTGTGCATGGGATTGGCAGACACCTCACAGTCTGCCTACATCCTTCCTGATTATGGCAGTGAAACGGCCACTGCTTTCAGAGATGACTACAAGTCTCTTCATCTTTTTTTCTTTTCTGAGACTTTAAATAAAATTTAAGTATTCATAATAATCTTAAGATGACTAACCAGTTGCCCAGATGAAGTGAATTTCCTGGAGTTACAAATACAATGAGCTTTTGGGTGGGAAAAGATGAAAGTAGTGAAGTAGCAGGGCCCATATTGAAGAACCATGCATTCTCAGACAGAATTTCTAATTTTCTTTTCCTATAAACCACTTGAAGTCTCTGAACACCAAAGGGCCTAGAACTGAAGGTGATTTTGTCTGGCAGAGACAAAATTATGATTTCCAAAGTAAATACCCCATACAATGTATTGCTTTTTTGTTATCAAATTCTGTTGCTAATCAGACTTCTTATCCTCAAGTGTGGATACTGAATCAGCTTAAATGAATATATGTCATTGTCTCTTGGTAGATGGGTTACCCTGTTTCATGAACTGTCAGTTCTAAAATGACAAAGGGAAAACCAACTTTTTTTTCTTGTTTATAAAATGACAACGGGAAAATCAATTTTTTTCTTGTAGTTATTTTTATTGTTATTGATGTTGTCATTGTTACATAGGACAGAGAGAAATGGATAGAGGTGGGGAAGACAGGGAGAGAAAGACAGACATCTGCAGACCTGCTTCACTGACTGTGAAGCCACTCCCCTGCAGGTGGGGAACCTGGGGCTTGAATCTGGATCCTAACAGGGTCCATGTGCTTAGTGCCACGTGTGTTTAACCCTCTGCGCTACTGCCCGACTCCTGCTACTTTGTTTTTATATTTAATAATGAGTTTTGCAAACATTTCTTTATTTTTATTGTTGTTATTGATGCCGTTGTTGTTGGATAGGACAGAGAGAAATGGAGAGAGGAGGAGAAGACAGAGAGGGGAAGAGAAAGATAAACACCTGCAGATCTGCTTCACCGCTTGTGAAACGACTGCCCTGCTGGTCGGGAGCCAGGGCCTCGAACCGGGATCCTAACACTGGTCCTTGAGCTTTGCGCCAGTGCGCTTAAGCCACTGCACTACCACCCGACCCCCGTAACATTTCTTTTTTCTCCTTTTTATTTATTTATTCCCTTTTGTTGCCCTTGTTTTTTTGTTGTAGTTAGTATTGTTGTTGTCGTCGTTGTTGGATAGGACAGAGAGAAATGGAGAGAGGAGGGGAAGACAGAGAGGAGGAGAGAAAGATAGACACCTGCAGACCTGCTTCACAGCCTGTGAAGCGACTCCCCTGCAGGTGGGGAGCCGGGGTTCGAACCGGGATCCTTATGCCGGTCCTTGTGCTTTGCGCCACCTGCGCTTAACCCGCTGCGCTACCGCCCGACTCCCTCTCCTTTGTTTTTTTAAGTCTTGTGAAATGCCATTGTGGCCTGGTAACCTGACAAGATGGAAGATGATATAGATAACATTAAACCCAATGAATCTAAATAAATTAAATAATAATTAAATACAGTGTGACTATCCTTGAGTGATTTGTTTACAGTCGGTATGACATTTGGTACATGAGGTTTTATGGATTTCTGAAAAAAGGTAGCAAAATTTACATATGAAATTACAAAATTATGATTATTGTTTTCTCTTCTGCACATCTTTTGTTGTTTCATGTAAGAACTTACTCATTGCTTTGCATGTTTCTCTTTTTTTTTTCCACCTTAGATGCTATTCTACCTTTGTGACTTCACTCACCATCTGTACTGCTATTATGAATGAATTGATAGCTGCCAGTGGTGGCAGTTTGGTGTATATTTTCCATAACATCTGTACTAAGATTTAATATTGGAGGCTAGGGTATTAATCCATCTGTGTACCATTACCAGAAAAACTTGAAAGAATCAGTATATAAGGCAAAGACAAAAATAGCAGCCATCTGAAATTCTTAAAACATTTGATATTAGGATGAAAGTATTGAAAGAGTTTTCTATAGCTTTGGCTATACTGTTAAAGCAGAAGAAACAATTAGCTGGTGCAAGTTGTAAAGTCATTGCCAAATGATTTGCATAATACCTTAATTTTCAAAGTTCAAGTAGCATCTGTGTATATCCTGCTTTTTCCTAAGATGCATACACACTGATGGTGAAGTTTGTTTTATAAATTAAGCACAATAAGAGATTAATAGCAATAACAAAGGGATAGTTGCAATATTATTGTAATAAAAGCTGTGTTTCTCTGCCACCAAATAGCATGTAATTTCTTATCAAAATTGGCCATGGGGTAACAATTACTGGAATGGAAAAGTTCAGATGAGATTTCAAGTCCATTTACAATGGTTCTCGTACCCATTTACAAATCAGAAGTAAAAAACACAATTGAATGATAATATACTCATTTTCAAGAGGTGACTTTTCTAAAGTTAGAAAGGTGTCTTTGGACAACTTGACTACTCAGTGGCCTTATTTTGATAATTTGATGTTATAAAAAATAGGTTTATACAGATGCTTGCATTGGGCAATTGGGTTGGCAGACTCTATGTTTGGGATTTAGAAGCTGAAGATCCTCACAAAGCTAAGTAAGTATTTAGAAATTCATAATTTATACCCTTTTCTCTAAAATGTTTTATCACTTTAGAGATTCTTATATCATTCCAGAGTCATTTTGATGCACCTATTTAGTTTTTACCAAAGCACTGCTCAGCTCTGGCTTATGGTGGTGCTATGGTTTGAACACTGGGGCCTGGAGCCTCAGGCATGAAAATCTTTCAGATAACCACTATGCTGTCTCCCCAGCCCTACTTTTTTGTTTTTTTTAATTGCTTTTCAGGAGTATAGTGAAGGAAACTTAGTTCTCTATGTAAGTTACACAGTACATCTTAAATTTAAAATATGCTCATTTTGCACAGAAGTCTTTGTGTGAAGTCTGTTTTGTTTTGAATGCCTTCTACATGAGGTGGAACATTGTTCACTGTCTCATTCACAGTTTTAAGTGAGTTAGATGTAAATGAATGAAACATGACAGCATTCTGCATGAATAGTATAACCTGTTGTCATGTTTTCTCCCTAGATGTACAACATTGTCTCATCATAAATGTGGTGCTGCTATCTGTCAAACCAGCTTTAGTAGAGACAGCAACATTCTCATAGCCATTTTTTGTGTCAATGGCAGTATTTGCCGATGGGACCAACTTCGACAAAATACCTTTTCCTAATCAAAATTAGGGTGTGTTTTCTGAGTACAGGAGAACTAATGTATCTTGCTATTAAGGGCACTTAGAGCCATTAAAGTTGTCTGTCAGCATTCAATCAAGGTGAGCTGAATGTAGTGATGTTTACACAGTTCACATTCTTTGTACTGTCTCCTGCTCAGACTCTACTGCTTTTAATAAATTTTTATTTTTGTAAAATTGTGTTGCTTCATTGTGATGAAAAGAACGGTTGAAAGCAATAAATGTATGCCTTACCTTTTTGTAATGATCTTTATTTTTGTAGTTCTTTTTCCTGGAAAAGAAATGCAATGTAGTAAAGTATAAGCTCCGTATAGGACATAAATTGTGCTTCTGCCAGGCCAAATAAAGGTTGGATTATTTACTTCTAAACAAAACAAAACAAAAATGAGATTCTGCTGCCGCCATGTGTTGACCTTGGATAAGTATCTTAGAATTTGTTCCAGTTTCCTTATATGTAACAGGGATAATCAGCTTCATAGGGTTATTGTATCAATCCAGTCAGTTAACACATGTAAAGTACCTGGAATGCAGCCTACACTAAACCGTAAATACATTTTTAAGTTTATTAAAAATTTTAGTTTTAAAATATTGTCAGCATGGCTGCACTACTCTGACCTGGCTTTCAAATAGACTCGTCACCAAAGTTTCCTCCAATGCAGAGGGAGCTGGGCTTGAACCTAGGTTGCAGGCATGTCAGAGCATCCCAGTATTAATCTATTTTATTTATTTACTTATTTATTTTAACCAGAGAACTGATCAGCTCTGACTTTTGGTAGTATGGGTGATTGAACCTGGGACTTTGGAGCCTGAGGCATCACCATTATGATCTTTGCATAACCATTATGCTATCTCCCCCCACCCACACCACACTATTAAAGTGAGATATTTTAATGGCCTGCAAATTATATATATATATGTATATATAATTTTTATAAGTGTTCCCTGAGGAGTAAACTCTGGCTGTGAGCATACTGAGCAAACTCCCAAGCCTATTTTTTCTTTCCATTTATCTAGAGAGACACCAAGCACCATGCCACCATTCATGGAGCTCTTCCCCCACTCCTCCCGTTCTCTTATGCTCTCTGGTTCTCCTGTTTCATACCTGGTTTGAACCAAGGTATGAAACCCAGGTATTGAAGCCAGGTTTGAAAGGTCAGGTGATTACAAAATACAAAGACTGATTTTTTGACAAGTTTGTTTTAGGTTTATGGCCCTTATTTATATAACAACGACCATGATAATACATCCTCTTGCACATTTATTTTTTCCTTCTTGAAAATTGTGATTAGTAGTGGTTTACAAAATTGAATGCACCCTCCCACCTCCCAAAGAAAATCACTATAGGTGACTGTCACTCACCTATAGTGGCAGAGCTTGGCACATGCCCTTGAAGTACTGGTCCTCAGGGCAGGTCGCTAGTTGTGAGGGAGATCAGAGGTCATACGCTGGGTGGCATAATCTTTTTTTAAAAGGCCGTTGTGCACCTGAGAGGTGATGTTGGACTCTCATGCAAGAAGTTTTGAGTTCAAACCTTGGCATCTCATGCCAGAGTGATGCTCTGGTTCTCTCTCTGTCTGTCTCCTCCTCCATAACCTCTGTCTTACTAATAAATAAATAATTTTGGTTTTCAGAAAAAGTACAGAAATGGAGTTCATTTCCATTTAACATCCTCCAAGAATAATGCTTCTTTTAAAGTAATGATATGAAATCATGAGTATATGTTATGTGTGAGCATGTGTATTCATAACCTCTGGTATACTGTCAGGATCTGTTGAACAATTTATACATTTTTTTTCATTTATTTTTTAAGGGAAGATACCAGTATTTTAGGAACTTTTATGCAAGGAGACTCAGTAATACAGTGTCTGCTTTTTTTTTTCTTTCTTTGCTTTATTTTAGTTTTCTTATATTTTATAGGACAGAGAGAAATTCTGAGGTGGGAAGAAAGACACCTGCCAATATTACTGCCTTACTACTCCTGAAGCTTCTCCCCTCCTCCACCCCCTGCAGTTGGGGGCTGAGATCTTGAACCTGGGTCCTTGTGCATGGTCATGTGTAATCCAAGTGTGCCACCACCCTGCTCTTGATGTGTACATTTTTTAAAAGATTTTTAAAAACATTTATTCATTTTCCCTTTTTGTTGCCCTTGTTGTTTTTATTGTTGTAGTTATTATTGTTGTTGTTATTGGTGTCATCGTTTGGATAGAACAGAGAGAAATGGAGAGGGGAGTGGGAGACAGAGAGAGGGAGAGAAGTTAGACACCTGCAGACCTGCTTCACCGCTTGTGAAGCGACTCCCCTGCAGGTGGGGAGCCGGGGGCTTGAACCTGGATCCTTATACCAGTCCTTGTGCTGTGCGCCATGTACACTTAACCCGATGCACTACCCCTGACTCCCAATGTATACATTTCTTAACCTGCACTGAAAGTGTTAGTTGTCATGGGCCAAGAAGCTCTGTTGATAGATATGCAGTTGGTAGCAGGTTCTGAATCTATTGTGACTTTCAGTTTGACTGAGAAGATTATTTGTAACACTTGGATTCTGAAAAGGAATTTTATGATGATTTTCTTTTCCAGTTAACAGTAGTTAAACTCTGGTAAAGCTCATTGTCTATGATACTCCCACAGCTCAAAGTTTGATGAAATTGCATTTTTATTTTTACATCTGCACTCACTTCTTTACTATTTCATATCTTTATTTGTTGGATAGAGACAGACATTGAGAGGGAATGGGGGAGTTAGAGAAGAGAGGAAAGGAACATCTGCAGCACTAACATCTGCAGCAGTAGCATCAGGAGCACTGCTTCATCACTCATGATGCTTCCCTCCCTGCAGCAGCTAGGGATCAGAGGCTTAAACCCAGCTCCTTCTGCACTGTTATATGCACTCTACTGGTGTGTCGCCACCTAGTTCCTGAATTACATTTTCAGACTGAAAATAGACTGGAATAGTCAGACTGGAATAGTCTGGGAATGATGATTCAAAACTAGGATGAGGGCCAGGCACTAGCACACCGGGTTAAGCGCACATAGTGTGAAGCACAAGGACCTGCACAATGATCCCAGTTCAGTTCCCTGCAAGGGGGGGGGGTCATTTTGCAAGCCGTGAACCAGGTCTTCAGATGTCTGTTTTTCTCTCCTCCTCTCTAACTTCCCCTCCTCTCAATTTTTCTCTGTCCTGTCTAACAGCAGTCATAACAAGAATAACAGCAGCAACAATGGACAAAAGATGGCCACCAGGAGCAGTCAATTTGTAGTGTCAGCACTGAGCCCCAGCTATAACCCTGGAGGCAAAAATAAAAACAAGCAAACAAAAACTGGGAAGGTGTCTGCTTTGCTATATGATCCTCTCAGATTCAAGATCTGAGAGAAAGGAGGAAAACAGCTAGAATTCTATGCACTACTACACAGGGGCCTAACAGCCCCCAGATTCTAGCAGAGCTAAGGGAGCAGAAAGTTGTTCTTTGTTCCCACAGAGCATGGTGGTATTGATTCCAAAAGTTTTTGTTGAAAAAGGATAGGGGAGTAGTACCACTGTTATCCTATGGTTTTATCAGTGTTTGCTTTTATAAATAAAAAAATTCAAAAAAAAAACCACAAAGCTGTCTGTCTTTCTGCTAACTGCAGAAAGATACAGGTTTTCTTAAAAAGGTTTTAAATGAAAAAACATATTAGTTTGGAAGAGAAAAGGATAATCTATTCAACTTATTCTTCTCAAGGTATCCCCCCAAAAAATAAGTTGATAGCCATTGTATAAAGGAGAGAGGAGACCTTAAAGACAGGGTGACTGCACACAGGGGCAGGGAAAATGGGGGAAAAAAAGACTGCAACTTGCTCCTAGGGACAGGAGAAAATTAAAAAAGGCTGGAATTCATCAGTGTTTCATTAGTCATATCCTTCATCTTCCTCTCTTTCCTCCCCCTCATTATCAACTTCTCCTTCATCCTCATCTCCTTCTTCATATCTTCTTTTTTTTTAAAAAAATATTATCTATTTATTGATTGGATAGAGACAGTCAGAAATCAAGAGGGAAGGGAGGGATAGAGAGGGTGAGAGACAGAGAGACAGCTGCAGTACTACTTCACCACTTGAGAAGCTTTCCCCCCTGCAGGTGGGGACTGGGGGCTTGAACCCACGTCCTTGCACATTGTAACATGTGAGTTCAACCATGTGCATCACCACCAGGCCCCCACTTCTTCATATCTTCTAATCCTTCTTCCTCTTCATCATCATCATCTTCCCCCTCACCTTATTCATCATCCATATCAGGAACCAAGTAGTACTGTAGTGTATTTGGCCAGATACCATCTTTAATGACCTCTCCTAACTCACCTGCGACTGCACCAAAATGGTCAGTAAACCAGGTGAAGAAGCTCTCTGGTTCCTCATGCTGTCTCTTTCTGTTGGTTTGATTTTGGGTTTGACTTGAACATTTGATCAAATCCTTTCCAGATTTCCATTTGATTTCAGTGGATCCTTCAAAAGAAGGATCACCACTCTCATTCAGATAAAATTCTTTGGAGAGAACTTTATTTTCAAAGTAAGGGTTTTCAACAAAATAAAAGTCTATTCTGTTACCTGATTTACTATCTTCAAATTCTGTCACTTCAACTCTTGTCAAGTAATGCAGTGCCTCTTCATCCTCTTCTCCAAGCAGTGTAGACACTTGTGGGTGGTTGACAAATGTTAATCCTAAATTTGGGATATTGACCATCAATTCCGATCTCTTCTGAAAAAATGGCTAGCAGAGTTTGTTATATTTCTGTTCTACCTTCAAAATCGTCACTCCCCAGAAAGCAGCTTGATAAAAAAGCAACAGGAAGCAATGGAATATATCCATGAAGTACAGAATGAAATAGACTTAATGAACAAGCCAGCTAGGAGGTTTCTAGAATTTTCTATCTCACCTTAACTCTAATCCCTGAGATTCTCAACTAAGACTCTTTTCTGACTCTCTACTACTTAAAAGAGTCAAAGTTCAGGTGTCTGCTGGGTAAGGAGGATGGCCTAGGTAGGTAAAAGTAATGCATCAAGTGAGCTGAATGTACCATGTTCCATTATATATATATCCTGAGTTGTAGTTTTAAACTGAGCTATGCGGCTTAATAGAAAATAGTAGGGTCCTCATGTCTGTGGCTCATGTGACTTTGTTTAAAGTATATGGAGAAATCCAATTTTGTTTTTTTTTTTAAGTGCTAGAGATACCTAGAAGTTGTCAGACAACCTTTTGAGGACTGGTCCTTCGATTTAGAGATTTTCTTTGTTATCTTAAGTTGCTATTTATGCAATCTTCTTTCATTCTCTCCTATCCCCCCTATTTCTCTCTCTCTCTCCCTCTCTCACTATCTTTCCCCCTCTATGCCAAAGACTAAACCTGACACCTCAAAGCATCAGACACAAAAAAGAATTTTGCCTAACCACTTATGCTATTTCTCTGGTCCATTTTGCATTATATTAAGCACTTAGCACTGTTGGTGTAGAGTAAGAATGTGTTATACGTTCCTATCTTATTTTTCTTTCTTCAGTATATCTATATGGCCTCTAAAGCCTCAAAGGAAACGATTGAAAGTAAACCAACTCTCTCTCTTAATTCTGCAGTCAACTTTCTACCTAGACCTCCAGGTTAAAAACCCATCCCAGCCTCTGGAAATATTGCACCCGTAGCATTACTTATCACATTGGAGCTTAATAAGTCTGTCTTTACAAAAACAAGAACCAAAAGGTAACATGCTGGTCTTTGGGGGTGGCGCACACTTTACTAAATGTACTTTGAGTTGTATCTTGATTCAGGAATATTAGATATTTCCATTCATGCCTTCACATTGTGTCCCAGCGTTTGTGATCCATAGTGAGGACAGCAGAGATATCCAGGGCTCACAGTCTCTCAGCAGGAAGCTAGGGCTGCATGGTCATCAGCAGTTCCAAATACACTAGAAATTTCACTTACATTGTTTAGCAACTTTGCTTTAAATGTTAATTACACAGGCAGTGTGTGTGTGTGTGTGTGTGTGTGTGTGTGTGTGTGTGTGTGTGTGTGTGTGTACTGACTGCATTTTCTATGCCTGAGACAGTGCTGTCCATAATGCTCAAAAGTCGAGTTGTAAGAAAGCATGCTGGGATTGAGGTCCAGTCTTATCAGACACATAGATCCCTAACCTCTGCAATGCAGATCCCAGAAAAGAACCACTGAGACAACTTCCATTGGCTGTATTTGCCTCTAAGATGATCATTACTCTAGATGTGTAATTGTGTAGTTGTTATTTTCTTATAGCATACTACATCCACATAGTTCATCAAAGAACACCAAAACAGAACTTCAGACCTCTGAGACTACAACTTGTAGGGATCATGAGAAAACAGGACAGGTACTGGTCTCCCCAGACAAGCAAATGATGGGGTGTCTGCCACTCAACACAAATAGGGCTGGGAGAACAAGGGTTCTGAGTTGATGTAGACCCTGCACTTCAATCAGAATTGTGACCACTCCTGCAACCAGAAGTCTCAGCCTATCAAACACACTGTGCTGATCGTTGTTCATACATCTTTTTATCAAACACAGTCCTGGAGTAATCCAGACTTGGGAGAGCACAGGAAGAATTCTGAAGGTAAGAAAGACCCTTGGTGTCATTGTAGGAGCTGTGCTATGGGTGCATGCATCGTGCCAAGGCCAACAGCCTGCTGTACTGCTGAAACATAAAAAAAAGGATCCAGAGACCAAGAGATTCTATGGAGATACCAGATAATGAAGACAAGGACGCTGTGTTCAAGAACCAGGTAGTGTTATGCTTTGATTGAGAGGTGGTGCAGTGGGGGCAGCAGACAAGACAAGGTCACTGCAGATATCCTGTGCATGTCTGTCTGGCAATGTGCCAAATCATGCATTTCGTGTAAGAATGAAGTTTGAGTCATGACCTTGTTTCCAGGAACATACTAAAGGCATGTTTGGTGCACTACATTTTGGAGCTGATGCTACTTTCTGATCTCCTCACAGTTTATATAAATGCACTGGGGAGGGGTTTGGAGCATGAAGGAGGGTTTACTCTACTCTGTTGCATGAGTGCAGGGAAGAACATAGACAGTCACACATTTTCAGGTGCCGTTCTGCTTGGCTTGCTTGAGCCAGACCTTAGGTTTGAAAAAGAAAGGCCTTGACTGAAAAAACTCTTCTCAGCTAGGAAAAAAACAACAACAGAAAAGCCCATAATTTGGACTCCTATGAAACATAGCCTTTGTAGAGAGAAATATTAGTAGTCCACAAAAAGAACTACATTTCCAGCATGTGTTTTATTTACTTATTAATTTTTTATTTATATTATTTTTCCCTGTAATGCTGGCCTACAATCAGAAAAAAAAAAAAAAAAAACAGTTCATGAAGAATGCAGCTAATAACCTTGGAGTCACAGATGCTATGAAGGCACATAGGAACCAGAAATGCCACTTTTTCTGTAAGAGTTGTTTCTGCCTCACTCTTGCATATAACCCTGTCTGGGAATGTTTGAACCCACCCTCTGGAGGGCAGATTGAAGGGATGTCAGTGGGCTTTACAAGAGTGATACTTCCTCTCTGGGTGGGAGCTCATTCCATAGAATCTTGGGCCCCTTCCCACACCCCCAGAATTGAGGTCTCCACCTGACTAAGACCCTCAGGTGAGCTATAGGTGCAGAAGGTTCAAGAAACCTCTTTTCAGATGGTAGTGAACATATCTGACCATCATTTTCATGTTTTTCGTCACTATGGCTTCTTTTTTTATTTGCCTAAATCATCCTATTTTCAAACCATTATCTAGTTAAACTGACAATTCTGGACATAATAGTCCAGAGTATTGCCTTTGTTAAACATGCAGGACTTTGGGCCAGGGGTAGAGCTTAGTGGAAGACTCTGTGGTTGCATGCCTGTGGCCCTGGGGTTTGATTACACACACCACACACACACACACACACACACACACACACACACACACACACACACACACCATAGGGATGAAAAAAAAGAACTGTTGCTTCTGGTAAGTTTTGCTCAGAGTCTCATTTGAGCACGTGAGTTCAACATGTGGCTGCTTCATTCGCACATTTAAACATTATTATTTTTTCTTTTAGATAGATAGAGAATGCAACCAGAGCACTGAGGCTTCCTTCAGTGTGGAGGGGCCGGGCCTGAAACCCAATTCTCCAATGACAAAGCAGCCACTGTATAAGCCAGCTATTTTACTAGCCCATCAGTTGTTTTCTTGCTCAGCTCAAAGAAATGAACTGCCCCTCTTTCATCTTGGAATTCATACATCTTTGAAGACCAATCACCAATGCTGCTGTCATCTCTGCAAAAACAAGAGGACTATTCTGAGTTTGCTAAAACAAAGAGATGCCAATTGTGAACTAGCCAAGAAAAAGCAACAAAACCAGGAAGTCTTGGAGCAACTAGAACTGCTGCAACTCAAACAAGAGTGAGTTTTGGTGGATTTGCAGGGAGACTCCAGTGGGGAAGGTTCGGGCAGCACAGCTAGTGCTTCAGCACATCTCAGCCAGCCAACTGGGGTCTCCACGCAGCCCTTCATCGCCACCATGCTTAGCGTCAGGACAGCCTTGGTGGCCAGGAACAGTTGTCAATCAGCATCATGTCCTTTGGCTTTGTGATCAGTGGTGTTAGTAGAGGAAGAAGGGGCCAGTCTGAAGCAGGAACCCCTCCCAGTGTAGTTTTATCAACAGTCTGTTGGGGGCCCAGGACCCAGGGTCAGGAGTGTGGGGTCCCAAACTGGAAGCAGGGGCCAGGCCATCACGGAAAGCCTTCCCTATACTCATACCTCCCATTCTTCTGCAGCTCACCCTGGGATGAATATATCTCTCATTTTCATTTCCTGAGGAAAGAGAGTATTTAGTTGCTCTTGGCCTGAGGCTGAGCATTTGGGTCAGGGAGCAGGTTAGGAGAACAGTGAAAGAAACTGCTGTGGGGTAGACTCCCCCAAATGGAGGTAGTTCCTTCCTCCATAAAGCTAGTCTCTCTCTCTCTGTCTTCCTCCCTTGCTCCCTCTTTCCTTCCCTCCCTTCATTCCTTCCATATTTACTACTATATTATGTGGGGCTTGGTGTCCTGATGCTCCACTATTTCAGGCAGTCCTTTCTTTGATAGAATGTATGAACTAAAGGGAAACAGAGAGCAGGAGAGGCACCTGCAAAACTGTTCTACTACTTGTCAAATATCTCCATTGTGCGTGAGGACCTTGAACACAGGTCTTTGCAAATGGCAGATAGTGTACTCTTCTAGATGAGACACCACCAGGTCCCAAGTCCTGTCATCATCAAGTGCAATGGAATCTGCCCACTATCACCAGTGCTATTCAACATAGTGTTGGAAGTTCTTGTCATGGCAATCAGGAAGGAACAAAGAATTAAAGGCATACATATTTGTTGTATGCTTCTCATTGGTTTTGGTTTCCCCTACCCTGCCTCTGGAAGATTGTGGTTTAGCCCCTGCTAGTTTCTGGCCTCCCCTTCTCCCTGCCCCCAACCCTACATATTTCCTGAGTTCCTGCCTCAGCCTCCAGAGGAGAAGAATGCAGGACAGATCTGTGTGGTGATTAGGTTAAGAGTCTCTCTCTGCCACTGGAGGAGAAAGACAAGGGAGCACATGTTTGCCCACTCGTGAAAAAAGATTAAACTGCGTTCTCAGCTCAGCCGTGTGTCTCTGGTCGTCTCTGTTACCCACCTGTGAAGCTAGCCCGGTTAAAACAACACATATTGGAAGAGAAGCAGTCAAACTCTCCCTATTTGCATAGGACATGAGAGTCTACATAGAAAAATCTAACCAGAGAGATGGGCACTAGTGAAGCGGGTTAAGCTCACATGGCGCAAAGCACAAGGACTGGCATACAGATCCTGATTCAAGCCTGTGGCTCTACACCTGCAGGGGAGACTCTTCACAGGTGGTGAAGCAGGTCTGAAGGCGTCTATCTTTCTCCCCCCCTTTTGTCTTCCTCTCCTCTCTCCATTTCTCTCTGTCCTATCCAACAACAATATCATCAGTAACAACAACAATAATAACTACAACAATAAAACAACAAGGGCTACAAAGGGGAATAAATAAATATTAACAAAAATATTTTTTAAAAAAGTAAAACCTAGGGAATCCAAAAAGAAGCTTTCAGAAGTCATCAGGCAATACAGTAAGGTGTCAGGCTACCAAATTAACATTCAAATGTCAGTGGCATTCCTCTTCGCAAACACTAAGTTAGAAGAAGTTGAAATCCAGAAGTCAACTCCTTTTACTATAGCAATAAAAACAAAAAATATCTAGGAATACACTTAACCAAAGAAGTAAAAGACTTGTATACTGAAAATTATGAGTCACTACTCAAGGATAATGAAAAAGACACAAAGATGTGGAAAGATATCTCATGTTCATGGGTTGGAAGAATTAGCATCATCAAAATGAATATACTACCCAGAGCCATACACAAATTTAATGCTCTCCCCATCAAGATCTCAACCACACTTTTGGGATTGATGTTACCCTGCATGCAGGGCAGGTCTGGAGGTAAAAGAAGATAGGATGGGTGGGGATATTTTAGGCAAAACAATCATTATGTAAATAGGCCATACTGTCAGCAATGCAGGATGGAGCAGGAGGGCTGGCTTAATGCCTGACAACTGGCTGCTTTAAAAATATTTAATTCAAAAGACTTAAGAGAAAAGAAATTCATCTAGGAAAAAAAAACTACAGAATATTGTTGAATGGATAGATAGTATTTTGTATTTCTAAACTTACTGGATAGATACGGAAATTGAGAGAAGGGGGAGACAGAGTGAGACACACATTGACTCACACATGCACCCCTGGCTCACTGCTAGGGAAGCTTCCACCTCACAGGTAGAGATGGGGCTTGAACCTGGGTCTTGTGTGCTCATTTGCATACACTACTGCACTGAGATTTTAAAGGGGGTAAAAATATTCTTTAAAAAAGGTTAGACATACCACGTAATGCTTGATGAGATATTTCTTCCATATCTGTTTGCAAAATAAGAAAAGACAAGGATGTCCATTTAGTCTTCCTTAGTGATTATGGAATGAAGTGACTTGTAACTACATGTAGAAGGCCTCAGGGAGCCAGGCACACTTGTTTGAGTACACACATTACAGTGTGCAAGGAGCCAGGTTCAAGTCCCTGGTCCCTGCCTACAGTGGGAAGCTTCATGAGTGGTGGAGCAGAGCTGCAGGTGTCTCTCTATTGCCCTCTCAATTTGTACCTGTTCATTAGTAAATAAATAAATAGTAATATATGTAAAATTTAGAGAGACAGAGAGAGAGAGAGAAGGATGGTACATATGATAGCAATACCAGCCTTCCTCTGCTGGCTGTGGCTGGATCTAGAGACATAATTAGGATTATTATACCATAATGCCAGGATTTTGTGGGGAGGCCTCTCTCAGGCACAGATTTCCTGGCATGTCCACCCTGTTGCGCACCAGGAGTGGGTGCTTAGGAAAATGTGAATCGAGGCAGCCGGGGTAGGGCCTTACGGGATTCTCTGTGTCCGTTGCTAGTGACATGACATAAAATGACCCAGAGACTGTGTTTAGGAATGATCCGTTTATTGAACAGCAAAGCAGGGGTTTAAGGGATCATAGGAGGAAGTAACATGTATATTCCATATATGGTAGGAAGTCAAGCGGCCTGGAGGGGGTCAGGACTTCTCTAGTGAATGATCTAAGGAACGAGGGAATTGTTAGAGGTTGAGAAAAGGTCAGGGTTTGATTAGTGACTATTGAGCAAGGGTTTATTTGGTTGGAGGAATGAGGAAATGGGGTTATCAATAACCAGAATACAGAGACGGGTCCTGAGGGCAGAGAGAAGATGGATCAGGTATGATCAAAGGAACGGAGTGGGTTGGGAGAGGGCCTGAAGTTACTGTTTGACAGAGAGCAGAACAATGATGTATGGGTCATATACGATCAAAGAGATGAACTTCCAGTAACCCCAGAGCTAACTAACTGGTTTGGAAACGAGGAAGTGGGCTGTGTGTCAGGGGCTACAGGGTCTTTGTGAAGCAGGGATACTGATGGGGGGGGGCAGATCCTGTTGGTTGTTTCCCTCCTTGCTTGGTCTCTAGTGGAGAGAGAGAGGCTAACAGGATGGTCATGCCATCCAGGCACCCATCTTTCAATGGGAGGTCCCACACCAAGCTCAACCACAATCTCACAATTTCCCTACACCATAACAATGCAGTGCATAAAGTAGGTTTCTAGTTCTGTTGTAGTGCACTTTCATTCCCTCCCTCTCTTCTCTCCCCCTTCCTCCCCCTCACCCCTGTAATGCAACTCTGTGAAAGAAAGCTTCTTGTGCTGAATTTAAAGCTAGTGGAATAATGTCTGTAAAATTTCTCATTTGACTTTGTTTAAACAGCTTATTTCTACCTTCAGAAAGGTCCTTAGTAAAAATTTTCACTTTTGAGTAATAAAAATTAAAGTGGAAATGCAAAGATTTTTATTTGTGAAGCACTTTCCCTCCTATCTTGCCTTATTTTTTTAAAGATTTTATTTATTTATTTATTTATTTATTTATTTATGAGAAAGATACAAGAGAGAGAGAAATAACCAGACGTCACTCTGGTACATGTGCTGCCAGGGATTGAAATCAGGACCTCATGCTTGAGAGTCAAGTGCCTTAGCCACTGTGCCACCTCCTGGACCACTCTTGCCTTATTCTGAAAACGTAAATCACTAGTAACAGAAGAGTGATTCCATATTACAAGATACTCACATGAACTACACTGCCTTGAAGCTTTGCTAAGAATTTTTTTTAATTTTTTTAATTTTTATTTTTTTAAGAAAGGATAAATTAACAAAGCCATAGGGTAGGAGGGGTACAACTCCACACAATTCCCACCACCCAATATCCATATCCCACCCCTTCCCCTGATAGCTTCCCCATTCTCTATCCCTCTGGGAGCATGGACCCAGTGTCATTGTGGGTTGCAGAAGTTGGAAGGTCTGGCTTCTGTAATTGCTTCCCAGCTGAACATGGGCGTTCACTGGTTGGTCCATACTCCCAGTCTGCCTCTCTCTTTCCCTATTAGGGTGGGTTTCTGGGGAACCGGAGCTCCAGGACACATTGGTGGGGTCTTCAATCCAGGGAAGCCTGGCTGGCATCCTGTTGGGATCTGGAACCTGGTGTCTGAAAAGAGTGTTAACGTACAAAGCCAAACAAATTGTTGAGTTATCATGGACACAAAGGTTGGAATAGTGGAGAGGAAGTGTTAGGGGGGTACTCACTGTAAACTCTAGTGTACTTCTGCTTTCAGGTATATATTTTACACTAGTTTATGGATACATTTGAACATATGTTCTCTCTCACAGATACTGGTGTCTATCTAGGTTTTGGGACTTGCTAAGAACTTTTGCCAATCTAAAGGTTTCATCCTGGGGCACATTGGAGTCTCTTTTCAATCTTTGTTTGTGCCTTGGCTAATCTAACCCGAACTGGAGTGGCTATAGGTGAGTCTTGTGAGTTTTTTTCCATCTAAGAATAGGGGTAACTTCAAGTCATAATCAAGACTAAGAAGTATTGTTCAAAGTGAAACTATTTTCCCAATTTCTTTCTTTTATTTTTTTATTTTTACACCAGAGCACTGCTCAGCTCTGGCTTATGGTAGTGTGAGGGTTTGAACCTGGGACTTCAGAGCCTCAGGCATGAGAGTCTCTTCATGTAACCATTATGCTATCTACCTCACCCTTATTTCCCCATTCTCTTAAGACTAAGGGAAAACTTATTGATGTCTAAATGTGAAACTGGAAATGTTTAATTTATTCTAGTACTATGTTGGTCATGGAAATGCTATTAATGAGCTGAAATTCCACCCAAGGGATCCAAATCTTCTCCTGTCAGTAAGTAAAGGTAAGAAAAGTAAAAGTACGTGTAGTCCTATTTATTTGGGTATGGTTTATTTATTTATTTATTTTTTTATGAGAGCAAGAAGACTAGAGGACTGTAACTTCTGTCCACAATTATAAAATTTCTGTTGACTATAGAGGTGGTGTAGTGGGTAATGTGTTGGAGTCTTAAGTCTGAGGTTCTTCCTTCAATCCTAGTATTACCTGTGCCAGAGTGATGCTCTCTGGTTCTTCCTCTCTCTCTCTTTTATTTTAAATATTTTAATATTTATTTATTCCCTTTTGTTGTCCTTGTTTTATGTTGTAGTTATTGTTGTTATTGCTGCTGCTGTGGTTGGATAGGACAGAGATTAATGGAGAGAGATGGGGAAGACAGAGAGGGGGAGAGAAATATAGACATAGACACCTGCAGACTTGCTTCACCTCTTGTGAAGCAACTCCCCTGCAGGTGGAGAGATGGGAGGTCAAACAGGGATCCTTTTGTCAGTCCTTGGGCTTTGCACCACTTGCTTAACCTGCTGCACTACTGACCAATTCCCTCTCTCTCTCTTTCTTTTCCCTCCTATCATAAATAAATAAGTACCTTTTTAAAATAAAGAAGAAACAAAGATTTAAAATATTTTTTATTGTGTAGAGGCAGGGAGACACCTGAAGCCCTGCTTCATTACTTGTAAAGCAAACAGACAAACACCTCATCACAGACCCCTGAAAGCGTCAACCCGGCTTTTTTTTTTTTTTATGATTGGGCCCTCCTCAATCGCTATCGAACAGGCCATGGCCGGTGCGCCGCTATGTTCCATCGCTGGGGAGCCAGAGACGACCCGAACTACCCCTGTGGCTACAGACAGACTATGAACCACATAGTCAACGACTCCCACCTCTCCAGATTCAAAGGAGGTCTCGAAACTTTACATCAGGCTCAACCTGACGCTGTTGACTGGCTACGGAAGAAGGGCAAGCGCTAGAAGAACTTGTAAAGCTCTCCCTTTGCAGGTAGGGACCAGGGCCTTGAACCTGAGTCCTTTCTCACTATAGTGTGTGTGCCTAAGCAGCTGTGTCACTACCTGGGCCTGAATTTTTTTTTTCTGTTCTATTTTTCCTTGTTTATATGCAGGGCCTCACATATGGTCGGCATGTGTTTTTCCATTGACTCTTTGACCCTGTGATTTCCTCTTTTTTTTTTTTTCTTTCTTTTTTGTCATCAAGATTGCTGCTGGTGGTTATCAGTGACAATGTACCCCACCTTTTTCTTTTCTTTCTTTTTTTAAGATGTAGTTATTTACACATGGGTAGTTGAGAAGAGAGAGCTAGAGCATCATTCTTGCACATAACCTGATGCTCTTGAACCCGACACTTTTGGCACTGTGCCACCTTCTGGGCCATGGCTTTTCCTTAAAATCTATTTAATTAAATTAATTTTTTATTTTTTGTGGGGCTGGGAGACACCTTACCTTGTAGACAGCAGTGTACATTACCATGCTTGAGGATCAGAATTTAAGCCCCTGACCAGCACATGGGAACATCTGTTTGGGGGAGACTTCACAAGGGTCAAGAAATGCTGTGGTGTCTCTTCCCCTCTCCTCCCTAACCCATCCTCTTCTCTCTCTCTCTCTATCTCTATCTCTCTGTCCATCTCTCTTTACCAGAAAACTGCTAAGCTCTTGTTTATGGTGGTGTGGGGGAATGAACCTGGGACTTGGAAGCATCAGGCATAAGGGATTCATTGCATAACCATAATGCTGTTTGCCCCTCACTCCCCATCTCCCAGTCTCTAAAGAATAATATAATAATTCTCTGGGAGCTTTGTTATCTGAACATTGTGGAGAGACAGGACCATAAAAGTGATGGTAAGGAATTAAAATACTTCCTGTATTTTCTCATGAGAAAGAATACATAAGAGCAGAGCAGAGATTTGTCATGTATGATGCCAGGAATTGAGTCTAGGGTGTCAGGCAGGCACCTGGTATTTTGGGTTTAATATAGGAATCTTATACATCTACATGATCCCCTTCCTTTCAACCTTCTCCCCAAGATTTTACTGTTCTTTCAAGTGTACACATTATTATGAGCAGATCCAGGTTCACACCCATAGCTTCCACCCACACTAGGGAAGTTCCCCCTGCACCTCCCCCCTGAGCAGTATTCAGCTCAGGCTTGTGGTGCTAGGAATTAAACCTGAGATTCTGGTACCTCAGGAATGAACGTCTTTTTGCATAACCATTATGCCTTCTCCTCTCTTGATTTCCTTGTGCTGTCAAATTAAAATTTTCAACAATATTTAAAAGTTTCACTTATCTATTTAAATTGTTATGATATACCAGAGCATTGTCCAGCTGTGACCTAAAGAAATCCCAGGAATTGAACCATCAGCCTCTGGGATTTCAGATGTATGGACTAGTGATCTAATGAACTGAGCTACTCCCTTTACTTTGTTATCATGCCTGTGGTTAGTATCTGGTGGCAAATATCAGTATAAACTTAAATCCATGAGTACCACCTCAGATTTCTCCTCATTAGGGAAAGCCATTATAGCACTGAAGCTTCCTTCAGTACTATGGGGGCCAGGCTCAAACTGGGGACAAGTGCATAGCCAAGTAAGCATACTATGAAAGTAAGTTATTTCTGCCTGTCCTAAAATGTTTTTAGGACCTAGAGGTATATTTTTTTCTGTTCTTGAAAGTTTGAGCTCATACCTGTAAATTTACATGAGTTATAAATATTTAAAGTTGCAGTACAATCCTATTTTTGTTCTTTATACAGCTGATGTCCAAGTTTTTTAGAACATATTTATTTTCCCTTTTGTTTCCCTTATTGTTTATTGTTATTATTATTGTTGTCATTGTTGTTGGATAGAACAGAGATCAATCAAGAGAGGAGGTGTCAGGCCTTAAAGCCAGTCCTCCTTGCTCTGCTCCCTGCTCCCTTGTTGACACTATGGTCTATTTACATAATCATTGTGTTGCCTGAAAGATCCCCACCAATTTATACCCGCAGGGTATTGCTAATTCAGTTAAAACCATTGCAGCAGTTGCTAAGGATGCTTCCATCTTCCCAGCATACTTTTTACTCTCCCCACCTCCTTTCCTAGCAATTTCCATTTCAGGCTTGCCACTTCTGTTTTGTACCCTATAAAGCTTGCTGCTCTTCTGGTTTCACGCTCTTTCTCTTCCAAGTTCTGGCCAGGAGATGGGCTGGAGTGCATAGCGGGAGGTGGCTATTTTGCTAGCTCCATGTGGCCTAAACTCACTGTGCTCACTCCTGATTCTGGGATAACCGGATCAATAAGGAATTGTATGACCACACTGCCACGAGTTCCTCGTCTCTTTCTTTGGTGAAGCTAGCCCAGCAAGGAGGGGAAGGCAGAAAAGTGGAGAGAAAGATATACACCTGCATACCTGCTTCACCACTTATGAAGCGACTCCCCTGCAGGTGGTGGTTGGGGGCTGTGTACCATCATCTTTATGTGCTTTGCACCATGTGCACTTAACCCACTGCACTACTGCACGACCCCCTCTTTCCCTTTTTAGCCCCACCTCCCCTTTCAATTTCTCTGCATTCAATAATAAATAAATATAAGGTTGAAAAAGATTTATAAAATTATTTAATTGATTTCTTAATACAAGGTAGTGGTGGGGTGGAGAAATCCAGAGCATCCTATTGTTTCTGAGTGACATTTCAGTGTCTCAGCACTGATTAAGGTCAGAATACAAATAGTAGAGCTGTCTTCACGAACTCTTGAGTTCAGTTTAGCTACCACATTGTCTTCATCATCATCATTTCCACGACCATGGAGCTTTCACTGCCTTTACCCTGTTCTGGAAGTTCACCATATACTCTTAGGCTTGCGCCTCATCTCCACTATGCACATGACATCAGCTTTGTTACCCCAGTGGTCTCAAACACCAGCCAGTGTGACATGTGAGGTATTTCTCCAGATCCTCTGATGTGACATTTCTTTACACCATCAAAACGCATTGCTTCTAATCATACATCTCCTATGCACACTGCTGACTGTCCTCTGCAAACATCAGTTCTCACTCTTACTTCTTTGCCTCTTTGCTTTTATTCTTGTGCATGGTACTGGCAGTTAACTCACTCTCTGCCTACATCCTTACTGATTATGGCAGTGAAACAGCCACTACTTTCAGAGATGACTACAAGTCTCTTCATATTTTTTCTTTGCTGAGGCTTTAAATAAAGTTGTAAGTATTCATAATAATCTTAAGATGACTAAACAGTTGCCCAGTGAAGTGAATTTCCTGGAGTTACAAATGCAATGAGCTTTTGGGTGGGGAAAGATGAAATAGTGAAGTAGCAGGGCGCATATTGAAGAACCATGCATTCTCAGACACAATTTGTAATTTTCTTTCTCCTATAAACCAATTGAAGTCTTTGGACACCAAGGGGCCTAGAACTGAAGGTGATTTTGTCTGATAGAGGAAAAATTGTGATTTCCAAAATAAATACCCAATACAATGTAATGCTTTTGTGTTATCAAATTCTGTTGCTAATCAGACTACTTATCCTCAAGTGTGGATACTGAAAAATTTCTTTATTGAGGACATACAATCAGCATAAATGAATGTATGTCCCCAATAAAGAAATTTTTTAAAAAGTAAATAACCATGAAGGCAAAAAAAAAATAAAGAAAAGTTACTTACTGACTGTGCATAATTGATCATTCTTTTCATGCAGTGTTTAGTGATTTGTAAAGATGGTACAGTGTGCTTGACACTACACAAAACACAAACCGAGCATATGCTCACCAAGTAGAGTAATGGAGTAAGTCATGGAGCATTACAATGGAAGGCCTTAAAATGATTCACTCCCATTTGTAATCGTGTTTATGAAACCTAAAACACCTTTTTTTTCTTTTTCTTTTCTTTTACTTCTCCTCCTCCTCCTCCTCCTCCTCCTCCTCCTCTTTCTTCTCTTCTTCTTTCCTTCTTCCCATTAAGCTTATTGCTGGTGCTTGCTGCCTCCACAGAAAATCTATCACTCCTACCCACCATATTTTCCTTTTTTGATAAAAGATGAGACAAATAGAGAAGGAGGAGAGACACCTGCAACACTAATCCACCACTTGTGAATCTCCCCCCTACAGTTGGGGGCTAACGGCTTGAACCCCAATCTTCAAGCATGTAGTCTTTCTGTTCTAAATTTTTTTTACTTTCTTTATTGGGGAATTAATGTTTTACATTTGACAGTAAATACAATAGTTTGTACATGCATAACATTTCCCAGTTTTCCATATAACAGTAGAACCCCACGAGGTCCTCTGTCATACTTTTTGAGCCTGTACTCTACAACCGCCCACCCCACCCCCCTCCCCCCCGAGTCTTTAACTTTGGTGCAATACACCAACTCCAGTCTACAACTTGCTCATTCACTCATCTGTTCTTGGACAACTGGGTTGCTTCCATGTTTTGGCTATTAAAAATTGTGCTGCCGGGAGTCGGGCTGTAGCGCAGCGGGTTAAGCGCAGGTGGCGCAAAGCACAAGGACCGGCATAAGGATCCCGGTTTGAACCCCGGCTCCCCACCTGCAGGGGAGTCGCTTCACAGGCGGTGAAGCAGGTCTGCAGGTGTCTGTCTTTCTCTCCCCCTCTCTGTCTTCCCCTCCTCTCTCCGTTTCTCTCTGTCCTATCCAACAACGACGACAACAACAATAATAACTACAACAATAAAACAACAAGGGCAACAAAAGGGAATAAATAAAATAAAATATTAAAAAAAAATTGTGCTGCCAATAATATATGTGTACACAGATCTTTTTGGGTGGGTGTGTTGGGTTCCTTAGGATACATCCCCAGGAGTGGAATTTCAGGATCATAGGATAGGTTCATTTCTAGCCTTCTGAGAGTTCTGCATACTGTTCTCCACAGAGGTTGGACCATTCACATTCCCACCAGAAGTGCGGGAGGGTTCCTTTGACCCCACAACCTCTGTAGCATTTGTTGCTGCTACCTTTTCTGATGTATGGCATTCTTATAGGAGAGAAGTGGTATCTCTTTGTTGTATTCATTTGCATTTCTCTGACAATCAAAGACTTGGAGCACTTTTTAATGTGTTTCTTGGCCTTTCGGACCTCTTCTGTGGTGAATATTCTGTCCCTGTTCACTCCCCATTTTTGAATGGGGTTATATGTTTTCTTGTGATTGAGTTTGGCAAGCTCTTTATATATTTTGGTTATTAAACTCTTCTCTGATGTTTGTCATGTAAAGAGGGCTGTCTTTCTTTGGCTATTGGTTCCTTCTTCTTCTAGCATTTGCCCTACTTCCATAGCCAGTTAAATGGCTTTGAAAGTGACTGGGATCCATGTGGATTCAGTCGGCTAGGAAGGATCGTCAGTTTCCCCAATGAATGGGTACTCACGGGGTGCACCATGGGAAGGTCGATCCAATGCACCCCATTGATTCCTTTTGCTGTGCAGAAGCTTTTAAATCTGATGAAGTCTGATAGGTTTTTACTTGCCTTAGTCTTCTTTTTAATTGGATTAGTTTCATTGAAGATGTCTTTAAAATTTATGCAGAAAAGAGTTCTGCCAATAGTTTCCTCTAAGTTGTGCTAGTTACTTGTCTAACATCCAAGTCCAAGTCCTTGATCCACATGGAATTTACTTTTGTATTTGGTGAAATATAGCATTTCAGTTTCATTCTTCTGCATGTTTCAACCCATTTTTTCCAACTCCATTTATTGAAAAGACTCATTTTTTCCCCACTTAGTAGTCTGGGCACCTTTGTCAAAGGTTAGATGTCCAGGATGTGGGGTCTTACTTCTTAGTATACTTAGTATACTATTCCACTGGTCTGTGTGTCTATTCATGCTCCATTACCAAGCAGTTTTTATGACAATGGCTCTATAATACAATTTAGATCTAGGAGTGTGATGCCTCCAGTTCTGTTCTTTCTTTTTTGTTTCTATTTCTTTATTGGGGAATTAATGTTTTACATTCAACAGTAAATACAATAGTTTGCACGTGCATAACATTCGCCAGTTTCCCATATAACAATACAATCCCCACTAGGCCCTCTATCATCCTTCATGGACTTGTATTCTCACGACTGTTTTGACAATTCTAGATATTTCCTGCTTCCAAATAAGAATTTGTAGCATTTGTTCTATTCTCTTAAAAAATGTGGTTGAGATCTTGATGGGGATAGAATTATTTTTTCTATGGCTCTGGGGGTAGTATATTCATTTTGATGATGCTAATTCTTCCAACCAATGAACATGGAATGTCTTTACACTTCTTTGTGTTTTTTCTATTTCCTTGAGTAATGACCCATAATTTCCATTATACAAGTCTTTCACTTCTTTGGTTTGGTTTTTTCCTAGATGTTTTCTTGTTCTTTTTTGTTGTTGTTGTTGCTATAATAAAATGAATTGACTTATGGATTTCCTCTTCTTCTAATTTAGCGTTTGCATAGAGGAATGCCACTGACTTTTGTATGTTAATGTTGTACCCTGAAGCCTTAGTGCATTGCCTGATTATTTCCTAAAGCTTATTGCTAGATTCCTTAGGTTTTTTTTTTTATATTGTCATGCCATCTGCAAATAGGGAGACTTAGACTTCTTCTCTTCCAACCTGTCTCCCTTGAATTCCTTGATCTTGCCTGATTGCTATGTCAAGAACTTCCAACCCTATGTTGAATAATAATGGTGATAGTGGGCAGCCTTGTCTAGTACCTGATCTGAGGGGAAATGCTTCCAGTTTTTCACCATTGAGTATTATGTTGGCTGTAGGTTTGCTATATATAGACTATAGTATCTTGAGGAACTTCCCATCTATTCCCATTTTTGTACTGTTTTGATCATAAAGGGATATTGTATTTTTGTCAAAGGCTTTCTCTGCATCTATTGATAGGACCATGTGGTTTTTGATATTGCTTTTGTTGATGTGTTGGCTCACATTGATTGACTTATGTATATTAAACCAACCTTGCATGCCTGGGATAAACCCCACTTGGTCATGATGAACAATCTTTTTAATATACTGCTGTATCAGGTTGGCTAGAATTTTGTTCAATATTTTAGCATCTATGTTCATAAGAGATATTGGTCTGTGGTGACTTTTTTGGATGTGTCCCTGTCTGCTTTTCGTATCAGAGTTATGTTGCCTTCATAGAAGCTGGCATGGAGTATTCTAGTGTCTTCAATCTTCTGGAAGACGTTTAAAAGTAGAGGTATTAGTTCTTCATTGAAGGTTTTGTAGAATTCATTTGCAAAACCATCTGGCCCAGGACTTTAATTTTTGGGAAGACTTTTGATAACTGTTTCAATTTCATTAGCTGTGATAGACCTGTTCATGTTATCCACTTCCTTTTTACTTAGTTTTGGAAGTTGGTAGGTATCTAGGAAATCATCCATTTCTTCTAGGTTCTCTAGCTTGGTAGCATATAGTTGTTCATAGAAGCCTTTCCTGATATGTTGAATTTCTGCTGTGTCTCTTTTTTAGTGTCCAATTTATTTTGTCTTCTCCTTTTTTTGTTCTGTAAGTCTGGCTAAAGGACTGTCAATTTTGTTCACTCTTTCGAAGAACTGACATTTACTTTCATTGATTTTCATTGATCTTTTGTATGGTTTTCTTATTCTCAGTGTTATTTATTTCTGCCTAACTTTAGTGACTTCTGTCCTTCTGGTTGCTTTAGGGTTCCTTTGTTCTTCTTCTTCTAGGTCTTTAAGATGTTCAGTCAGGCTGTTTATTTGTGCTTTGTCTTGTTTCCTAATGTGTGCTTGTATAGCTATGAACTTCCCTCTAAGTACTGCCTTAGCTGTGTCCCAAATAATTGGATAGCTTTTGTCTTCATTTTCATTGAAGACTCGAAGCAGTTTGATTTCTTCCTTTATTTCCTCTTTGACACAGAAGTTGTTAAGAAGTGTACTTTTGACCTTCCAAATTTTGGGACTGTTACTAATCTTTTGTTGATTGTTAAGTGTTAATTTAATTCCACTGGGGTCTGAGAAGATTCTGGGGATGGTTTCAATGCTTTTGAATTGGCTTATACTTTCTTTGTGGCATAACATATGGTCTATCCTTGAGAATGACCCATGTAGATTTGAGTAAAATGTGTATTCCAGTTTCTTGGGATCAATGACTCTGAAAATGTCCAATAGTTCTAGTTTATCTATCTCTTCATTTAGCTTCCTTATGTCTTTATTGATTTTATACCTGGATAATCTGTAGTTGAGACAGTGTGGTATTGACGTCCCCTACTATGACTGTGTTGCTGTTCATATATTGCTATAGCTCTTTCAGTAGATGTTTGATGTATTTAGATAGCTTCTTATTGGGTGCATAGATGTTAATAATTGTTTAGTCCTCTTGATTGACTGATTGACTGATCCTCTGAGCATTAAGTAGTGTCCATTCCTATCTTTTTTAATCTTATCTATTTTGAAGTATATCGTGTCAGATATGAGAATAGCTGTTCCTGCCCTTTTTTGTGGGTCAATGGCTTGTATGTTAGTTTTCCATCGTTTCACGTTGAGTCTGTGTCTTGTTGAGTTAGGAGGGTTTCCTGTCAACAGCATATTGTTGGGTTGTGTTTTCTGATCCATCTTCATACCCTGTGTCTTTTAATAGCTGAATTCAGTCCATTGAACTTTATTGGCATTTCTCAAAGATTGATGATATTCTAATGCCATTCTTGTAGAGTTTTAGAGTGTTCTGATAAATGACCTATTTATGGTGGTCTGAATGTTTCTAGAACTTCTTTCAGGGCAGGCTTGTTGATAGTTGATTCCTTCAACTGTTGCTTGTCTGAGAAGGTTTTGATGCCTCCATCTAGTCTGAATGACAGTCTAGCAGGATATAGTATTCTTGGTTGAAAGCCTTTCTCATTGAGCACTCAATAGATATCTTGCCATTCTCTTCTGGCTTGTAGTGTTTCTGTGGAGAACTCTGCTGCTAATCTTATGGGTTTTCCTCTGTAGGTGATTCTTTGTTTTTCTCTTGCAGCCTTCGGGATCCTTTCTTTATCCTTCTTCCTTTCCATTCTAAATAAGATGTCTCTTGGTGTCTTTAAGTCTGGGTTAATTCTGTTTGGGATCCTCTGGGCTTCTTGAATCTTTATGTCTTTGATGTTGTCTAGACTAGAGAAGTTTTCTGCTATTATGGCCTGAGAAATGCTTTCTTCCTCTCCCTCTCTTTCTTCTTCTGGTTAGCCAATAATGTGTACTTTGTTTCTTTTGAAGTCATCCCATAGGACTCTGTTGTTGCTTTCAGCATCTCTTAATCTCTTTTTGAGAGCTCTTTTTTTTTTTTTTTTTGGAGTTGTCTCTAATTCATCCTCGATCTTGCTAATTCTGTCTTCAGCCACATTTGTTCTATTCACTCTGCCCTCTACTTTTTTCTGGAGTTCATCTATTTTGTTACCCTTTTCTGATACTGTTTTAGCTTGTTCAGCTAGTTGTGTTCTTAGCTCAGCTACTTCAGCTTTTGGCTCTCTGATAACCTTGAGATAGTTAGTGTTTTCTTCCAGAGTCTCATTTGTTGTTCCTGTATTTCAGATTAAAATTGTTTCAAACTCTTTACTCACTGCTGTGATTATTTCCTTGGCTAATGTTTGGATGTTGAACTCATTATTTTGTACTTCACACTTTGGGGAGCTTTTAACTGGACTCCTGTCCTGGTTTGTTTCTCCATTATTTCTTCTTGTTGGTTTAACGATTTTATATATTATGTTATGAGTTCCCTCTCTCAATACTTTTCAAATTACTGATCACTATTTCCTGGATTGACTTGTGTCTACGTAAGGTAATTAAAGGATTCACAGTGGTGAAAGTTAACTGTTGTTTCAATAGTTTTTAATCCCTGAGTTGGAGCTCAGTGGTTTAAAAGACTATTTATTTTTCTTCCCTGTTGCCTATGGGAGCCTGAGGGCTTTTAAACTACAAATAGACTTCTTAGCTTATTCACTGACTCCTGACCAAGAGATAAAGCAGGGTGTGGCAGAGATACTCCAGTGATTATGCAAAGAGACTTTCACAGCCTGAGAGCTTTGCCATGGAGGTATAGGTTTCCCGGTTAGATATCTGGTGTCCCTCCCTGCCCCTGCTCCAGATTCTGAGTGCAGTAGCAATGAAGACTCAGAGATGCACTTGGTGAGTCTCCGGGAAGTCCTCTCCTACCTTCAGCTCTCCCTTTGTTGGTGGAAAAGACTGGAGGTGGTGTTTCAACTGATCAACTGAGGGACTGTTACCAGCCACTTAGTCTTTCCCTAGGCACCTCTCTGCCACCAGCCACACGTGTTTGTACTCCCCAGTCATTTTGTGGGTTCCTATAGTCATTCTTGTCCTGTCTGGTTTCTGTCCCATGTGGTCCCCTTTGATATTCCTAGTTGATCTGGGAGAGGAGAGGAGAGGAGAGGAGAGGAGAGGAGAGGAGAGGAGAGGAGAGAAATAGATCTGCTGCTGCTCCCCTATTATTTATCCCTCTGGGAATCTGGACCCTGCATCATTATGTGGTGCAAAAGTTTGAAGGTCTGGCTTCTGTAATTGCTTCCCCCCAAACATGGGAATTGACAGGTCAGTCCATACTCCTCGCCCGTCTTTCTCTTTCCATAGTGGGATGGGGTTTTGGGGAAGCAGGACTCCAGTGTGTATTGGTGGGTCATCTGTCCAGGGAAGTGCGGTTGGCATTGTGGTAGCATTTGGAACCTGGTGACTGAAAGAAGAGCTAACATATAAAGCCAAATAAATTGTTGACTAATCATGAACCTAATGGCTGGAATAGTGCAGATGAAGATTCGAGGGTCTTAGTTTTGTAGATAGTAGCCCTATTTTAGTTATATTCCAAAGGGTCTATGACTATACTCCTGTTTTTTTATTTTCATTTATTTATTTATTTATTTATTTATTGTTTTTCTGAGCCTGAAGTCTGACATGCAGGTGGGCCCAAGATATTGTCTGGGGAGATGTTGTCATGGCTATAAAAAGGAGCAGAAAGCTGGATGTGGGAGTAAAGTACTCCCAAATATGGGAAACTGAATAAATATTGTTGACTGTAAACCCCATCGATTTGATCTGATATGGGGCCTATATTTGAATTAGGATCCTGTGTGACCTCTTCATCCCTGTAGATCTGAGCTCACATTCTGTGGTCATGAGTAGGAACGTTCCAAGTTACCCCAGTTTCAGGACCCGTCTTCCTCATGTGGAGCATAGAGTATGTTGTCTAGTCTCCCTTCAGAGGATGGAAGATTCTCTGCCACTGTTGATCCGCATTGAAAAAATTGGTTGTCTAGAAAGCTCTCATGGATTTGTGCAGGCACTGAGCACCAGTGATACCTTAGTGACAATGAAGTAAGAATAAAAAGTACATGAAATACCAGCCAAAACTTTTTTTCTTCACAATTTTAAATGCCCTTTATTTTTCTTTTCTTATATAATGTTTTATTTATTTTTATTCTTTATTTTCACTTTCATTGCCCTTGTTTTTACATTGTTGTAGTGATTTTGTTGTGGATGTCATCATTGTTCAGTAGGACAGAGAGAAATGGAAAGGAGGGAAAGCAGAGAGGGGGAGAAAAAGGTAGGCACCTGCAGATCTGCTTCACTGCCTGTGAAGAGACTACTGCCCTGCAGGTGGGGAGCAGGGAGCTCTAACCAGGATCCTTACTTGGTTCTTCTGTTCGCTTAACCTGCTGCACTACCATCATACTCCCCATGATGACCTTTTTCATGCAGATCCACAGAGGAAGAGAGAGGTTTGGGAGTCAAGAAGTCTCCTCAGGTAGGCACACAGGAAGCCGGGTTTCACCAGGAGCACAGGCACTCAAGGCAGGGGTGAGAACTCTGGGGAAACATAATGGAGAGCCATGCTGGCAACAGAAACTCTTCTTCCATCTAGTGAAGTTAACACTCTTTCTGGGGTCTGGTGCCTTCCAAAGAATGACACATAATCTCTAGCTGACAGATATAAATATGGGTTATAAACTATGTGACAAATGTGTTAAAGAGATAATAAAGGGGGAGAGGTAGGATAGATAATATAATGGTTATGCAGAGAGACTCTGATGCCTGAGCCTCCAAAGTCCCAGGTACCAGAAAAAAGGAAAAGAAAAGAGAGATGTGTTGATCTACAAATGTGAAGAATGGGGACCAGGCAGTGGCACAGTTGGTAGGGCAGACATGACAATACACAAACACTCAGTTCAAGCCTAGGTCCTTGCCTTCTGCCCCCACCTGCAGGGGGAATGCATCACAAAAGGTGAAGCAGTGCTGCAGATGTCTCTTTCTCTCTGCATCTCTATCTTCTATCTCAATTTCTTTCTACCCCAACTCAATATATTTTTTTTCTTTAATGTCAAGAATGTGTTCTATAAAAGCAAGTATCCAGAGTTGTGCGCTGTGGGCTCTGTCACAGTCACCTTCATTGGTAACATTTTGTAGGATCTTCACTTCAAAATGTATTTGGAGACTCAACTCTATGGACATGAATGAAAATGAGTAAATTAATTGTACTGCGTCAAGCTAAAAAGCTTCTACACATTGAAAAAGCTATCCAAAGATAACCAGGTGACACAGTAACTAGGAGAAGATATTTGCACTTCCTACTTGTAGCAGTGACTGATCCTAAATATCTATAGGGAACTGGTACAAATTACAAGGGGAAAAAAAGCAATAAAAATATGACCCAAGCCTTGGATACTACCTAAAATAGACTTTCCTAGTTTCTTTCCATATGAGGACCCCTGGTTTTATCTGTTCTATCATTTTTTAAAAGGATTTTATTTATTTATGAATAAGATAGGAGGAGAGAGAAAGAACCAGACATCATTCTGGCACATGTGCTGCTAGGGATAGAACTTGGGATCCCATGCTTGTGAGTGCAAAGCTTTATCTCTGCCTCACCTCCCGGACTGCTATCTGTTCTCTTCTTACTTTCATGTTCCTGTTCATTAAACAATTTGTCATGCTTTATATCTTAATGCCTTTCACCCACCACGTTGAAGATTATACAATGATGCCATTCTGATTTCCATGGGCAGACAGAATCACTAATGTGTCCTGGAACCTCACCTCTGCAGAACCTTGCCCCATTAGGTAAAGATAGGAACAGCCTGGGGTTATAGATTGGCTGTAAAGAATTTTGGTCCATACTCCCAGAGGGATAAAGAATAGGGAATCTTCCAACATAGGGAATGGGATGTGGCACTCTGGTGGTGGCAAGTGTGGTGTTGTCCTTCTATTATTCTGTAGTCTTGTTAATCATGATGAAATCACTAAAAAGACTTTAAAAAAATTGTGGCCAAGGGGGGTGAGCAATGGCACAGTGGGTTAAGCGCACATGGCACGGATCACAGATCGCAGTTTGAGCCCACAGCTCCCCATCTGCAGGGGAGTCGCTTCACAGGAGGTAATTCAGGTCTGCAGGTGTCTATCTTTCCCTCCCCTTCTCTGTCTTCCCCTCCTTTACCCATTTCTCCTTGTTCTATCCAACAACAACAACATCAATAACAACAACAATAACCCCAACAATGATAAAACAACAAGGGCAACAAAAGGGGAAAAAATAACCTATAGGAGCAGTGGATTCATGGTGCAGGCACTGAGCCACAGCAATAACTCTGGAGGAAAAAAAACAAACACAAAAATGTGGCCAAATAACTGAACAGTTGTTGAAAGAAGAGGTTCACATGGCCCACAGACACCTGAAGAAATACATAACATTAGAGAATTGCATATTGAAACTACACTGTGATTCCACTTACCTTACCACTGAGATTCCATTACCTGATGATTCAACAATTAGTAAAGAGATAAAAGACAATTACCAGATAGTTAGAATCCTGTGGAATCTAGAGAACTGATACTCATGAATAAGAGAAAAAAAAAAAGGAAAAAAAAACCCCATACTGTGTGAGTACAGTTGTGATTGGGTCACAGAACTTTGGTGGTGGGTGTGGTGTAGAACTATGTCCTCTAATTTCCTGTGACCCAGTATTGATCACACACAAACTAAAGTCACACACTGAGATTCCACATTAAACCTGGAGAATGACCTACATAAACAAAACAAGAGATGACAAATGTTGGGTAAAGTAGTGGAGACAAAGGGACTTTATTATACTGCTTATGGGAATGTAAACTCTTCCTTTGGAAGACTGGAGGATCCTTTAATAAAAGTGAAATTACCTGATGATCCAGTGTAGGATTAAATGTATATATCTTAGTGTAGGGAAATTGTGAGGATACGGCTGAGCATGGTGTGGGACCTCCTATTGAAAAATGGGGGTCTAGATGGCATGACCTTCCTATTAGTCTCTCTCTACCTGAGATTGAGCATGGAGGAAAATGACCACCAGGAAATGTCCCTTCTGTCACTCTCCCTGCCTCACAAAAACTCTGAACGCAGCCCATTTCCTTGTTCCCAAACCAGATGGTTTACTTACTCAGAGGTAAATGGGAGTTCATCTTTCTTGATCACATATGACCCATATATTATTGTTTGGCTCCGTCAAACAATAACTAGGAGCATTTTCCTTACACCTCCACCCCCTCCGGTCCCTTTAATTTTACATGATCTATCTTCTCTCTGCCCTTAAGACCCTTTCTGTCTGCCAGTTATTGATAGCCTTACTTTCCTCATTCCATTGATCAACTAAACCCCTTGCTCAACATTTGCTAGGAATGCTCTGATCTGTTCCCAACCCATTACCTCTCTTTGCCCCTGTTCTCCCAAACCATATCTGGAATGGATAATTTACTTCCTCCTATGACCCCTTATAATTCTGGATGTGCTGTTCAATCAATGGATTGTTATCAGACACAAGTCCCCGGGTCATCTCTCGTAACGGCACTAGCACCGGATGCTGAGTTAGTCCTGTAGGCTCACTCCTTTCTTCTTTTAGCATTTACCCTTCTTCCGTAGCCAGTCAACAGCGTCAGGTTGAGCCTGATGTAAAGTTTCGAGACCTCCTTTGAATCTGGAGAGGTGGCAATCATTGACTATGTGGTTCATAGTCTGTCTGTAGCCGCAGGGGCAGTTCGGGTCATCTCTGGCCCCCAAGCGATGGAACATAGCGGCGCACTGGCCATGGCCTGTTCGATAGCGAACAGAGGGCCCAATCATAACGTGCTAGGTCAAAGCCGGGTTGACGCTTGCAGGGGTCTGTGATGAGGTGTTTGTTCTTTACCTCAGCTGACTGCCAGCTCTGTTTCCAAGAGACTGGAACAGACAAGTTCAGTGTAGGCGTAGGGGACCAGATTGGGTGAGAAGACGTCAAGCGTTGGACAGGGTGGGCGAAGATATCCGCGTAGATTGGCAGGTCCGGTCGAGCGTAGACATGGGAAATGAACTTCGATGATGCCGCATCCCGACGAATATCTGGCGGGGCGATGTTGCTAAGGACTGGCAGACATGGAACCGGGGTGGAACTGATGGTTCCAGAAATTATCCTCATGGAGGAATATAATTTGGAATCGACCAAGTGGACATGGGGGCTACGGAAGCATACTGGGGCACAGTATTCTGCAGTGGAATAGCATAATGCCAGAGACGATGATCGTAGTGTGGAAGCACTCGCGCCCCATGAGGAGCTGGCCAGTCTTGCAATGATGTTATTCCTCGCGCACATAGCAATAATAACAACAATAAACAACAATGGAAATAACAGGGAAAAATAAATAAATATATATATTTTAAAAAACTTGGACATCAGCTGTGTAAAGAACAAAAATGAGATTATACTGTAACTTTAAATATTTATATCTCATGTAAATTTAAAGGTATGAGCTCAAACTTTCATGAGCAGAAAAAATATACCTGTAGGTCTTAAAAATATTTTAGGACAGGCAAACATAACTTACTTTCATAGTATGCTCACGTGGCCATGCACTTGGCCCCAGTTTGAGCCTGACCCTCATAGTACTGAAGGAAGCTTCAGTGCTATAATAGCTATCCCGAATGAGGAGAAATACTTCTGAGGTAGTACTCAGGGGTGCACTGAGAGGGTAAGGAGGACAAGCAGGGAAGGAGAGAGGGAGGGAGTACTACTGCACTACAACTGAACCAGAAACCTACCTTTATGCACTGCAATGTTATGGGATTAATAATCCTAACTATGCCTCTAGATCCAGCCACAGCCAGCAGAATGGCTGGTATTGCAATCATATGTCCACCCACAAGTGTAAACATTTTCATCAACCTAATAAGTGTCAGTTAAGAAGTCACTGTTTTCAAAAAATAAAAGGGTTACAATTCAACACACGGGGGTTCTCAAGAACTGATAAAAGTTTCTGACACAGAAGTTCTCATTTCTCTTTATACCATTAGATTTAACAAGCCTTTTCATCAAAAAACTACACGGGGGTGAGGAGAGGTGATGGCACACAGGGTTAAGTGTACATAGTGCAAAGTGCACTGGCTCAAGAATCCCGATTCAAGCCCCAGGCTCCCACCAGCAGGGAGGGTTGCTTCACAAGCAGCAAAGCAGGTCTGCAGGTGTCTTCCTCTCCCCCTCTCAATTTTTCTGTCCTATCCAAAACAACAACAATAACAACAGCAACAACAATGGAACAAAGATGGCCACCAAGAGCAATGGATTTGGATTTGTAATGCAGGAATTAAGTCCCAGCAATGACCTTGGAGACAAAAAGAAAAAAAAAAGTATAGCATGTGATCAAACAAAAGCAATGCCTTCCACTCAATATTTATTATTTGGCTCTTTGCTTCACTACTCAGCTCTGCAGTGACAGCCAGACACTGCTTGTGTACCTATGAAATTTACTTACCCAAACAGTAGCCAGGGCCAGGGAGGTAGCCCTGCAAGAGGCACACCAAGCTTGTGTGACTGAAACCCCTGAGGTTCAGCTTCATATGCCAAGACCACCATATGCCAGAACTAGGCAGTGCTCTGATCTCTTCACAACTTTCACAAGGATCAATAACTATTGAACAAATCAAGTGCCCATCACCCAAGGCTACAGCATACTGGCCCTTACTATATTCTCAATAGTTTAAAATACTTGTAAAAAACTTTATTTATACTTTATTTATCATTATTGAATAGAGACTAAGAGAAGTGGAGAGGGAAGAGGGAGAGAAGAGGAGACACCTGCAGAACAGCTTCACCACTTGTGAACTTTATCCCTTCAGGTGGAAAGCAGGGGCTTGAATATATGTCCTTGCACACTGTAACATGTGGACTCAACCAGGTGCACCACAGCCAAGCCCCTGTAATTATAATTCTAACTAATTATTTACCTTGTGAGTAGTCATAACTTGTTATTAGTCAAAATGTTCTGTGCCAGTTCTGGGACGTGGCATAATGGATAAAGTGGTGGACTCTCAAGCATTAGGCCTTGAGTTTGGTCCCTGACAGCACATGTACCAAAGTGATAGCTGGTTCTCTCTCTCTCCCTCCTATCCCTCTCGCAAAAAAAAAAAAAAAAAAAAAGTTTTGTACCATATACTTAAGTTGCCGATATATTGCATACCATAGTCACAGCTGTACTTGCATGGCTGAGAGTTTAGCTTTCTCCTGAACTAAGATGATGAAGAAAATTTTTTGTAATGTTAGGTAATGGGGAATGTTCATAATATCACTTCTTTTAAAAATATTTTATTTTAATAAGAGAGAAAAATACAGGAGCGCAGGGGGTTAAGCGCATGTGGCACAATGTGCAAGGAGCAGCATAAGCATCCCAGTTTGAGCTCCAGGCTCCCCACCTGCAGGGGAGTCACTTCACAGACACTGAAGCAGGTCTGCAGGTGTCTATCTTTCTTTTCCCCTCTCTGTATTCCCCTCCTCTCTCCATTTCTCTCTGTCCTATCCAACAACAACGAAAAGAAGAATAACTACAACAACAACAACAACAAAAAACAAGGGCAACAGGGAACAAATAAATAATTTCTTAAAAAAGAGAGAAAAATACAGACACAGAAAGATTAGAGTACTGCTCAGCTCTGGCTTATGGTCGTGCTCATGACCAAACCTGGGACTTCAGACCCTCAAAAATGAAAGTCTGGGGGCCGGGCAGTAGTGCAGCGGGTTAAGTGCATGTGGCACAAAGTGCAAGGACCCGGGTAAGGAACCCTGTTCGAGCTCCAGGCTCTCCAACTGCAGGGGAGTTGCTTCAAAGGTGGCGAAGCAGGTCTGCAGGTGTCTACCTTTCTCTGACCCTCTCTGTCTTCCCCTCCTCTCTCCAGTACTCTCTGTCCTACCCAACAATGACAACAACAATAATAGTAACAACAAAGAATGATAAACAACAAGGGCAACAAAAGGGAAAAAATGGCCTCCAGGAGCAGTGGATTCATAGTGCAGGAATTGAGCCCCAGCAATAAACCTGGATGCAAAAAAAAAAAAAAGACAACAGAGAAAACAAAAATGAATGTCTTTTGCACCGAATAAGGGCAAGAGACTGGCATACATTAACAATGACTCTTTAGTCATCAGGCCACCCAATCAGTTGGGTCCTAGTCTGGGAGTCCTCATATTCCCAAACAGACATGATGGGCCTAGACCTCAAATAAATCCCTCTCTCCATTGTTACCGGTTATCTTTATCAGGAACAACACAATAGACCCCTTTTCAGGCCCCCATAAGACCTTGCCTTCAACATGGAACAACAATGGTAGAGAATGTTCCCAGTTCATCTTTCTGGTTCTTTTTTCCAGCCATGACAACATCTCCCAAGACAATAACTTGGGCGTACCTGCATATCAGATGTCAGGCTCAGGAAAAAAAAAACAAACAAACGCATGAGTACACTCATGGACACTTTCGAATATAACTAAAATAGACCTACTAACTATATACAAAATGGAAACACCCCAACTCTTCATCTGCACTATTTCAGCCTTTGGGTTCATGACTAGTCAACAATTTGTTTGGCTTTATATGTTAGCTCTTCTTTCAGCCACCAGGTTCCAGATGCTACCACTATGCCAACCGGACTTCCTGGACAGACGACCCCACCAATACACACTGGAGCCCTGCTTCCCCAGAACCCCATCCCACTAGGGAAAGAGAAAGACCAATTGGGAGTATGGATTGACCTATCAATGCCCATGTTCGGTAGGGAAGCAATTACAGAAGCCAGACCTTCAATCTTCTGTACCACATAATGACCTTGGGTCCATACTCCCGGAGGGATAAAGAATAGGAAAGCTTTCAAGGGAGGGGATGGGATATGGAGTTCTGGTGGTGAGAACTGTGCAAAGTTGTATCCCTCTTAGTATGTTTTTTGTCTGTGTTTTCTTTGTATAAATATAAGTTAAAAAATAAAAATAAATAATAAAGTCTTTTGCAGATCCACTATGCTGTCCCCCCAGCTGTGAATATGATTTTCCATGTCTAATCTTCCTAGTAATTCATCTATACATCTAACCACCCAGTAAAAGTAGCATATCATAATTTTTATTATTAGGAAAACTGCAATGACATCATAGGTACTTGTTATAATTATAATATTACACAACATGTGCTATGCTGTATAGTTATAAGCACTTATGTATAAATCATATTAGCAGTCCTGGGAAACAATCCTTTTTTAAAATTTATTTTTTATGTAAGAAAGGTTAAATTAACAAAACCATAGGGTAGGAGGGGTACAACTCCACACAATTCCCACCACCCAATCTCCATAGCCCATCCCCTCCCCTAATAGCTTTCCCATTCTCTATCCCTCTGGGAGCATGGACGCAGGGTCATTGTGGGTTGCAGAAGGTGGAAGGTCTGGCTTCTGTAATTGCTTCCCCGCTGAGCATGGACATTCACTGGTCGGTGCATACTCCCAATCTGCCTCTCTCTTTCCCGAGTAGGGTGGGTCTCTGGGGAAGCTGAGCTCCAGGACACATTGGTGGGGTCTTCAGTCCAGGGAAGCCTGGCCGGCATCCTGATGGCATCTGGAACCTGGTGGCTGAAGAGAGTTAACATACAAAGTCAAACAAATTGTTGAGCAATCATGGACCCAAAGGTGGGAATAGTGGAGAGGAAGTGTTGGGGGGGGGGGTAGTCACTGCAAACTCCAGTGTACTTCTGCTTTCAGGTATATATTTCCACTTGTTTATGGATACGTGTCAACATATGCTCTCTCTCACAGAACCTTGTGTATATCTAGGTTTGGGGACTTTGTCAGAAAGAGATCCACCTGGGATGGAATTAGAGAAAGCTATGAAAGGAAAGTTCTCACCTGAGTAATGAAGATGAAGGGTTGTCATTCCACACGTGAAGTCTCTGACACAGTCTGAGCTGAAGCATGTTGAGGTGGCAATTGTTGCCTTGATTAGGTTGCGATTGGCTGATGCAATATTATTTGATATGGATTGGGAGAGGCATGCGGGAAAGTGGGCCCTATCCTAAGGTTCCAGGACTGGGAGAAATATAGGCTGTATAGTGGAGATGTGAGGTTTCTGTTGTCTTAGGGTTCAAAAGACAATGGATAATTAAGGTTATCATCACATTATTTTGTAATTGGGTTAACTTTGAAAAGTCCTTTTGTTAGGGTTTGCTGTATAGTATCCAGTATCTTGTAAATAGCTGTGCAACTGGTTGCCTCTGAACCACTTGGTTGAGGCTTTTGAGAGAGTCCGCATATCAAATACACAGCCTGTCTTAAAAAGACTCAGTCTGTGTTTTTAAAACTTTGAGACATACAATTATTTTCCCCTCTCATTAATTAACTAGTGATTTATGTGACTACACTTTACTAGGAGTGTACATAGACACCATTCCCACCACCAAAAGACTGTGTGACCCATCCCACCCACCCAACCCCACCCCCCACCAGCCCAGGAAGCTGCATGTCTACCCCTCACCACAGGGTTTTTACTTTGGTGCCCTACTTTCAATTTAGTCAGATCCTGCTTTTAGTTTCCCTTTCAGCTCTTCACAGAATGGGAGAAGATCTTCACATGCCATATATCAGACAAGAAACTAATCACCAAAATATATAAAGAGCTCAGCAAACTTAGCACCAAAAAAGCAAATGACCCCATCCAAAAATGGGCAGAGCATATGAACAAAACATTCACCTCAGAGGAGATCCAAAAGGTTAACAAACATATGAAAAACTGCTCTAGGTCACCGATTGTCAGAGAAATGCAAATTAAGACAACACTGAGATACCACCTCATGCCTGTAAGAATGGCATACATCAAAAAGGACAGCAGCAACAAATGCTGGAGAGGTTGTGGGGACAGAGGAACCCTTTTACATTGCTGGTGGTAATGTAAATTGGTCCAACCTCTGTGGAGAGTAGTCTGGAAAACACTCAAAAGGCTAGACATGGACCTATCATTTGATCCAGTAATTCCTCTCCTGGGGTTATACCCCAAAGACTCCATAACACCCAACCAAGAAAAGGTGTGTATTCCTATGTTCATAGCAGCACAATTCGTAATAGCTAAAACCTGGAAGCAACCCAGGTGCCCAACAACAGATGAGTGGCTGAGAAAGCTGTGTTATATATATACACAATGGAATACTATCAAGAACAATGAACCCACCTTCTCTGACCCATCTTGGACAGAGTGAGAAGGAATTATGTTAAGTGAGCTAAGTCAGAAAGATAAAGATGAGTATGGGATGATCCCATTCATCAACAGAAGTTGAGTAAGAAGATGTGAAAGGAAAACTAAAAGCAGGACCTGACCAAATTGTAAGTAGGGCACCAAAGTAAAAACCCTGTGCTGAGGGGTAGACATGCAGCTTCCTGGGACAGTGGGGAGTGGCAGTGGGTGGGAGGGATGGGGCACAGTCTTTTTGGTGGTGGGAATGGTGTTTAGGTACACTCCTAGTAAAATGTAGTCATATAAATCACTAGTTAATAGGAGAGGGGGAAATTAATTGTATGTCTTGAAGTTTTTTAAAACACAGACTGAATCTTTTTAATATATAGGCTGTGTATTTGATATGCAGACTCTCTCAAAAGCCTAGACCAAGTAGATCAGAAGCAACCAATAGCACAGCTGTATACAAGATACTGGGTACTGTACAGCAAACCCTTACAAAAGGACTTTTCAAAGTTAACCCAATTACCAAATAATGTGATGATAACATTAACTATCCATTGTCTTTTTGAACCCTAAGACAGCAGGAACCTCACATCTCCACTATGAGCATCTACTTCCCCCAGTCCTGGAACCCTTCGATAGGGCCCACTTTCCCATATGCCTCTCCCAATCCATATCAAATAATATTGCATCTGCCGATCACAATCTAATCAACGCAACGATTGCCACCCCAACATGCTTCACTTCAGACTGTGTCGTACTTTTTATTTTTTACTTCAATGTCACCAAGGTGCTCAGTGTCTGCACATGAGATCATTCATGAGATCATTCTAGACAACCATTTTTTCAGTGTGGATCAGCAACAGCAGAGAATGTTCCATCCTCTGAAGGGAGACTAGACATCATACTCCATGCTCCACATGAGGAAGATGGTTCCTGAAACTGGGGTAGCTTGGAACGTTCCTACTCATGACACAGAATGTGAGCTTAGATCTACAGGGATGCTGACATCACATAGGATCCTAATCCAAATATGGGACCCACATCAGATCAAATCGATGGGGTTTACAGTCAATAATATTTATAAAGTTTCTCATATTTGGGAGTACTTTCATCCCTCATCCAGCTTTCTGGTCCTTTTTATAGCCATGACAACATCTCCCCAGAAAATAACATGGACCCACCTGCATGTCAGATGTCAGGCTCAGAAAAACAAAAAACAAATAAATAAATAAATAAAAATAAAAAAACAGGAGTATAGTCATAGACCCTTTGAAATATAACTAAAATAGGGCTACTATCTACAAAACTAAGACCCTCAAATCTTCATCTGTACTATTCCAGCCTTTAGGTTCATGATTAGTTAACAATTTATTTGGCTTTATATGTTAGCTCTTCTTTCAGCCACCAGGTTCCAGATGATACCACCATGCCAACCGGACTTCCCTGGACAGACGACCCCACCAATACACACTGGAGCCCTCCTTTCCCCAGAACTCCACCCCACTAGGGAAAGAGAAAGACCAGTTGGGGGTATGGATTGACCTGTCAATGCCCATGTTCAGTGGGGAAGCAATTAAAGAAGCCAGACCTTCAACCTTCTGCACCAAATAATGACGCTGGGTCATTATGGGATAAAGAATAGGAAAGCTATCAGGGGAAGGGATGGGACACAGAGTTCTGTTGGTGGGAACTGTGTGCATCTGTACTCCTCTTATCCCATGGTTTCTGTCAATGTTTCCTTTTTATAATTAAAAATTAAAAAAGAATCAAAGGAGAAAGGGGGAGAAGAAGGGAGAAAAACACCTGCAGTTCCATCAGTGATCCAAAATTTACAAAATTGTCAGAATTATTTTTTTGCCATCAGTGTTATCACTAGAACTCCATGCCTGCAGGATGAATGCACTATTGCCAGTGGCCACTTCTCCCTTCTATTTATTTGATAGGGGGTGAGAGACAGAGATAGAGAGAAAGACTAAGACACCTGTAGCACTGCTCCACCACTAGTGAAGCTTCCCCCTTGAAGTAGAGAATTCGGTTCTTGTACCTGGGTTCTCTTGCATGGTCACACATATGCTCTAACAGATACACAACCACCTGGCCTCTAACACCATCAGCTTTAGAGTTAAAAGCATAGCTTAGAATGAGCAATATACCTCTATACATATCCTTCCAATGCTCCTTGAGAACATGTTCCAAATTTCCATTTACACACTGAGTCCCCTCAACTTTGGGACATGGCCATGAGAGATAGAGGAATACCAACAAACATCCCTGATCACAGATCCAAGGTTTTATCATAAAATATTCTTCTCTTTACCCTTCAGATATGTACTATTCAATTTTACAGTTTGACAGAAAATTATTTAAGAGATTGTCTGCCTCCCAGAGGGAAAGATGAACAGAGGACTCTGAATTCCAATTCCATCAGGACCCACTGGGCAAGGGAAAATAAAACCATTCAGAAGTAGTAGGTGTGCCTTGGAAAGGAAGAGAAGGCAGGAGTATAAAGGGGGTGGGGGCACAAATATATATATAAATATAGAGAATTATAGAAAGAACAGTCAACCTCTATCTGTGTTTTTGGAGAAATATCGCAGTTTCTAGTAGAGGGAGTAGGGATACAGAGTTATGCTGATGGGAAAGGTGTACCCCAGTTACCTTCTAATTTTGTAAACCAATATTAAATCACTAATGAAAACATTCTGGTAAGTTTATAGATAAAAAAAGAAAGATCATCTGAGTTTTCACAAGTGTTTTGCTTATATGATCATCTTCATTATCAGTCTGGAATGCTCGTTGCTCTTTGTATTCAATTTCTGATCTAACCAACAACTGAAATGCTTCCATCTGTTGTTAATTGTTGCTACTGAACAAAAATGAAAATTTATACATTTCTGATTCTGCTCATTAAAAGCAAAAAGCAAATCTATAAAGATGGCATTGTCTTTCATATTATTTTAATGCTAATGGAGTAGCTTTTTCATATACTATATAGGGGGGCACCAATGAAATGAAATATCTCACTTGGAAAGTGTGTTGCTTTGCCATGTGCAGAACCCAGCTTGTAGCCCAGTCCCCATAGCACTAAATGAAGATCTGGTGCTGTGGTCTCTTTCACTCTGCCTCTCTTTTAGAGATATAAAGGTAGAGATAGGGTTGAAGATGAGTCTAGGTCATGAAAAGCCTTGTGGAGTGCACAAGCTACAATGCACATGGACCAGGGTATAAGCCACTGGCCTAACCTGCATGGGAAACACTTCACAAGTGGTTAAACAGTGCTGCAGGTGTCTCTCTGACTCTTTCCCTATCTATTGTCCTAATCCCCTCTCAAGTTCTCTGTCTCTAATCATTTTTTTTTTGCCTCCAGGGTTATCTCTGGGGCTCTGTACCTGCACTAGGAATGCACTGCTCCTAGAAGCCATTCTTTTCCCATTTTGTTGCCCTTTTTCTTGTTGTTATTGTTGCCATTGCTGTTGTTGTTTTGGATAGGTCAGAGAGAAATCAAAAGAGCAGAGTGACAGATGCAATGTCAGGCCTGCTGTATGGCACAGCGCCAGCAGGCTAGGGCTAACCACAAAGCAGGGAGTCCTAAGACTAAATTGAAACTTTTTTGCTTACATTGATAATTTAAACACTTATTGGCAATATTGAAAATACACAAGTATTACCTGAGGACAATGATGGAGGCAAAGTCAGGCCTGCTGTATGACACAGCCCCAGCAGACTAGAGTTAACCACAAAGCGTGGAGTCCTAAGACTAAACTGAAGCTATTTTTTCTTACATTGATAATTTAAAGACCTATTGGTTATATTGGATATGCACAAATAATACCTGGGAACAATAAAAGGAGATCTCTGGGGGAAGTACATTGTGACAACAATTATAGCAGTGAGTGTAACAAGACTAAAAATGGCCTAAGAGCAAAAGCTGCTGTACCTACTGGGAGGCTTTCAGAAAAAGAGCTATTTGTCACCATTACAGCTTCTCTATCAGCTGTACTTAGACCAAAAACCAGAATCATGTGTGGCATGTAGCATGAGTGACAGACTGTAATCTCCATCTAAATATAAAGAGGCCCTATTGCGTACCCTCACTCACATACCCTTGCTTCCACTTATAGGCATACATGATGAATGTAGAAGTTGTGCAGTTAAATAGCTAATGTTAGGGTATATGGGTAGAAGTAAGTAAACTTTCATTACCTAAAATTCAGTGAACATTCATATATGCAAAGGTTAACCATAAGAGAGTCAGCATGGTGTATGTTTACTTTATAGCAGAAGACTTCTTTTTTCATATTTATTTATTTATTTATTTATTTATTCCCTTTTGTTGCTCTTGTTTTATTGTTGTAGTTATTTGTCTTGTCATCGTTGTTGGATACGACACAGAGAAATGAAGAGAGGAGGGGAAGACAGAGAAGCGGAGAGAAAGATAGACACCTGAAGACCTGCTTCAGTGCTTTTGAAGTTACTCCCCTGCAAGTGGGGAGCTGGGGCTCAAACTGGGATCCATAGGCCGGTCCTTGTGCTCTGTGCCATGTGAGCTTAACCCACTGTGCTACCGACCAACTCCCAGAAGATTTCATTAAAAAAAACTTGGTGTATAATCTAGTTCGACCCATCCAAGAATGGGTTAAGAAGAAAGGCTATTAGACTTAGCTCCAGGGAAAAATATTTATTCACACAGAAGGTCAGAACAGAGAGACAGTCAGAACACAGATGGTCATTTAAGGGAAAATTTAGACTACTCCAGACCAAGGGAAGTTTCAAGGGTAGATTTAGACTACCCCAGACCCAGGAAACTTATAAGGCAAGACTGGGATGCCCCAAACAGAGGTAACTTTTCAAATAATATATACCTATAATAATAATATAATAATAATAATATTGTTTAAGATTATTCCTGCTGTTAATGGAAATGAGGCTTCTATGAACAACTATATGCCACCAAGCTAGAGAACATTGAAGAAATGGATAATTTCCTAGATATGTAGGAACTTCCATAGTTAAATAAAGAGGAACTAGATAATATGAACAGGCCCAACACAGCTAATGAAACTGAAACAGTGGGAGATTCCAGAAGCTGCTAGTGGCTTGAGCTCTGACTTCATCTACTGGAAACAGTAGGATTTTTTGCCTTTAGTAGGGCAGTCAATAAGAGGCCCTAGCTTTGACACCAAGGAGGTGACTATAACTCAATTTGGGTTAGAAAATAGAGTAAAAAGAAAGGGAAATTTTTTTTTTAATTATTATTCCCGAAGAGCACCCCGTCCCCCCCTCCCCCCATAACCAGTTCCTGGGGGCCACAGATCTGGTCCTAGCAGGCTCCCCTGCTGAGCTTCTTTCTTTACCAAGATTCCTGTACCACAAGGGGATGTAATTCATTCTAATTTTATTCCTTCTGAAACCTTCGGCCTTCTTTCTTTCTAAGTAGCCAATCAGCTGCCTCTGCTCAGGGGGCCTGAGGCAATCTGGAGCCATACAAGCTGAAGACAGGAGAGGGTTTTTTAATCTGTTCTATTTTATGATCAATACAAGATAAACACATATCCCTTTTCCCCTCTCCTTCAGGTTGACCAGAATTAACTCTTAGTGTATTTTCCATTGCTAGGGGACTAGGTGACTTATTCACTGCTAAAATAACTTGTTTGACTCTTCTTACCACCCCTACCCATTTTCTCCCTCCCCCGCCATATAACTAATTAAATAATAATAAATGAATAAATACATGACTCTCCTTTAACTGTTCTTATATTACTGTTCTTTTTCTTATCTTTTTTTTCTCTCTCTCTCTCTTTTCTTCTTTTTCTCATTCTTGTCATCCTTTCTTCCTTCCTCCTTCAACTTAGTGAATTCACTGTTACACGTTTGGGAATTATTTTGGGGAAGAAATCTGAAACAGGGTGGACTCTCTCTGCATGTATCTCTGCTCTACTTCCCTTTCTCCTCTAGCTACGCTAGAGTATACAGTGTATAATAGATTTGCATAACTGTCTATTCCTGCTATGCTTGTCTAGTCCTGAGGATTTTTTTGTTTTTTACTTTCTGAATAATCAGCTGCCTCTGCTCAGGAGGCTTGAGGCAATATGGGACAGGATTTTTACCATACTCTATTTTATTATTAATATTATATAAAGGTGTATCTCTTTCCCTGCTTCCTTTAGGCTGACCAGAATTAACTCTTAGGGTATCTTTCATTACTAGGGGACTGGGCATATTATCCACTACGAGACAAACTTGTTTCACTACTCCTACCTACTCTACAGACTCTCCTCTTCTCCCTCCTCCTAGCTAATTAAAAAATTAAATTAAATTAAAAATTAATTAGCCAATTAAAAATGTTCCTTTCAATGCTCTTTTATTACAGCTGTTTTTCATTTCTCTCTCTTGTTTCTCTTTTTTTACCTTGTCTTCCATTTCTTCTTCCTTCTTCTTTGTCTTTCTGAATTCACTGATATTCATTTGTGAATTATTTTGGGGAAGAAATCTGACTCAGAGTGGACTCTGTATGTGTGTATCTCTGCTCTACTTCCCTTTCTCCTCTTGCTACCCCTAGAATATACAGTGAATAGTGGATTTGCATAATTATCTATTATTGCTATTCCTTCTTTCCTTTCTCTGTCTTCTACACTTGGACTTGTTTGCCATTTTTTCACAGACTGGAGACATTGTTTGGCTAACTGGTAGTGAACAAATTATTTCAATCCTTGCTTCAGTTGCTATTATAATTCCTGAGGTTGGTGATTGCATTTGTCATGTATTTAGTACAGTGTTGCTTGTACTCAAAACAAAACAATTGAGGAACAACAGAACATAAAAATAAGAAACACATAAATCAAAAAAATGAGTATATCAAAAACAAATAAAACTGATACTCCAAAGAATGAAGACAAGAGCCCAGAAGAAACTACAAATCACCAAGAAGTAACCATAGATAAGAAAAGTATGTAAGCAATAACAAACTTATTAATCACAGAAATGAAAACAACATTAGAGGAAAGGAATGGCAGTATTAGGGAAACAACAGTTGAGACTCCCAATGAAACTGATTATCTAGAGGCAATTAGAGAACTGGAGACTTGTCTTAAGTGGCCTCCCCCAGGGCTCTGTTCTGGCTCCTACACTATTTAATATCTACATCAATGACCTCCCAGAAACTTCTTCAAGGAAGTTCATCTACGCCGATGACATCTGCTTTGCAACTCAGGCATCCAGGTTCGACATCCTCGAGGAAACACTCACGAAAGACATGTCTCTGATATCTGATTACTGTAAAAAATGGCGACTAATCCCTAGCACTGCAAAAACGGTATCATCTGTTTTCCATCTACACCATGCCTCAGCCTCGCGTGAGCTTAATGTGCAGCTTGGCGATACGAGAATCCGCCATGAAGCCCAGCCAGTCTATCTTGGCGTTACTCTCGATCACACTCTGTCATTTCACAAACATCTCATAAAAACTGCAGCAAAGGTGGGCGCAAGGAATAACATCATTGCAAGTCTGGCCAGCTCCTCATGGGGCGTGAGCACTTCCACACTACAATCATCATCTCTGGCATTATGCTATTCCACTGCAGAATACTGTGCCCCAGTATGGTTCCGTAGCCCCCATGTCCACTTGGTCGATTCCAAATTATATTCCTCCATGAGGATAATTTCTGGAACCATCCATTCCACCCCATTTCCATGGCTGCCAGTTCTTAGCAACATCGCCCTGCCAGATATTCATCGGGATGCGGCATCATCTAAGTTCATTTCCCACGTCTACGCTCGACCGGACCTGCCAATATACGCGGATATCTTCGCCCACCCTGTCCAACGCTTGACGTCTCGTCACCCAATCTGGTCCCATATGCCTACACTGAACTTCTCTGTTCCAGTCTCTTGGAAACAGAGCTGGCAGCTAGCTGAGGTAAAGAACAAACACCTCATCACAGACCCCTGCAAGCGTCAACCCGGCTTTGACTTAGCACGTTATGACTGGGCTCTCCTCAATCACTATCGAACAGGCCATGGCCAGTGCGCCGCTATGTTCCATCGCTGGGGAGCCAGAGACGACCCGAACTGCCCCTGCGGCTACAGACAGACTATGACCCACATAGTCAATGACTGCCACCTCTCCAGATTCAAAGGAGGTCTCGAAACTTTACATCAGACTCAACCTGATGCTGTTGACTGGCTACGGAAGAAGGGCAAACGCTAGTAGTAATAGTAGAGAACTGAAAGCTGAAATAGCTGAACTGAAGAAAGAAGTTGATGGAAGGGAAAGCAGACTAACAGAAACAGAAAACAGAATTACTCACACACAGCATGAGTTAGAGAGAACTAATAAAGATGTGAAAGAGCTCAAAAAGAGATTGAGAGACACTGAAAACAACAACAGAGACATATGGGATGATCATAAAAGAAATAACATTTGTATAACTGGCCTGACAGAGGAAGAAAGACAGGAAGGGGAAGGAAAAATTCTAGAGAAAATTATAGAAGAAAACTTCTCAGGCCTGAACCACAGAAAGAACATCAAGATTCAAGAGGCCCAGAGAGTTCCAAAAAGAATCAACCCAGACCGGAAGACATCAAGACAAATCATAGTCACAATGAGAAGAAGTAAGGATAAAGAATAAATCCTAAAGGCTGCAAGAGGGAAACAAAAAGTCACATACAGGGGAAAACCCATAAGACTATCAGCAGTCTTCTCCACTCAGACTCTAAAAGCCAGAAGAGAATGGCAAGATATCTATGGAGCCCTGAATGAAAAAGGGTTTTAATCAAGGATAATGTATCCTGCTAGACTTTCATTCAAACTAGATGGAGTCATCAAAACCTTCTCAGACGAACAACAGCTAAAGGAGGCAACCATTACCAAACCGGTCCTGAAAGAGGTTCTAAAAGACCTCTTATAAACAAGAACATCACTATAATACTTGCAATATATCAGAGCAAACAAAAATTGTTGAACAATGGCACTACAATACATTAAATACATAATATCAATAAATGTCAATGGCTTAAACTCACCCATCAAAAGGCACAGAGTGGGGAGATGGATCAGAAAACATAACCCAATCATATGCTGCTTGCAAGAATCCCATCTGACACTACAAGATAAACACAGACTTAAAGTGAAAGCATGGAAAACTATCATACAGGGTAAGTGACCACAAAAAAAGGCAGGAACAATAATTATCATCTCAGACACAATAGATTTTAAATTAAATAAAGTAATAAAAGATAGACAAGGACATTGCATAATTATTAGAGGATCAAATGAGCCAAGAAGACTTAACAATTGTTAACATCTATGTACCCAATGAGGGACCATCTAAATACATCAAGCACCTACTGAAAGAAGTTCAAAAATACATCAATAGTAATACAATAATAGTGGGAGACTTTGATATCCGACTCTCAAACGTAGATCAACAAAGCAGAGAATCAACGAAGATAGAAGATAATTAAATGAAGAGATTGACATACTAGACCTCTTGGACATTTTCAGAGTCCTTCACCCCAAAAAACTGGAATACACATTCTTTTCAAATCCATATAGCACATACTCAAGGATAGACCACATGTTAGGCCGCAAAGATAGCATCAATAAATTCAAGAGCATTGAAATCATCCAAAGTATCTTCTCACACCACAGTGGAGTAAAACTAACATATAACAACAAACAGAAAACTATTAAAAGTCAAAGAACTTGGAAACTAAACAACATACTCCTTAAGAACCACTGGGTCAGAGAGTCAGTCAAGCAGGAAATTCAAATGTTCCTGGAAACAAATGAAAATGAAGACACAACCTATCAAAATATTTGGGACACAGATAAAGCAGTATTGAGAGGGAAACTTACAGCCATAAAAATCACATATTAAACAACAGTAAACAGCTCAAATGAATGACCTTACTGCACACCTCAAGGACTTAGAGGAAGAGTAACAAAGGAACCGTAAAGCAACCAGAAGTACAGAAATCACTAAAATTAGAGCAGAAATAAACATCGAAAATAAGAGAACCATACAAAAGATCAATGAATTCAAATGTCGGTTCTTTGAAAGATTAAACAAAATTGACAACCCCCTAGCCAGACTCCTCAAAAAAAAAAAACAAAAAAAAAAAAAACAGAGAAGACGCAAATTAATAGAATTGTAAACTATAAAGGAGATATCACGACTGCCACCACAGAAATCCAGAAAATCATGTGAAACATCTATGAAGAACTATACGCCACCAAGCTAGAGAATCTGGAAGAAATGGAAGCATTCCTAGAAACATATGCCCTCCCATAAGTGAATCAAGAAGAACTACAAAACCTAAATGCATTAATCACAGACAAAGAAATTGAAACCATTATTAAGAATCTCCCCAACCACAAAAGTCCTGGACCAGATGGCTTCACAAACGAATTCTACAAAACTTTCAGGAAACAGTTAGTACCCATAGTTTTTAATATTTCCATAAGATTGAAGAAACAGGAATACTCCCTTCCACCTTCTAAGAAGCCAACATCACACAGATACTAAAAGCAGATAGGGAAACAACAAAAAAAGCAAACTACAGACCAATATCTCTGATGAACATAGATGCCAAAATATTAAACAAGATCTTGGCCAACCGGATACAGCAGCACATCAAAAAAATTGTTCATCATGAACAAGTGGGATTCATCCCAGGAATGCAAGGCTGGTTCAACATCAGTAAGTCTATCAATCTCATTCACCACATCAATAAAAGCAAAGCCAGAAACCACCTGATTATCTCAATAGATGCAGAGAAAGCCTTTGACAAAATCCAACACCCATTCATGCTCAAAACTCTACAAATAATGGGAATAGATGGGAAATTCCTCAAGATAGTGGAATCCATATATAGCAAACCTACAGCCAACATCATACTCAATGGAAAGAAGGTGAAAGTATTTCCCCTCATATCAGGGACTAGACACGCCTGTGCACTGTCACCATTACTCTTTAACATAGTATTGGAAGTTCTTGCCATAGCAATCAGGCAAGAGAAAGAAATTAAAGGAACACAGATAGGAAGTGAAGAAGTCAAGCTCTCACTATTTGCAGACGATATGATAGTATGCATAGAAAAACCTAAAGAATCCAGCAGAAAACTACTGGAAGTTATTAGGCAATATAGCAAGGTGTCAGGTTATAAAATCAGTGTACAAAAAAATGTGGTATTTCTCTATGCAAACACTAAACCTGAAGGAGAAGACATCCAGAAATCACTCCCATTCACTGTTGAAACAAAATTAATAAAATACCTAGGAGTAAAGCTGACCAAAGAAGTGAAAGACTTGTATACTGAAAACTATGAGTCACTCTTTAAGGAAATAGAAACTGATACCAAGAAATGGAAAGACATCCCATGCTCATGGATTGGAAGAATTAATATAATCAAAATGAATATTATCCCCAGAGCCATACACAAACTTAAAGCGAAACCCATTAAAGTTCCACCAAGCTTCTTTAAGAAAATAGAACAAAAATACATTCATTTATCTGGAACCTGAAAACACCTAGAATTGCCAAAACCATCTTGAGGAAAGGAAATAGAAATGGAGGCATAACACTCCCAGATCAAAATATATTATAAGGCCATCATCATCAAAGGAGCCTGGTACTGGAAGAAAAATAGGCACACAGAGCAGTGGAACAGAATTGAAAACCCAGATCTGAACCCCCACACCTATGGTTATCTAATCTTTGATAAGGGGGCCTAAAGTATTAAATGGAAGAAGGAGGCTCCCTTCAATAAGTGGTGCTGGGAAAACTGGGTTATAACATGCAGAAGAATGAAATTGAAACACCTTATTTCACAAGAAACAAAATTCAACTACAAATGGATCAAAGACCTGGATGTCAGACAGGAAACTATCAAATACTTAGAGGAAAACATTGGTGAAACACTTTCCCACCTAAACCTCAAGGACATCTTTGATGAAACAAATCCAATTGCAAGGAAGACTAAAGCAGAAACAAACCAATGGGACTACATCAAATTGAAAATCATCTGCACAGCCAAAGAAACTATCACACAAACAAAGAGATCCCTCACAGAATGGGAGAAGATCTTCACGTGCCAAACATCAGACAAGAGACTAATCACCAAAATAGACAAAGAACTCAGCAAACTTAGTACCAAAAAAGCAAATGACCCCATTCAAAAATGGGCAGAGCATATGAATAAAACATTCACCTCAGAGGAGATGCAGAAGGCTAACAAACATATGAAAAAATGTTCCAGGTCGCTGATTGTCAGAGAAATGCAATTAAAAACAACATGAAGACACCACCTCACTCCTGTGAGAATGGCATACATCAAAAAGGACAGCAGCAACAAATGTTGGGGTGGCTGTGGGGACAGAGGAACCCTTCTACACTGCTGGTGGGAATGTAAATTGGTCCAGCCTCTCTGGAGAGCAGTCTGGAGAACTCTCACAAGGATAGACAAAGACCTTCCATATGGCCCAGTAATTCCTCTCCTGGAGATATACCCCAAGGATTCCATAATGCCCAACCAAAAAGATGGGTGTACATCTAAGTTCATAGCAGAACAATTCATAATAGCTAAAACATGGAAGGAACCCAGGTGCCCAACAACAGATTTCCAAAGCCTGGACATAACACTGAATAAAATAACTTGAATATTAAAAATATACATAACTCCCCACACCTATGGACATCTAATCTTTGATAAGGGGGCCCAAAGTATTGAATGGAAGAAGGAGACTCTCTTCAATAAATGGTGCTGGGAAAACTGGGTTGTAACATGCAGAAGAAGAAATTGAACCACCTTATCTCACCAGAAACAAAAATCCACTCCAAATGGATCAAAGACCTGGATGTCAGACTGGAAACTATCAAATACTTAGAGGAAAACATTGGTGAAACACTTTCCCACCTAAACCTCAAGGGCATATGCGTGTACACCTATGTTCAGCAGCACAATTTGATATATACATACATATATATGTACATATATATATATATAAAGGAATAAAACATAGCTATTAAGCTAAAATTATTATTCCCATAATTATGGGAGATAGAAGAACACAGAGTGCATACTCTCTTGATTTATCCCATGTGGATATTTTAATTTATGTGCCTGGTGAAGAAGTGCCTTACCTCTTTGATATGGAGACATAGCCTCACACTGTATTCCCTTTGTGCTTGCTCTCCTGGCAATTAAAACACTGGCTATAGTTGCTACCCCTCCCTTCCCTCCACATTGCTAAGCTAATGGGCCCCAGACAGCAGTGCTAAAGTTTAACTGATGACTAGGGAGTAAATTGAGCTGTCTCTAGACTGATGCATGCCAGGCACTAGGTCTCCCCTTTCTTTACGCACACCACAGATAAGGAAGATGTATAGCAGTAACCAGAAAGATTGCCTTTGTCTATTTCTGCCTACTTTTTAATAATGAAAAAAACCTGCTCTCTCCACCCTCCTGCTGAGGGGGACCTCAGTAAAACTGTGTGCTTTTCAAAGGTGCAGAGAGAACTTCCCAGAGTGACATGGAGTCTCTTAAACACCGGTGTCATAAAGTCCTCTAATGAACCAAATACTGGATCAAGTCTTGTGCTATGGGGATCATTTATGTAACATAATGAGTCCACCTTCTCTGACCCATCTTGGAAGGAGATAGAAGGAATTTTTTCCTGAGCCTGACATCTAATATGCAGGCTCTCTGGGGATTTTGTGTCATTGTTGGAAAAAAAAGACTAGAAAGCTAGATCAAGGAAAAGAGTAGGGAGAAAAATTTTTATTGGATGGTAAGTTCAAGGCTTTAGTCACTGAGCACCCACCAAGGAAGTCTTCCACTAGCATTGCTTCCAGGGAGCCTATGAGTTATCCAGGTCCTGGTCTATAGACCAGGTGTAACTCTCCTCTTTCCTTAGTCTCCAAAAACCTCAAACTGTGGGTTCAGGTATAGCAAACACAGAAGCTTCAAAGAGTCATCCAAACAGTGTTCCTTCCTTCCCTAGATGAGTGCAATACCCCAGAGGTTCCATCAGTGTCTAACAACACTGGCCTCCAAAGTTCTCTGCCAAGTACACTTTGACACCACTGTACTGGATCTGGTGACAGAACTAGAAAAAGGATGTTCAAACTGAAACCAAAACCCAAAGTCATCCCCACCCACCCTGCAGAAGAGTACCTTTTCAGACCTCAGTTTAGAAGAGACCAGTAGCAGTCAGATTTAGCCTAAAACGAGAAGGAGAGCAAGTCTGTGACTTTTGCATAACCAAATCCAGACACTCAATCCTGGGAGACAGGCTTATTTCAGAATTATCAGGCTGAATTATTTCAGAATTCTGAGTGCTGCTCAGAAATGAGAATTCTCCTAATGTCCTATTCAGATCCAGTGAACAATATTTTGGCCCATTCCTAGAATTGAATTCAAGTTAAAAAGCATCAGTGAAACACTGGACAGTAGTCTGTGACTTCTGCAAAACCAAGTCCAGACACTCACTCCCAGAAGACAAGCAGGCTTACTTCAGAATTATCAGGATGGCTGGGGTGTTGCTCTGAACTGAGAATTCTTGTGCCCTATTCAGGTCCAGTGAGCAGACAAACATTTTGACCCACTTCTAGAACTGAATTCAAGTTAAAAACCAGATTGTATAGAATTACTGAAAATATCACACCAAAAGTCAAATAGGCAAAGACAATCTTCAAGGTAGGCCAAAGATTTTAGGTATCATCTCCTAAAACCAGTGGGAAATGTGACAGGGTCACACTTCCCACTTCCTTAACATAACTGACTCCATCTTGACTTAACCTCAACCTATTCAACCACTTTACTTGCCAAGAAAAAAGTAGATACTAGTGTTCTGAAATTATTAATTGTCCATTGTTAATTTTTTCTGTAACGGGTTGTACTGACTGCGGCAACAGATCACCCTAACCACCACATGTTGGGCTTCTGTAACCTAGCTTGCTTTTGCACCTGCCCCTATAAATGGCTGTGCTACACTGAGCTCCAGACAGCACTATGAGCAGTACTTTTAGCTGTTGAGTGTAGTCACCAGTGGCTTAATAAAGACTCCCAAATTTCTGGGAGTTGGGTGGTAGCACCACAGGTTAAGTGCACATAGCACAAAGCTCATGGACCGGTGGAAGAGTCCCGGTTCTAACACCCAGGTCCCCAAATGCAGGGAAGTCACTTCACAGGCAGTGAAGCAGGTCTGCAGGTGTCTTTCTTACCCTTCTCCCCCTCCTCTCTCTATTTCTCTCTGTCCTACCCAGCAATGACGACATCAATAATAGCAATAATAATAGCTACAACAACAAAAAAAAAACAAAGGCAACAAAAGGGAATACATTAATTAATTCAATAAATATTACAAAAACAAAAAGGCTCTCAAATGTCACTGAACTGGCCTCAGGTGGTCTCTGAGGTGTACCTCACGACAACCTTCCATATCTCTGGCCTTACATATAGTAGCCAGAGGAGCCTTAGATAACAATCTTGTAACAACCCAAGACTTAAAAGACAAGCTCTAGCTAGCCATCAACTCCACCACAGCTTGACTGGCTTCCCTCCAGCACCAGAGAAGCTCACATGCTCAGGTGGCACTTAAAACTGGAAGCACTAGACCTTCTGAAGGCAGAGAGAGGGGGAACCTGTGTTTTATTACACGGAGAGTGCTGTTACTGTGCAATGAATCTGGCCTAGTCAAACAGAAACTCTGGGCACTCACTAAGCTGAGAAAAGACCCTCGATCCTGCTATCTCTCTGACACCTTTCCCAGGGGACAGCTGTGAGAACAGGTTTCTGAGTTGATGTGGACACTGCACAACAAGAAGAATTGTAGCCACTTCTGCAAACCAAGGGGCTCAGCCTATCAAACCCGTCCTGCTGATGGCTGTTCATACATCCTTTGATCAAACACATTCTTGAGAAATCCAGTCTTGGGGGCCACTGGAAGAAGTATGAAGGTAAGAAAGCAAAAGGTAGGAACAGACCCATGGTGTCATTCTAGGAGCAATGTTATCTGTGCATGCAGTGTGCCAAGGCCAGCAGTGTGGTATACTACAGTGTGGGGGAAAAAAAAAGTATTAGAGGACAAGATTCTATGGAGCTATCAAAAGCTTAAGGAGAAAGAATTAGTGTTCAAGAACCAGAACCAGGTAGTGCAATGCTTTGATTGAGAGGCGGTGCAGTGGGCGCAGCAGACAAGGCCACTGTAGATATCCCTCGAATTTCTGCCTGACTGGTGCCAAATTTCATGTGAGAATGAAGACTGGGTCATGGACAGGTTTCTAGGATCAGACTAAAGGCATGTTTGGTGCATTACGTTTAGGAGCTGATGCTACTTTCTGATCTCCTCACAGCTTATATAAATGCATTGGGGAGGGGTTTGGAGGATGAAAGGAGGGTTTACTCTACTATGTTGTATGAGTTCAGGGAAGAACATAGACAGCCCAGATTTTCATGTGCCATTCTGCTTGGCTTGCTTGGGCAAGGCCTTGAATTTGAAGAAGAAAGACCTTGACTGAAAAACTTCTCCTCAGCTAGCAGAAAAAATTCAAAACACAGAAAAGCCCAATCAGTTTGTGCCAGGAGCCATTTCTCTGCTTTATAGATGATAAGCTTTGAGACAATGGAACCCCTCAAGACAAATGTTAATTCCCCTCTGGGCAGGCCATTTCCCCTTAGGTAAACCATTTATCAGTAATCAAGTGAGTCAACACAAGTGAGTCAACACACAGTTTGGTTCCTGCCATTTGTTGCAAGGAACATTCCGCTTTGAAGTTTGCTCCCCCTTCTCCTCCTCCAGCATTCCCTCTCCTTCCCCAAAGCCTTATAATGCCTGTATTCTCAATAAAAATTTACAGCTTGATCAGAAACTTGTCTTGCTGTCGTTCTCTCATGTCTCATGTTTCTTCATTTCAGGTTTCATTGGGTTCCTAGCCCAAAGACTCACAAAGACTCGCATAGATCGCCACGGAGATACCTGACCGTGAGTCGCATCTGGAGGATTGTGTCACAGCAGCTGAGGTAAGCAATACCATGGGACATGAATTTAGCAAACAAGATTTATTTATTAAAGGACTCAAGGAGTCACTCAAGACACGAGGAACTAGGGTTAAAAAGAAGGAATTAAAGAAGTTTTTAGATTATATTAAAAATATTTGGCCCTGGTTCCCCCAGGAAGGCACTATAGATGAGAAGCATTGGAGGAGAATTGTTGATTGTCTTAACGATAACTATCAGTCTTTTGGTCCTGAACGTGTACCTGTTTCTGCCTTTTGTTACTGGAATTTAATTAATGATATCTTAAAAATCTATAATAATCACCCTGATATTGAAAACCTTAATACAGAGGGTGAAAAGGTCCTCCGGCAACTTTCTAGTCCGCTGTCCAGGACAAAGTCCCCATCCCCATGCCCTTCTGTGATTATTGATCTTGATCCCCCAGTACCCAGTCAAAATAAAAGCCTCCCAGCACCCATTGAAAGTAAAAGCCCTGTTCCCCTCCCTACAGGTTCCACCTCACTCACTAAAGTTCCCTTTATTGACCCTCCTATTGCTAATTCACATGAGAATGAAACCCAGCATTCTTTCCCCCACCTCTATCCAGTTTTACAAAACCCTCCCTCTCCTGAAGCACTTCCCGCAGAGAATGAGGCTTTGCTAGAAAAAGAGGCTGCCAGATACTACAATCCCGATTGGTGTCCTCCTCCCTTTAATTTCCCTCCCTATATCCATGCCCCTGCTCTGCAGCCTGACCCTCTCCTTGACAATCCTTCTGTCAGGTGGGCATGCTCAGGAGCCCTTCCAGGAATTTCCACTTTCCGCAAGGTCCTTGCTGACCGCAGAGAGCAGCTTCAATTAATGAAAGAAATAGCTGCAGTCACAGAAGAGCTTACATTTTTAGCCTTACCAAAAAACCCAATCCCTAAAACTAAAACTAAGACTAAACCATCCAAATCAAAACCGGTTTTGGCTTTCCCTGTTACTTGGAGCCAGGATCAAACTGGCTAACCCTAACACCTTCACTCTTCCTTGTTCAGACTGCCTCCCTACACCACCGCCCCTCCGTTTTGTGCTCCGGTCCTTGACTTGGCCAATAATACTGATTTGACCACTTTCTTTAAAACTGTAAAATGTACCTTAGCCCAGAAAAAGAATTCCAAAGATTTTTCTCTGCGTGGAGGCGGTAAACTAAGCCCGCCTGTTCCGCCCTCGCAGCCAATCATGGCACAGAGCTACTGCTCCACAGATTGGCAAATTCAGTCAGTCAATAATTCCCCTAAGCCACAAAGCCCCCTCCTTGGGGGGGGGGGGGTAGAGAGTCTGTGAATTAAGAATCCAAAATCCAAAGCGGTTTTTCAAAGGGAAAACTTTCCTTTCACCAAGAATGTATGTTTTAAGTCTGTGCTAACCTTGTTTTCATTAATGTGTGTTAACCCCTAAGTAACTAAAGTTTGTTTTAAGTTTTAAATAAGATTTAGTTAGGCTAAATGTGGTTTTAAAGATCCAGACTCATAGAGTTGGCACACCTTTACCAGAGTAAAATATAGGACAGTTTCGTCCTTCTGATAGCTAATATCAGCATCAATTCAAGTTGAAAAGATTTTCTGAGATATCTATGCATGGTAAAATGCCTCTACAGTCTCTCTCACTCTTGTGAAAATTGTAGATATTACCAGCACCTCAATATCAACTGCCACTGTTTTTTAATTTAATTCCATGCTTAAACTGACTTTCTAATAACCCAGTCAGTGTAGAGCAGTGGCCTTGCCAGGAAAAAAAAGGGTTAAACGTGCTATTCCTGGCCTGATAAAAAAAAATTTTATTCAACAGATGTGATTCAACAAAATTATTTAGTGTAAAATGGTCATATAAAAGAAATGTTAACAGTAAAAATTTATTTTAACATTTCAGCTATAAGGTTTATCTTAGCTTTTTAAGTTACCTATCCAAATCAAAGTGAAAGATCAATTAAGTTGTGTACCCACCCTTGTTCATAGCTGCCCTAAGGGTGTGATAGCTTTGTGATAAACAAAGGTCCTAGCAAACAAAGTTTAACATTTTACTTAAAATTGTTTTTAAGACTGGCTTGGGTTAGTAAAAGATAACACAATAGTTATGTTAATTATTTACATGCCAGAGGCTCTTGCGCTGGTTTTCCTCTTTATATCTTTCTGCTTTTAAAAATTATCTGGTTTGTTTTAAGACACTGCCAGAGGTTTATTCTTGATAAATTAAGGTAATACATTGTGTTTTTGGTCTGATAAAAGATTTGTTTTGACAAATCCTGATTTAACAAAATTAATATTTTGAACATTTAAACTATGAGGTTTTATTTTAGCCTTTTAAGTCACCATATTAGAGTTCCAATAAACAAAATCTATTAAGAGTTTTATATCTATGCTTACTCATGATAGCCTTGTGATGAGTAAAGATCTTAGTAAACTAAAGGTATAATAGTGTGCTTAAACTGTCTAATCAGTTTAAAATAATGCCAAAAAAATGGTAAACATTTTATCATGTCAACACATTAGGTATTGACTTTTATAACATATTGGTATATTCTAATAAAGAGCCTTCTAAAATCATAGAAAATCTCAAGTCAATTCTAACCATTAGATCATCAATTAACTTGGTACAAGTTCTCTCCCTAAGTAAATAATTATAGGTACATCTGCACATGAAGAACTGACTGCTCATATGGTAAGATTTAAAACTAAACATTTTTAATTTTTTATTTATGGGTGTGTGATGACTCCTAAAGTCACTCATATCCTAAAATTTTTCTCATTTTTTTACAAGCCTCTTAAAAAAATTTTAACGCTTGACCTGCCATAGTGAGAACACTTTACTGGCTCCTACATTGTTTAATTAAAATCTTGCTATTCAGACTTTTAAGATTAATCTCCATTGATAAAAGCCAATGCTCTCTGACAGATTGATGTAATTCACCTGCCCATGTTTAGTAAACAAAAAAAACTTTTTTTTCTCAGTTGATATTTTTTCTAAATTTGTATGGGCTACAGCTCAAACAAGAAAAACTAAAACCCTTAAGCTTAATTAATAAAAAAGAAGGGAAATGCACCCCCCAGTATTCAGTTGGCTAAAGTGTCAATGAAGTAACATACTAAACCTTTTTAATATTTACAAAAATTTGAATTGTCCATTTATTATATCTCATTGACAAAGCCACACACTTTTCCAGTCATAGAGACATATTCTTTTTCTCTTTTTTCAACACTGGATGTCCATGTTTGTTTTCCTTTTATTATGGTGGATGACATTGCTCTTGCAAAATCCACAGAGTCCCTGTTGGCAAGTCCTTACCACAAAGGACGCCATGGCAGTATATACTCCAGCTAACCTCACCAGCTTATCCAAGTCTTCTCTTTTTGCTGACCTACCACTGCTGACTTCATCTTTGCATGCTTATTGACTGCTCAGTTTTCTCAAAATATTCCTCGATGTTCAAGGAACCTCACCTTGACTTCTAATGTGTATGCACCTCCTCTGTGTTTTGGTAAACACCATCCTATATTTTCATGTCAATTCTTCTCTACCTGGTCCTTGCCTCCTAGTTTTGCTTGTTCCACAGCTGACCAGAAGAAGAAACTTTCATCAGTTGGCGCTGACCAGAAGACCAGACGTTCTGTTTCTTCCCCTGGACATCACATCCACTGACTGCTTCCCTTAGACTTGCTGGTGGCACGCTAGGACACTCTATATATTCCTCCCATGAATTTTCTGACAAATTACAACAGGTTATAGACTCCACCATAAATAGTCTTGAGTCACTACAGAGCCCCTTATGAGAACCTTATTAGTCTTTCGTTAATGATTACCTTAAGACCCTTTATTTTTAATAAGATTACTGATTTTATAAAATGGCAGATTGACTCCTTGGCATCAAAACCTTTGCAAATACATTATCACAGACTTGATTTGGCTGACAGAGGCCTGGATGAACCTGAGGATGACAGACCCCCTTTTCGGATGGCATAAAACTCAGAATTATGCATTGAGACATCCAACCATGGCAGGGCAAGGACACCAGTAAGGGGTGCAAGGCAAAGCACTGCAGGGGGAGGACCCTATAGTCCACCTCTGAGTCCCCCGTGAATCAAACCTGATTTGCATGGAGGTTGGTGTCAGCAACAAAAATTGTTTCCCTAGAAACTGTGGCTCTGCCTCCCCTCCCCAAAAAGACACCAAGAGCCTTATAAGATGCTGGAAGGTTGGTTTTGCACCCACCCCGCGGGAGGAATCAGATCAATACTTCCCTCCTCTGGTTACGCCCACCAAACCTGCTGTTAGGGTCTCTGCTCCTCACCCCCATTGCCTGCCTCAATTTTAAATTATAACAAAGGGAGGATATGCCAGGAGCCATTTCTCTGCTTTATAGATGATAAGCTTTGAGACAACGGAACCCCTCAAGACAAATGTTAATTCCTCCCTGGGCAGGCCATTTCCCCTTAGGTAAACCATTTATCAGTAATCAAGTGAGTCAACACAAGTGAGTCAACACACAGTTTGGTTCCTGCCATTTGTTGCAAGGAACATTCCGCTTTGAAGTTTGCTCCCCCTTCCCCTCCTCCAGCATTCCCTCTCCTTCCCCAAAGCCTTATAATGCCTGTATTCTCAATAAAAATTTACAGCTTGATCAGAAACTTGACTTGCTGTCGTTCTTTCGTGTCTCATGTTCCTTCATTTCAGGTTTCATTGGGTTCCTAGCCCCTGTTCACCGCCCTGCTGGTCGGGGCAAGTTTGGACTCCTATAAAACATAGTATTTGTAGAAAGAAAGATAAGAATATTAGTAGCCCACACAAACAGAATTACATTTCCAGCATGTTTTTTATTTATTGTCTTTTTCCTTGCAAAGTTGAGACAAAATGCTGAAAAAGAGATGTTCATGAAGAGAGAGACTAGTGGTCCAGGAGGTGGCATAGTGGATAAAGCACTGATTCTCAACCATAAGGTCCTGAGTTTAATCCCTGGAGGCACATGTACCAGAGTGATTTCTGTTCCTTTCTCTCTTTGTTATTGACAAAAATAAATAAATAAATAACATATTTTTATAAAAAAGAATTCAGTCTGTAAATTCAGCGTTGCAGAAGTTATGAAAGCACACAAGAACCAGAATGCCACTTTTATGTAAGAGTTGTTTCTGCCTCTCTGTTGCATATAACCCTATTTGGGACTATTTGAACCTATTCTCTGGAGGGCAGATTGAAGGGATGCCAGTGGGCTTTGCAAGAGTGACATTTCCTCTCTGGGTGGCCGCTCCCCATAGACCCAGAACTGAGGTCTCCACATGAGGAAGAACCTCAGGTGAGCTATAGGTTCAGAAAGTTCAAGAAGCCTCATTTCAGGTGGTAGTGAACATGCTTGACCAACACTTTCATGTTTTTAGTCACTATGGCTTCTTTTTTTTCTCTGCCTAAATAGTCCTCTTTTCAAACAATTATCTAGTTAACCCGACAACTCTCTGGACATATAGTTAGCCCACTGTATTGCCTTTGTTCACCATGTAGGGTTTTGGCCAGGGGTAGAGCTTAGTGGGAGATTCTGGGATTGTACACCTGTGACCCTGGGGTTTGACTGCACACACACACACGCGCACATACACACACACATATACACACACACACCATAGGGAAGAAAAAAAAGAAAGACGACCTCTGTCAGTGTACCCCAAAGCTGTAGCCTTCACTCTGGCTCTCTCTGTTCCAGCTGAAACACAGACTTTACAGACAGTCCATCTTTGAGCCCATGGGCACTTCACCATCTTTGGGAAGAACAAGAAAGCAGCAGTGAAGCATAGACTGTATGAAAGAACAAATGGAAGGCAGTGCAGGAGACAAAAGAAAAATTAGCCGGAGCCACATTAGAAGTCAGCAATAAGACCAACACATGCTACAGAAAAACCACGAACAGTAAGGGCCTGGGCCCTCTTCCCCACCATAAACCTCTCCTCCTTCACCTCCCTTTCCTGCCCGCTCCCACTTGACACCTTACTAGAAACATGGGTGGACACATGGAGAGTTCATGACTGGCCCTAGCTCACCCCACCCTGCTTCTCATCTCACTCTCCCCAGTCACTCTCTTAGGCTGTCCCTTGTCACTCACCCCCTCAAGAGATGAGGTTTTAGATCAGTTAATGGAAACGAGCAGCTTTGTGTGGGAATTCATTGACCAGAAGAGGGTTTTGGCTGAAAGTAAGCAGTCCTGGTCCCTTCAATTATCTGAGAAGTAGGGTTCACTGTGTGGGCTCATGGCATTGACTTTTTCTTTACGTTTTTTTGTTTTGTTGAAAATTTTTATTTATTTTGGATAGAGATAGGGAGAGAGGCAGAGAGAAACCTGCTTCACTTCCCTCCTGAAACTGAGGACCAGAGGCTTGAACCTGGGTCCTTGCACACTGTAATGTGTGCCTTCAACTAGGTGCACCACCACCTGGCCTCCAACTTTACCTCTTATTCAAAATAGTGAGAGCAAAACTAGATTTCCCACTGAATCCAAAGGAGAGAGGACTTGGGGGGAGATGGTGGCAGTGGATGGAGTCAGACTCTTGCCTTCCCTCCAGGCATTTAGCAGAAAGATGTGCAGAAGGAGATCAAAGGAACAATCAACGCCTGACAAAAGAATGGGATAAAGATGTTGTGCTGAAGCATCAGCGAGATGAAGATGCCAAGGCCTTTGACAAGTAATTGCCTTCTGGGGTTGCAAGTTGTCTCCTCTCCCCATTTCCTCCACTCTGATCTGGGGATCTATAGAGCTTCATGCAAACAAGTGGGGATTGCCAAGGGAACTCTATAGAGGACAGAAATCTGGGTTTAGTGTGGGATAGCTGTGCTGCCTGCTAAATGTCTACCAACTGTGTTTTGGTCTGCCTCTACTCTAGGAAGCTTTGTTTTCCTATTGTGGAGGGTGAGGGATAGAGTGTGGGCATTTCTCTTTGGAAATAATAAGTTTGAAGCAGAGAGAGTGCCTTTCCATCCCAGGATTACTGAGTGTTCAGTTAAGAGGGGAGCTGAAGAATCATGGGTAAATGGGCAGTCAGTTAGGAATGGAGTCATGGCTAATGGGTGGTATACAAAGTGAGACACCCAGCAGGGAACAGGCCCAGACCATCCACCCAGAGGGTGCCTGTCCCCTCTCCTCAGCCCTCTCTCTCTACTCACCACCCAGGAGCAGAGCCTCTAGCCCCAGGCCATGAAGGCTGACAGCTAGCCTGGGAAAGGCTGATGATCTTTTGTCTTATGTTCATTTGTCAATGGGGAAAGTTAACATGTGCCTGACTGAGAATGTGAAAAACTTGACAAAACAGATGGAGCCTATCCCTTCAGATGCTATCAAAGCCTCAATATGCCAAACTTAATTTTTCTGCCCAGTGCTCACCTCAGGCTTATAGTGGAGTTGGGGATCAAACTGGAACATATACGGAAACAAAAATCATTTGCAAAACCTCTATGCTATATCCCCAGCCCCCAAGTATTCTAAATGACTAGATAATAAGTTGTTATTGTGGGTAACCCATGGATAACTCCTCATGTTCCTCCTTGCTCTTCTACTCTTCTTCCTCTCTCTACTCCTCCTTCACTCTGGCTGATGATGATACAGAGGATTGAACTTGGGGTCTCAGAGCCTCAGACATGCAAGTCTTTTGCAGAACTGTCATGCTATATTTCCCACTAGGATATAATCTCTTCTAGAGAAGATGTTTTGATTTTAGTGGAAGGCATTTTCTCCCCCTCTCCCATGTAGGGCCCATCATTTGTGACAGTGAGTGAGAGGAGAAGGGCAGGCTGGGGGCAAGGGGAACAGGTACTGGGGGGGGGTGTCACTGTCCTTGTCTCCTTTTCATAGTTTTGAGGAAGGCCTCTCACTATTGCCTGTGCCTCCTCCCCAATTGTCCTGGTATTAGGGGCTAGAGGGTTGAGAGTGGACTGGGGGCTTGAGGGAGGAGGCACCCAACTGAAGAGGAGGTACCCCACTAAACAACCCAAAATACCACCCCCTACTGGGGATTAATTGAACTGCCTCTACCCCATTTAGTACCCCAAAGCACTCTATCCCATTCAACATCCCCCACCCCAATCACCATCCTTCCACCATCCCAGTCCACACTCAGGCCAGCTGGGGACAAGACATCCAGCCCACACTGGTTGTGGTGTGCTCGCCTAAACCCCTACATCCACCAGTCCACCCCACACCACCCCATCAAACCCCCTCCAATTAGGCCACCCTCTCTCTCTGCAGTCCCCATATCCAGTCCACCCTCAACCTCACAGCCCTGATACCAGGACAGCTGGGGAGGAAGCACTCAGTCTAACTTTGGATTCCCTATCTATCATCCCCCGCCACCCCCCACACCACAGAGAGGAAAAACAAAAGAAGGATCTAGAGGATGAAAAGATTCTGTGGAGATACCACTCTAATCCTAATTTCTTTGCTTTTTCTTTTTGCTCCCTGCTTTATTAGGTCCATTATGACCTGCATTCAAGAGCTATGCTGAGTATCTGTCAACCAGCTTCTCCTACACTCTTACATTCTTCTGCATGTTGGGCCCCAGAAGACCTATTATTACTTTTAACCCCACCCCCATATTGCCCCTGTTTAGCAGGAAGCAGCCAGAATGACCTTGGCACCCTATATGACCAAAAAGGTCAGAATGATAAATCTGGGAGTCCCTGACCATTGAAGGCGCTTGTGGCTAAAAACACTCAGTCATAAGAATGTGTTACCCAGCAATACTAGCCCATCCCACGAATGCCTGCTGGAGGCTAGTAGTTTCCTAAATCACAGACTCACCACACTTAACATCATGGAAAATACCCACTGAACTCTCACCTAAGTTTCTTTTTCTCCTCACCTATAAGAATCTCCCTCCTTGACCCTGGCTGCGACTCCATGCCCACCCCCACCCCCGGCACACTTGGACCTGAGAACCTTGCCTCAGGAGCACACAAATAAAGCCCTTGTTGATAATATTCATGGCCCGACTTTTTCTGTCAGGTCCATTTCGCCACCACCCACCAGACCACACAATCATGAGATAGCAGGCAGGCACTGGTCTCCACAGATAAGCAAATGATGGGGTGGCTTCCACTGAACACACACAGGGCTGTGAGAACAAGGATTCTGAGTTGATGTAGACACTGCACATCAAGCTGAATTGGGGCCACTCCTGCAACCCGAGGGGCTCAGCCTATCAAACCCATCAAGCCTGGCGACACTCCTACCTATGATGGTTGTGGGCTTCTCCCACCACACCACCTCCTCCAAGGAGCCCATCTCAGCATTATCCTGGGCAAAAGTCTCTTTCTCAGGGCTCAGATGGCTCCTCCCCTGCAAGAGAGAAGGAAGGCATGTGGCTGTGGGAAACCTAGGCAGTGTTGCTGCAGCTGAGTCACAGACAGTACTCTGTGTACTTCTGACAGAGAAAGAAAGAGAGAGAGAGAGAGAATGGGAGTTAACGAGACCATAGCCCCTCCAGTGTGGTGGGGGGCTGTGCTCAAACCTGGGTTGTGCACAGGAGAAAGGAGAGCACTATCTGAATGAGCTATTTTGCCTGTCTCCCTCAAAGCCCCCACCCTAACCCTGTTTCTTTTGAATATGTATATATATTTCATATATGCAGTTTATATTTTTTAAAAGATTGTATTTATTTATGAGAAAGAAGGAGAGAGAAAGGACCAAACATCACTCTGGCACATGTGCTGAGGGGGATCAAACTCGGGACCTCATGCTTGAGAGTCCAAAGCTTTAACACTGCATGAACTCCCGGGCCATGTAGTTTACATTTATTTCTAACATTTATTTATTTACTTTATCTTATCTGATAGAGCAGAGAGGAACTGAGAGACAGGGGGAGATAGAACCTACAGCACTGCTTCATCACTTATGAAGCTTTCCTCTTGCATATAGCACAGACCGGGGGCTTGAACTTGGGTCCTTGTGCATGATAATACACACACTTAACCAGGTGCATCACCACCCATACATATATATATATATGTGTGTGTGTGTGTGTGTGTGTGTGTATTTCATATATGTATATTCTAGAGGGATTTCATTATTTACCCATCTATTTTTTTAAACAAAGCACTGTTCAGTTCTGAGTTTTGGTTGTGCTGGGGACTGTACCCGTACCTCAGAGCCTCAGGAGTAAAAGCCTTTTTGTAGAACCACTGCAATGTCTCCTCAAGTTGCTAACCCCCAGATTCTTGGTCACCTGACAAAACCTTCAGACCAAATGGGTCAGGAGGGCTGATTAGTGGGCCAGCCTCCAGTTGAATTATTTATTATAGAAAGGTGGGCTTGTTGGAGGCCTGCCATCATGACTGGCCAGCTGTCACTCTGGGTTCACTGTCAACCCTGTGTCACAGTGAGGCAGAGTTTGGGCCACTTAATGGAAGCCACAAGTGGACAGTGGGAGGCATAAAGGTGATGGGACCTGGTGTGCACCCCCCACCCTCCCCCCATGGATTCCCTGGCAGGTACCACCAGGGCAAAACCAGGGAGGACCTGATGGGCTTCCCTCTACCCAGCCTGGTGGGGAGTTGCTGGCCTCCAGCAAGGACTCTCCTGTTACAACCCCCTTTTTGGTGGTCACTGGGACATTCCAGGTCCCAAAGAGAACAGCAGTAATCCCCTGAATCAGCCATGCATTTCCTCTAAAGTTCTGTAGAGAGTCAGCCCAAGGATGAAGGACCCAGGCCCCCACCTCCACCTCCCAACCCCAACACCAGGACTGCTTTACTTGGCCTGCTCTGTCTCAGCATGGTGGCAGCCCTGACAGGGCAAGAGGGAAAGGCAGGGGGCAGCAGGTGCAGCATGCCCAGCCAGGTTGGTAGTGAGCAGAGCTGCTCCCCAGAGACTCCTGTCCCTGTAGTGTCCCCTGCCTGCAGTCACAGGCCCATGTTGGCCCTGGGGACAGCTATCCAGTCCCCATAGTTGAGGGCTCTACTCTGGACCCTCCTGGGTACTTCCACCCCAGGACATCCTTGTCAGTGTCTGCTAGAAGCTCCTCCCACATCCTGTAGGTCTTCATGGCCACCAGAAAGGGAACCCATTGCTCACACTTCATCATTCCCTGCAAGTGTAGATACCAAGGATATCTGGTCTTTCGAGACAGAGAGGAGAGGAATCTGTCATATGGCTTCACTGCTCATGCAGCTTCCTGCTTCCTGTTGCAGGAGGACTGTGGGCTTGAACATGGGTCCTTGAGCATGATCACCTGTATGATCTACTGGCCATGCCACCATATGACCCCATATATTAGTGCTTTAAACATTTACTGTATCTGCCCCAGGTCTTTGTTAGCTTTTTCTGTGGACAGAGGCTGAAACTGTGGTTCACAAAGGTGCTTTTGTACTAGCTGGCTGCATTATTTAGAATGCCCTTTACATGTTTCATTCCATTTTTTTTTGCCACCAGTGTTCTTGATAGCGCTCAATGCTTACATTTTATATATATATATATATATATATATATATATATATATACAATAGATGTTAAGAGACAGAGAGAGATTAAGAGTGAGAGAGATAGAAAGAGGAGACACACCATGGCACTGCTCCATAGCTCAGGAAGCTTCCCTCTTGTAGGTGCTCCCATGTGGTGTCCAGTGGCTCGACCCTGCGTCCTTGTACAGTCACAGATACATGCAGTCATGTAGTACTCATCTCCCTGGATGCGGCCATAGTCTCCAAGGTCTAGACCAGGGTGCAGTGGCTTAGCAAAGCCCCAGCACTCTCTCCCAGGTCACAGCGAAGCCTCAGCCATGAGGCACTGGAGGCCTAGTGGCACGCTGGCAGCAGGTGGTCTACATTCAGCATCATAGGCAGGCACTGGCATGGGATGATGACCCTGCATGCCGTTTAAAGCACCAGCTTGCCCACTCGGATGCCCATGCCGTAGCAGCCCAGGTCCCCCAGGCCAAGGATGTGTTCCCCATCTGTCACCACCACAGCAAGCAAGACAGGGGGAGTGCTCCTGCAGTGGTCCTCCTCTGGATGCCAACCTGCCTGAGCCAATGTGGGCCCTTGTCCCCTCGACTCCCCTTTAAGGGTTGGTGGTTGCTGCAGGCTCAGTGGAGGAAACCCATCTGCCATCATCCTTCAGAGAAACCAAGGCTACCCTGCACCAGGATCTGGGTTCAAATCCTTAGCCGCCGCGATACCTGGAGGCCTTGTTCTGACTCACTCTCCCTCTGTCAGGCCTTCCTGTGCGTAGCTGACAGGTGGGTGAGTCAGGCCTGACAGGTGTGCTGACTCTTCCCTTTGGTGCTCTGGTGGCTTTCTTTCTGGTCCAGGCTGAGAGGACCCAGTCCAGCACAGAGCAACAGCACAGAAGAGAAGATCCCTACCTTAATGTCATCCTCAGGCCATGAGTTGAGTATGGTGGCAATGTGGCCTTTGTCATGAATGGTGATGAATAGCCCACTAGGAGAGACACAGCCACAGTCACCAGAGGACTCCAGAGCCCAGGCATGCACTTAACCAGGCTCTGTCCTCAGGTCTGGCTAGAGGTTGTTATTTAGGAAGCCACATCTTGAGTGCAAACCTCCTCCCACTAGACTGTCTATTCTGTGGGACCAGAAAATACCTGTCTTCTCACCGGTGCCACCCCAGAGCCTACCCTACCATCACCCTCCACAGGGCACTTGTGAGCTTGTTGGATCCAGGACACTCACATACACACAAGTGTACAGGTCTACATCTTACTTTTTTGTTTTTCGTTTTTTCAGTGAATAGAGCCTCTGGACATATGATCAGAGCCACCTCAAAATGAGGATGACATGGGACCAGGGGCATGACCTAGCAGTCCATAAATGAGGGTGGAGGAGGGTTACTTTTGCTAGAGAGTGATACCATAGCCAGGTACTTCCTGCTAACTCCCTGGGGGACTGGATCCAGCTAACAGGCATTTGGAAACCCTAATCCCAGTGAAATTACTTGGAAACTGGGTTTTTTTTCCTGACACATTCAAGGTAAGAGGACCTGTCATCTAGTCTGTTGTTTGTCTCCAGAGAAGAGGGGAAGAGAGGGACACACAGGGAGAGACTGGCATGTGGTGGTGGTGGGAGACTGGGTGAATGCAGCAGAATCCACAAACTAAGGAGGGAATAGGCTTGCTTGTGAAGTTCAGAAGCTACAGAGGCAAGACAGGACTCCACCCCCCCCAACCCCTGGCATATTTTTTAGAAAGCACATGACCCTGCCAATACCTTCATCCCAGGATGCATGCCTCCAGCATTGAGATGAGACATTTCACTGTTTGAAGGCAGAAGTTTCTGATGTATTTTTCAGAAATAAGATGCGGAGGAATCAAACTCAGGGGCTCATGCATGTGCTCTGCCTCTGAGCCAGCTCTGCAGACCATCCCCTGCCCCAAGCAATTTTCCTGGGAGAAATAATGGTTTATAGGACAGTTATTGACATCTGAGTACCATTTCTTATATCCTTGTGATAGGTGGAGATCTCCAGGGCCAATAGACACATGAATAAATGTCCAGTCACTGATTATCAGAGAAATGCAAGCAAGAACAACAAAGAGATGCCAGCTGTGAGAATGTTAGACATCAGAAAGGACAGAAACACCAACTGCTGGCAAGGGGATGGGGAGAGGGAAAGCCTTCTATACAGCTGGGGGGAATGAAAATTGGTACAACTCCTGTGGGAAGCAGTCTGGAGATTCTTTTTACTGTTATTATCTTTTCCTTTTATAAATCATCCACATGCCCCATAGGGTTGAGTCTCCACCAATACATCTTGATGTGAATGTTACCAATGTAGGTGACTGTGACAGAACCCACAATTCGCAACTCTGGCTACTTGTCTTTGTTTATAGAACATGTTCTTGACATCTTTTAATTTTTTTATTATTTATTTATTGAGTAGGGGCAGAAAGAAATTGAGAGAGAAGACAGAGATGAAGAGAGAAAGAGCCACTTGCAACAATGCTTCACCTTTTCTGAAGCTTTCCCCCTGCAGACAGATATGTGTGTGTGTGGACCAAGGGCTTGAAATGGGTCCTTGTGTATTTTAACTATTGTACTCTGCCAAATGCACCACACTGCCTGGTCCCCATCCTTGACATCTATAGAGCAACACATCTCTCTATTCTTTTCCCTTTTTTTCTTTATTATTTTTCTTAATGGCTTTTTTCTTAATGGCTTTTTCTTAATCTCTTCTTCTTATTGTCTACTGTGAACAGTAATGACCATTAAAAAAAGAAAAAACCGGTATTTGGGTGATAGCGCCACAGTAATTAAGTGCAAGTGGTGCAAAGTGCAAGGGTAGGAGTAAGGATCCCGGTTCGAGACCCTGGCTCCCCATCTGCAGGGGAGTCGCTTCACAAGCAATGAAGCAGGTCTGTAGGTGTCTATATCTTTCTCTCTCCCTCTCTGTCTTCTGCTCCTCTCTCTATTTCTCTCTGTCCTAATGACGACATTAATAACAACAACAATAATAACTACAACAACAATAAAACAAGTGCAACAAAAGGGAAAATAAAAAAAAGAAAGAAAAAGCTTGTAAATGTTGGCACCTATATGGAAGGATTGCAGGGGATTTTGTTCGAAAGATGCCCTGTGGGAGTATGGAGGTAGCGCAGCAGATTAAGCACATGCAGCACAAAGCACAAGGACCTATGTAAGGAGCCCGGTTCAAGCCCCCAGCTCCCCACCTTCAGGGGAGTCACTTCACAAGCCGTGATGCAGGTCTACAGGTGTCTATGTTTCTCTCTCCCTCTGTCTTCCCCTCATCTCTCCATTTCATTCTGTTCTATCCAAACAAAGACGATATTAATAACCATAACAATAAAAAAACAAGGGCAACAAAAGGGAATACATATTAAAAAACAACTTAAAAAAATAAATGATGCCCCGTATGTTTATGGTTTTGATTTAAAGCTTTTTAAAAATTTTTTAAATATATATTCCCTTTGTTGCCTTTTTTAAAATTGCTGTAGTTGTTATTGTTGTTATTGATGTCATTGTTGTTAGAAAAGACAGAGAGAAATGGAGAGACGAGGGAAAGACAGAGGGGGAGAGATAGACACCTGCAGACCTGCTTCACTGTCTGTGAAGTGAATACCCTGCAGGTGGGGAGCCGGCAGCTCAAACCGGGATCCTTACACAAGGGGAAAAAAAGGGGGAATAAAAACATCCAGGAGCAATGGATTTGTAGTGCAAGGACCAAGTCCCAGCAATAACCCTGGAGGAAAAAAAAAGAGAGAGAGAACTTCTCTAGTCTAAATAACATCAAAGACATAAAGGTTCAAGAAGCCCAGAGGTTCCCAAACAGAATTAACCCAGACTTAAAGACACCTAGACACTTCATATATAGAATGGAAAGGGATAAGGATAAAGAAAGGATCCTGAAGGCAGCAAGAGAAAAACAAAGAGTCACCTACAGAGGAAAACCCATAAGATTAGCAGCAGACATCTCCACACAAACACTACAGGCCAGAAGAGAATAGCAAGATATCTATCTAGTGCTCAATGAGAAAGGCTTTCAGCCAAGACTACTGTATCCTGCTAGACTGTCATTCAGACTAGATGGAGGCATCAAAACCTTCTCAGACAAGCAACAGTTGAAAGAATCAACTATCACCAAGCCTTCCCTGAAAGAAGTTCTGAAAGGTCTCCTATAAACAGTCAGAACACCATAATTATGTCATATATCAGAACACACTAAAAATCTATAATGATGTTAAAATATATTCAATCTATGATATCAATAGATGTCAATGGTCAGAATTCACCTATTAAAAGGCACAGAGAAGGAAGATGGTTCCAAAAACACAACCCAACAATATGATATCTACAGGAAACCAACATAACTCAACAAGAAAGGATCCCAAAGGCTGCAGGAGAAAAACAAAGAGTCACTTACAGAGGAAAACCCATAAGATCGGCAGCAAATTTCTCCACACAAACACTAAAGGCCAGAAGAGAATGGCAAGATATCTATCTAGTGCTCAATCAGAAAGGCTTTCATCCAAGATTACTGTTAGACTCTCATTCAGAATAGATGGAGGCATAACAACCTTCTAAGACAAGCAGCAGTTGAAAGAATCAACTATCACCAACCCTGCTCTGAAAGAAATTCTGAAAGTTGTATAAACAGTCAGATCACCTTAAATATGCCATATAACAGAACACTCTAAATATCTACAATAATGATGATAAAATATCTTCAATCTATGATAACAATAAACATCAATGAGGGAACCAGGCAGTGCCACACCTATTTAAGCACTCACGTTACAGTGCACAAGAACCTGGGTTCAAGTGCCTGGTCCCCACCTGCAGGGGGAAGATTCACAAGTGGTAAAGCAGGGCTTCAGGTGTCTCTCTCCCTCTCTATCTCCCCCTTCCCTCTCCATTTCTGTCTCTATCCAATAGTAAATAAATAAATAAATGTCAATGGCATGAATTCACGTATTAATAGGGGCAAAGTAGAAACATGGATCAGAAAGAAAAAAAAGTCCTATGTTGTCTGTAGGAATCCCACCTATCTCAGCAAGACAAACACAGACTCAAAGTGAAAGGATGGAAAACTATCGTATAAGCCAATGGACCACACAAAAAAGGACAGGAACAGCTATGTGTATATCTGACACAATAGACCTTAAAATAAATAAAATTTAAAAAGATAGGGATGGACATTACTTAGTGCTCAGAGGATCAATCAAGAGGACTTAATGATGATCAACATTTATGCAACCAAGGAGAGGCTATTTAAATATATCAAATATCTACTGCAAGAGCTACAGCAATATATTAACAGCAAGTAACACAGTCATAATAGGGAACTTAAACATACCACTCTATTCACTTGAAAGATTATCCAGGCAGAAAATAAATAAAGAAGTGAGAAAGGTAAATAAGGAGAGTAAAAATGGTGACGTAATCATTTTCAGCCCATCTTGGATGGAGCTTAAAGAAATCATGTTAAGTGAAATAAGTCAGAAACAGAAGGATGTATATGAGATGACCTCATTCACAGGCAGAAGTTGAAAAACAAGATCAGAAGAGAAAGCACTAAGTTGAACCCCAACTGCAGGTGGTATAATGCAGCAAAGTAAGACTCTGGAGTTAATGAGTGGGAGAGGGAGTTCAGGTCTTGGGACAGGATGATAGAGGGCCTACTGGGGGATGTAGTGTTGTGTGGAGGAGTGGGAGGTGTTATGCATGTACAAACTGTTGTGTTTGCTTTTGACTGTAGAGCATTGATTCCCCCCAATAAAGAAGAAAAAATGAATTTGCATCTACAGGGCTGTCGTCATTTGCATTTCTATTAGAGAATGTGCACTAGGTAGAAACCACCGGCTTGCATTAACTGGAGCAGTGGAGCACCAGTCCAAAGACAGTCTGCACTAGACACACCAGTGAAGGGTTTTGTGATCTGGCCTCTGGGTTCCAGTCTAGGGGTCTGGGACTTGGCAGCTCTGTTAGCATGGGGTTACTTACATTTTATCATTTTCAAGACAAGTTCATGCTAACTATGCAGTGAACAAGGGTGTACAAGGACATCTTCAAGGGCCTAGACATGAGTTTATTTGGAAGTAGTTCTACTTTTCCTTTTGTGAGCAACATCTAGTCTGTTTTCCACAGGGACTGCTCCACTTTACCTACCCATCAACAGTACACCCAGGGCCTCTGATTTCTTCTCCTCTCAGCACTCATTTCTGTTTGAATAATATCTACTCTAGCAGGTACTGAGGTTTTGGCTTGCATTTCTCTGGTGAGTACTCAACTTTTCCCACAATCCTGTTGTAGATCTTCTTTGGAGGAATATCTGGTCAGTGGTTTTGCCTATTTACAAACTTGAGTTATTTGGTGTCAGACTCTTTGAGTTCCATGAGTTCCTTTAAGTTATCATTTTGAATATAAACCTGCATTTAGATATATGATTTGCACAGATGTTATCCTATTACATAGGTTGCGTCTGGAGGAGTCACAGATTCTAAATCAACTTAAAATCTAAGAAGAGTAAACTTTTTCTTCCTTTCTCTGCTGCTCATTTGTCATGTCTGCCTTTCAAGTTTTTTTTTTTTTAATTTTATTTAATACAGTTCTGGCTTGTGTATGGGGAACTGAAACTGGAATTTTAAAACCTCATGGAAGAGAGTCTCTGCATAACTATTATGCTATCTCTCCATCTCTCAATTTCTATATCTGTAAATTACAATTCTTTTTTTTTTTTTTTTTTTTTTTTTTTTTACCAGAGCAGTACTCAGTTCTGGATTATGGTGGTGTGCGGGACTGAACCTGGGACTCTGGAGCATCAGGCATGAGAGTCTCTTTGCATAACCATTTTGCTATTTACTCCCACCCTCTAATTCATTTTGTAAAATATTTTTTATTATTTAATAGAGACTAAGAGAAGTGGACATGGAAGAAGGAAATAGAGAGGGAGAGAGAAAAACCTGCAACACAGCTTCAGCACTTGTAAACCTTTCCCCCTGCAGGTGGGGACCATGGACTTGAATCCAGGTCCTTACACATTGTAACATGTGCACAACCAGATGCAACACAGCCCATCCTCTGTAAATTATAGTTCTAACTAATAATTTATCTTGTAATTAGTCATAACTTGATACTTGTTAAAATGTTCTGTACCAGTGGTATGGGATTTAGCCTACTAGGTAAAGTGTTGGACTCTCAAGCGTTAGGTCTTGAGTTCGATCCCCGGTAGCACATGTACCAGTGATGTCTGGTTCTTTCTCTCTCCCCTATCCCTCTCATAAAAAATTTAAAAAAAGTTTTGTACCATATTCTGAAATTGCTGATATACTGCATACCACAGTCACAGTCTAACTTGCATGGCTGATAGTTTTGCTTTCACCTGAACAAAGATGATGAAGAAAAGTTTTTGTAATTTGTTATGTAACAGGGAATGTTCATAAATAGGACCTCTTTTTTAATATTTTATTTTATTTTAATGGGAGAGAAAAATAGAGATACAGAAAGATTAGAGTGCTGCTCAGCTCTGGCTTATGGTGGTGCTCAGGACTAAACCTGGGACTTCAGATCATCAAGCATGAAAATCTTTTGCAAAGCCACTATGTTGTCTCCCTAACTATGAATATAACTTTCTGTATGTCTAATCTTTCTATCAATTCATCTATACATCTAACCACCCAGTAAAAAGAAGCATAAAAGATCATTTTTATCATCAGGACAACTGAAATGACATCATAGGTACTCGTTATAATTGTCATAACACATAATTTGTGCTATGCTGTATAGTTACAAGCACTTTTGTATAAACTGTATTAGCAGTCCTGGGAAACAATACTTTATCCCTATTATGTGTCTCTCACTGACAGTAACCCACTTAGTTGCAAAGTGACTGCCTTGCTGATGAGAAGTAGAGATGGAAGACTTAAATTTTTATTTTATTATCACACTGTCATTTTTTTTCTTTCTTACCAGAGCACTGATCAGCTCTAGTTTATGGTGGTGCAAGGGACTGAACCTAAGACTTTGGAGTCTCAGGCATCAGAATCTTTTTGCATAACCATATGTTACCTATCCTACCACCCACCCCATCTGTCCTTTATTATCTTCTTAACACAGTCATCACATACTTTATATCCCATATTTGTATCAGTCAGCTAGAGGGTGTGGGTCATTCTTTGGGAGGCACCAGATCCCAGGAAGAGTGTTGACTTCACTAGAAGGAAGAAGAGTTTCTGTTGCCAGCATGGCTCTCCACTGAGTTTCCCCAGAGTTCTTACCCCTGCCTTGAGTGCCTGTGCTCCTGGTGAAACCCAGCTTCCTGTGTGCCTCCCTGAGGAGAACTCTTGACTCCCAAGTCTCTCTCTTCCTCTTTGGTTTTGCATGAAAAAGGTCATCTCACTCTCCTTAGTGTCCTAAGCCCACTCACTCTGTACATGCACATTAATGAAATATCTTGTTGGCTGACGGAAGAAAACTATGTAAAAACTGTGTCTTCACCCCTAGCAATAGTCCTGATGGAGGGGCTGGAGTGAAGCAATTTCTAGGGAAAACCTCTGCTCTGGGAGGTGAGGGACACAAGTGATAAAGTGGCACTAGTGTCAAGAGAGATCAAGATGCTCTCTGCACCAGTGTTCCCAGTCCATTTCCTTGTGGGCCATATGTATGTAAACTATTCTATTTTACTGGGCCAAGAGCTATGAAAACCTGTGTGTGTGTGTGTGTGTGTGTGTGTGTGTGTGTGTGTGTGTGTGTGTGTGTGTGAGAGAGAGGGGGGGGGAGAGATGGGGGAATAGAGTGGGAAGGAAAAAGAGAGATACCTGCAGCACTCCTCTGAGCTAGTCAAGGCTGGGAGCTTGAACTCAGGTCTTTGTGCCCTACCTGGCATGTCACTACCTGGCCTCCATATAGAATTTATTCCTATAACTCTTACAACAAAATCTGTGATGAAAGGTAGCTGTGCAGGTAGAGTATAGGACTTTGCATTTGTGGTGCAATGGTTTTGTGACCTGGCGTCAAGTATGGGAGAGTAATGCTGTTCTTTCTCTCTTTTTAATAAATAAACCAAAAACCCAACACAAGATACCAATGTCCATGTCCAGTGGAGAAGCAATTACAGAAGCCAGAACTTCCATTTTCTGTACCCCATAAAGAATTTTGGTCCATACTCCCAGAGGGGTAAATGTCAGGGAAAGGTGACTACAGGGCTCTGAACTCCAATTTCATCAGGAACCAGAGAGAGAAGGAAAAGAAAGAGAAAAAGAAAAAAAGGGGGGGGGACTCACAAGTATTAAGTGTGACTTAGAAAGGAAGAGGAAGCAAGATCATAGGGATAGGGAAAATGGGGAAATATATATATAGAGAGAGACTGACAGTTGTACAAATAATAGTCAACCTATATTTGTGATCTTGGGAGAACAAATGCAGTATCCTATGGAGGGCATGGGGACAGAAAACACTGGCAATGGGAAAAGCATGGAATTATACTCCTGTTATCTTATAATTTTGTAAATCAATATTAAATCACTAACAAAAATATTTTTAAAGTTAGGCATAGAGAACCTATAATTCTATTCTTGAAAATATATGCCAGAGAAATGACAGCACATGCCCATTAAAAAAACATGTATACAGGGGACAGTGAGATACTTTACCTGGGAGGGTGTCTGCTTTGCCAGGTGCACCACCCAGGTTTGAGCTACTGCTACACCACATGGGGGCACTATCACACTGAGGAACGTTTTGTTGCTGTGGTATCTGTCCCTTTCTTTACAGAAAAGTGAAGCCCCAGAGAGGACAAAACAAAAACAAAAAAATAAAATAAACCTTGTATATGAATATACACAGCAACATTACTCATAACAGCCAAAGATGCAATCAACCCAAAAGTATGGCTAAAATGCGGTCTATCCATCTAGAGAGACAGCTCACGATCTAGGGGACATGCCTTGTCTAATTGTGTGGGTGGGACTCAAGCACTGGCACCAAGTACAAGGTGACATGGAAACAGGGGCAGCTCTGGAATCGTCTGTCTCTCCCCCTTTCTAGCTGAATGAAAAATCAATCTAAGAACAATGAAATTACATATAAATGAGGCCCCAGTTCCACTGAGGGAAATGTGGCTTAATCATGAAATGGAAAAAATATTTTTTAGCAAAAAATATGTATTATACATGCTGAAAATGAGTAAATCGGGAAAACATGCTAAATGAAGGAAGGGACTCACAAAAGACTGTACTGTGTGTTTTTGGTTGCATAAAAAACACTGGAAAGGGAAATTTGGGTTAGGAGATTGCATAGTGGTTATGCAAAAGACTTTTTTTTTCATTTTTAATATTTATTTATTCCCTTTTGTTGCCCTCTTTGTTTTATTGTTGTAGTTATTATTGATGTTGTTGTTGTTGGATAGGACAGAGAGAAATGGAGAGAGGAGGGGAAGACAGAGAGGGGGAGAGAAAGACAGACACCTGCAGACCTGCTTCACCGCCTGTGAAGCGACTCCCCTGCAGGTGGGAATCCAGGGTCCCTAACCAGGATCCTCATTGCAAAAGACTCTTATGTCTGAGGCTCTGGGGTCCCAATGAATCTCTGGAACCACTTTAAACCAGTGCTAAATAAAGCTCTGGTGAAAAAAATAAATAAAAATAAAAGGTGATCCAGGAGCTGACACAGTGGCGAAATTGTTGGACTCAAGCATGAGGCTCCAAGTTCAGTCAGTACATGGTAGTGTACATGCTGGAGTGAGGCTCTGGTTCTCTCTTTTAACAAGTAAAATAAAGATAAATTTATATTTTTAAAGACAGATTTGGAAAAAAGTACTCTGGGGGGTACTGGGACACCAGCTGCAAACTGTATTATGTTTTCTAATGTATTGGATCCAGAAAATGGAGACTATTTCTTGCCTTACACATACTGTTTACTCGTATTCATTCATACCTTGTCTTCTATGACAGCTCATTGAATTTGCCTTTCCCAAATCCAGTCACAATAAAACTGCTAAGATGCCTTTCTGCATGAGCTCTTTGGGTTTCCTTCACCTTTCAGAAGAGATAACAGGAGAAATTTAGTTTCTTCAGTATTCTCCAAATCTAAACTGCCTAAACGCTAGCTGAGCTCTCTATTAATAACTGAACTTAACAGAAGATAACTTGGCATATTACCAGAATTTAGCTTTCCTGGGTTATATATATATATATATATATATATATATATATATATATATGACATTTATTAATAAAAAAATAAGTGTCAGTGTATCTTTTCCCATTCAACTGCTATCACAAATGACCTCAGACTGGGTAGATGGTAACACAAGATTTCTCACAATTCTGGAGACTGCAAGTTCAAGATCAAGGTGCCAGCTTGGTGTGAGCCCTCCTCTAGGCTGCAGACTGCTCCATGTAATCGACATACCAGAAGGCACTAGGATCACAGGACAAATGCTTCCAGGCATTTCAAATACAAAGAAACTCACACACATAGATAAATGTACTGATTTATGGTACAGATTCCAGATCTAGAAGTAATGCCACTATCCACCGGAACACAGATAAAAAGGTCTTATCAAGGGAGTAGGGTGGTAGCACAGCAGGTTAATCGCACATGGGGCAAAGCACAAGGACTACATAAGGATCCCGGTTCGAGTTCCAGGGTACCCACCTGCAAGGGGGGAGGGTGGTGGTGGTGGTGGTGGTGGCGTTTTGGGTGTCGCTTCACAAGTGGTGAAGTAGGTCTGCAGGTATCTACCTTTCTCTCCCTCTCTGTCTTCCCCTCCCTTCTCGATGTCTCTATCTTATCCAACAAGGGCAACATACATGGGAAAAATGACCTCCAAGAGCAGTGGATTTGTAGTGCAGGAACCATGTCCCAGTGATAACCCTGAAGGCAGAATAAATAAATAAATAAATAAATGTCTTATCATAAAAAAAAAGACACAGAGCAGATATAAGGAGGGAAACGGAAGGGCAGTGGACCATATGTGTAATTTTGCTTTTCTCTTTTTAAGAAGAGAACTGCTTGGAGTCGGCTGGTAGCGCAGTGGTTAAACACACATGGCGCAAAGTGCAAGACCCAGCATAAGGATCCCAGTTCGAGCCCCCGGCTCCCCACCCTGCAGGGGAGTCATTTCACAGGCAGTGAATGAAGCAGGTCTGCAGGTGTCTATCTTTCTCTTCCCCTCTCTGTCTCCCCCTCCTCTCTCCATTTCTCTCTGTCCTGTCTAACAATGATGACATCAATAACAACAATAATAAGTACTACAACAATAAAAAGCAAGGGCAACAAAAGGGAAAACAATTAAATAAATTATATTTAAAAAAGAAAGCAGGGCAGAGGGTAAATAGCATAATGGTTATGCAAAGAGACTCTCATGCCTGAGGCTCCAAAGTCCCAGGTTCAATCCCCCACACCACCATAAGCCAGAACTGAGTAGTGCTCTGGTTTAAAAAAAAAACAAAAAAAAAAAAAACAGAGAACTGCTCAGCTCTGGACTTCTGGGGCCTTTTACATGAAAGTCTGTTGTGTAGATTGCTAAGCTACTTATAGCCCAATATTTTATCTTAAAAAAAAATGGAAGTAGTGAGGATGAACGTGATAGCATCAGACCTGTGTACACAGAGGGTCTGAGATTGAGCACTGGCACTATATACACCAAAGATTTTATTGTTTTCTCTCTCTCTCCCATCCATATGCTTTCATCAGTAAGTAAAATGTAGAGAAAAAAAAAAGTAAGTAGGATAATGGTTATGCAACGAGGCTCCAAAGTCCCAGGTTCAATTCCCCGCATCACAATAAGCCAGAGCTGTGTCTTGCTCTGGTGTTTCTCTGTGTCTTTCTCTCTCTGCAACTCTGTCAAAAATAAAATAAATAAAATAATTTTTAAAATTTAGAACATATATGTAAAGTATAATAGTTAAGCCTAAATGTCATAGAAATCACTATAAACAGAATTCTCTTGTTCTAGCACACATACAAATAAATGTTAAAAAAAACTCATCAAAACATTTACAAATACTAAGATACTTAAGCATATACAAATAAACTAAAAGCATTCATAAAGTCAGTAATTAATGTCATATATTCACCTTCATTTTTTTAACTTTCCAGTACCAGGCTATTTTTTACTATATAAATTTTTTTTTATTTATTTATTTTCCCTTTTGTTGTCCTTATTTTTCATTGTTGATGTAGTTATTATTATTGTTACATAGGACAGAGAGAAATGGAGAGAGGATAGGAAGACAGAGAAGGGGAGAGAAAGATAGACACATGCAGACCTGGTTCACTGCCTGTGAAGTGACTCCCCTGCAGGTGGGAAGCCGGGGGCTTGAACCGGTATCCTTATGCAAGTCTTTGCACTTTGTGCCACATGTGCTTAACTCACTACCCGACTCCCCACCAGGCTTATTTTTAAAGTATATATTGTTTTTTAAAGGAGTAAGGAAATAAGATGACATTACCCGAGTGAAGGAGTCAACTGAGGACACAGCAACATTGCCTACAGGAGTTTGCTGAGCCACGCTATCCTGTAATTCCACTGAAATTCCAATCTGAGCAACAGATGGAGTCCACACCATATTCATGGCTCCAAAAGGATGCTGGCTCCCTTCTCCTGGAAAAAAAAAAAAGAACATATACACATATTTCAAGCCTAACTGGGGTCCATATAAATTAATTCATAAATAAGTAAGAACTTCCAGTGTAAATGTAGTAAAAGAATGCAAGTTCTGATATAAGCAGTCAGGGAAATAGCTCCATTGGTAGAGTGCAGGACTTGCATGCAGGAGGCTCCTGAGTCAATTCCCAGTGCCACACACAGGTACTGGAGTGGCACTGTGGCTTCTGTCATGGAATCTAATGGTCTACCACCTATGGAATAAACTCAACCCTTTAAAAATCAGTTCTGAAACAGACTGGGAGATGGCTAAGAGTGTTGGAGTCTTAAGCATGAGGACTTGAGTTCAATGCATGGATTGCCGGAGCAATGCTCTGTTCTCTCAGTTTCATGTTAATTAATAAATTAAGTGGCTTGCTAGGTGGGGTCGGGAATGAAATACTGGGCTTGAAAGCATAAGGTCCGAAATCTTGATCCCTAGTTTCACATGTACCAGAATGATGCTCAGTAGTTCTTGCAGAGTAGTTCAGACAGAGAAGGGGAGAGAAAGATAGACACCTATAGACCTGCTTCACCGCCTGTAAAGTGACTCCCCTGCACGTGGGGAGCTGGGGCTCGAACTGGGATCCTTAAGCCAGTCCTTGCGTTTTGCGCCACGTGTGCTTAACGCACTGCGCTACCACCTGACTCCCAATAAATGTATTTTTATAATTTTTATTTGCCCAGAATTAATCCTCTACACCACCATAACCATAGCTGAGCAGTGTTCTAGCTTAAATATATATATATGTATATATATATATGTATGTATATATATATATATACATACATATATATGTGTGTGTGTTATTATTTGAAAGTTTGCTTTTTTAACTGTAAAGAACTAGTTTTTACCATATTGCTAAATAAAAATACAAATCATCACATAACATTTCCCCCACCATAAAAAGTAGCTTTTTCTAAATTGTATTAAATTAGTATAGCTGGAAGTTGACAGAATAAAAAGAGAGAAATCAATGAATGAGAGCAAGTATCAGATAAAAGATTTTCAATGTTAACTCTGAGGGAAGAATGGTTTTAAAGACTTTAAGGACCAGTTTTTAGGGAAGGCAAGTCACACCAGCTATCTGACAAGATCCAAGCATGGTGGGGGGCCTCTGCAAGGTGAGTGGCCCTGGAATGAACCGAAACCACTCTGCCTTTTTGTTCCACTAATCATGATATTAATATTGGGTATTATTGGCTATTTTATAAGATTTATTGGTTAATTTCCAAATGATAACTGAGAAAACAGCAAGTTCCTAAGGAGAATGCTGTTTAACAAAAAACAGCCCCTTAAAGACCCCCAGACTAAAGAGGTCCAAAACAGCAATGGGCCAATTATCAGATAAGCTGTCTGTAAGGCAATTCCTAGCTCCCCCCGCCCCTTTATCATCCCAGTACCTACACCCCTAGCAGAAAAGGTTAGAGGGAAATATAGAGAGCAGTGGGTTCTTCCCACAGCCTTGAGAAGCTTATAGAAAAGGGGCAGACTGTTAATTTGCTTCATAAAAACTCACCTTTTAGAAACAATAGCTACTCCAGGAAGCTTGCTTAGGGATAATTAATCATAGTTAAAATTAAAGCAAAAACAACCATAAGAGCTCAGAGAGCTTAGCTCAGTGATGCTAAGGCACAGCATCAAAGCCATTTCAATGAAACATGAAAGTTTCATTTACAAAATAAAAAAATGGCACAGGCACTGTCATGCGACCTGCTTGACACAGTAACAGCTTTGCAGGAAGTTCAGCTAGGCTCGACTCTCAGGATAAACTGAAACCATCTTGCCTTTTCCCATGTATTGGTCTTGGGATTAAGCTCTTTGTGGTCTTAATAATATTTACCTATTGCCAAGCTCAGAGCCTGACCAATAACAAAAGTAATGATAAAACCTGCATTGCACCCTGTAAGATTGATCATAACGGAATAAGCAATATCAGTAATGCAGAATTTTTCAGGAGACTCCAAGAGGAAGAATTGTTTCCCCATTTATCTACACCACTTCCTTTAGTATTCCCCCTAAAACATAGAGAAAGATTGGTGGTTCCCACAGTGGAGGGGGGCACCTTACATAGCCTAATTAATAAATGGAAAGTTAAGGTACCTGCCTAGATACAATAGGCCTTTTAAGCTACCACCCACCATGCTCCCACTTCCTTATACAGGAATAGTACATGAGAACCTAGGTCACATAATAAGTATACAAGAAAGCAAGCTTAATTTTATGGAGTAAAATTAAGTATCACCTTGCTGCCTTCTCAGTAAGGAACAAAACAAAACTCCTTGATCAAACAATGGAACAGATTATATGAAAAATGGGCTGTTCAATTTGTTTAAGGCTCCTAGAAACATAACAAGCTTGCGATGCCTAGGGGCAAGAGGATGGCATAAGCATACTTAATAGGTAGAATATTAATCTTAATCAAAAAGACATCTGACTAGCACACAGGTACAGGAAATAACAAAAGACCTAGAAACTGTGATGTGATCTGTAGAGAGAAAAGTGCCCCTGGAATGTGAATATTCCACAAAGCAGGTGTTCCCTACCTGTGCTGTGCTTACTTGGTGATTTTTGTTTTAATAATCTATACCTTGGTGATTTCCGTATTAATGATCTATGCCTTATGAGACTATAAAAATAAAGTTCTGCTTGAGCATGACAGAGATGTCTGCCTGAGCTTGATTCAGCATCAACTCACTCATCTCTCATTCTTGGCCAACACCCCTCCTTTGGGATCCCTGAGACGTGCTGGGGCTGGCCCCTGGCAGGTTTTAACATTTCCTGAAAATTTCACCAAAGAAAGATCTATAAATGGCCACTTCTACAGATTATACCTCTTAAGAAAAACATACAAGGAAGTTACAATTTTTTACCAATTACCTGATCTTCCTATAACTGTAAAACTTTTAGGTGTTTTACTTTGGTTTTGAATTTAGTTTGGAGAGACCAAAGCATCACTGCAGAATTACAGAGCTGAAGGTTAAACCCAGGGCCTTAAATATGCAAGTCTGTGTTCTAGCTGCTAAACAAACAAGGAAGCTTGACTAAAAAATTAACTAATTAATTAAATAAGACACTGAGACAAAAAAAAACCCTAGTTTTTAGAAAAGTGATCCTAATAACTAGAATATTTACTGAAAATATCAAAACCCTTCTTAAATTTTCAAGCAAATGAGAAAAATCATAAATGTGTTTAAATGCTCTAAAAAACACATTCACTATACATAACTGGTCTGAGATTTTTCAGTGCTTTTAAAATTATTCTAAATTATGTATTTATTACTATTGGATAGAGACAGAGAAGTTGAGAAGGAAGGAGACAGAGAAGATACCTGCAGCGCTGCTTCACCACTCATGAAGCTTTCCCCCTCAGGTAGTGACCAGGGGCTTGACCCTGGGCCCTTGTGCATTATAACATGTGTGCTCAACCTGGTGCATCACCACCTAGTCCCCTTAAAATTATTTTAATTTTACATGTTAACTTTCCAGATCTGTTATTTCTATCAACACTGAGAGAATATACTTCATATAGTCTACCTTTTAGAATATTTTGAAATTTACAGTTAATTCTTTATATACATGGTATGTATTGAGAATTTCAAAATCCTTCTTCCCAGTCTTTTCTCCTGAGCTTTTGTACTTGGTTTGCAGTCTGAACCAATGATACTGCAGTCTCAGGCAGCAATGATGAATACATGCACCCATAAACATTCTGCAGGGACAGGTGACATAGATGCAACCAGAAAGGATGCTTCAGTACTGTGATTTCTTTCATTATAACTCTCAATAAAATTGAATAAAATATTTTTTAAACTTTAATTGATTGGATTTAGACCAAATTAGCAGGGCAGCCTAGCAGAAAGGTCCAAAGAAGACACATCCCCAAAACCTAACTCTGGTTGAACTCAACAAATGATACTCAATGCCTGAACAACTGAGAGAAAATGTAAGATCATCAGATAAAGAAAGGACTACAAAAGTTGGTTAAGGGCAAGAGATTGGCCCACTTAATAATGGCCTGTTTGGTCAATATCGTACCATCTGATCATCAGGGGCCCTACTTAGGGAATCCTTGGATTCCCATACACATATACTGGGCCTTGAACACTAAAAGGTCCCTATCTCCACTACTTCTGGTCACGTCCATAAGGAACAGCCTCTTGGGGGCCTTCCAGGACCTTGGCTCTACCATAAAGCAGTGATGGTAGAGATAGCCCCAGACTCTGAAGGGAAGCTGAGGGTATCCTGCCCTTCCACTTGAAAAAGATTGATCCTGGAATGAGTACAGCCTGCAATGGTCCTCAGATGTGACCATGAGCTATAAGCTAAGACCAACAGGGACTTAGAGGTTACACAGGCTCTGTGCTAAACATAAATATATATATATATATATAGGCCCTGGAAAAGATGGATGGAGGTAAATAGTTAATTTTAGGCACATATTTTTTCCATAATAATGGGAGCTACTCCCTGGCTTTATCCGACTGTCTAGCCCTTTTCTCTACTCAGACAATATTCTCATCCAACCTCAGACTAGCCACCAAACTCAAGCGCCTTGCCTCTTTGTAGTCAATGTCCGATCTATACAACAACTGAAATGCTTCCATCTGGTAATTTTTGCTACTGAACAAAATATGAAAATCTATACATTTCTGATTCTGCTCATTAAAAGCAAATCTTAAAGATGGCATTGTCTTGTATATTATTTCACTGCTCCTGGACTATATTATATATATATATATATATATATATATATATATATATATATATATATATATATGAGAGAGGGAGAGAGAGAGGAAGAGGGAGAGAGAGAGGGAGATAGAGAGACAGAGAGAGCCTGTGAAACATGTCACTTGGAAAGTGTGTTGCTTTGCCATGTGCATAACCCAGCCTGAAGCTGAGTCCCCATAGCATTAAAGGAAGCTTTGGTGCTGTGGTCTCTTCACACTGCCCCCCCCCCTCTCTTTCTCTCTTTTTACCAGAGCACTGATCAACTTTGGCTTATGGTGGTGCGGGGGATTGAACCTGTGTTTTGGAGCCTCAGGCATGACAGTATGTTTGCATAACCATTATGCTATCTACTCTCACCCATCACTCTGCCTCTCTCTCTTTTTTAAATATTTTGTTTATTTATTTATGTTCCTTTTTTTGTTGCCCTTGTTTTTTTTCATTGTTGTTGTAGTTATTGTTGTTATTGCTGTTTTTCTTGTTAGATAGGACACTTAGAAATGGAGAGAGGAGGGGAAGACAGAGAGGGGGAGAGAAAGACAGACACCTGCAGACCTGCTTCACCACCTGTAAAGCGACTCCCATGCAGTAATTTGAAAAGTGCTAAGAGACCTCATAATATACTGTATAGAATGGTTAAACCAACAAGAATAAATATTGGGAAAATTAACCAGGATCACAGTCCAACTAAAAGGGCCCCAAAGGGTGAGGCACAGAATAATGAGGTCAACATACAAACACTAGTTAAGGAAATAGTGACAGGAGTGTGTAAAGAGTTTGAAAGAATTCTCACCAGATATGCAGAAACAACAAATGAGACACTGGAAGAAAACACTAATTATCTCAAGGTTATTAGAGAGATGAAAGCTGAAATAGCTGAGCTAAGAACACAACAGGCTGGAGAAGCCAAAACAGTATCAGAACAGGATAACAAAATAGATGAACTCTCACACCAAAGTAAAAGACGCTGGGGTGGGTGGGTGGGGAGAATACAGGTCCAAGAAGGATGACAGAGGACCTAGTGGGGGCTGTATTGTTATATGGGAAACTGGGGAATGTTATGCATGTACACACTATTATATTTACTGTTGAATGTAAAACATTAATTCCCCAAGAAAGAAATAAAAAAATATATTTAAAAAATAGATGAACTCCAGAAAACAGTAGAGGGGAGAGAGAATAAAATAAATGAGGCTGAAGACAGAATTAGTGAGTTGGAGGATGACGTAGAGAAAACTAAAAATGAAATTAGAGATCTCAAAATGACATTAAGAGATACTGACATAAACAACAGAGACGTATGGGATGACTTCAAATGAAATATTATACGAGTTTTTTGTTTTTTTCCTTTTTGTCCCTGAGCCTGAAATCTGATATGCCAGTGGATCCAAGTTATTGTCTAGGGAGATGATGTCATGGCTGTAAAAAGGACCAGAAATCTGGATCAGGAAAGAGACTAGCTCCCTAATATGGGAAAGGTGTATAAATATTGTTGACTATAAACAACATCGATTTCATGTGATCTGGGTCCCCTATTGAGTTTAGGAGCCTATGTGACCTCTATATCCCTCTAAATCTGAGATCACATTCTGTGGTCCTGAGTAGGAACATTCCATGTTGCTCCAATATCAATCCATCTTCCTCAGATGTAGCAAAGAGCATGTTGTCCATCCTCCCTTTGGAGGACAGAACATTTTCTACCATTTTTTAAAATATATTTTATTTATTTATTTATTTTATTTTTGATAGAGATGAATACACAGAGTGAGAGAGAGAAAGAGAGGGAGAGAGAGAGAGAGAGAGATAAAAAGAAATACCAGAGCACAGCTCAGCTCTGGTTTATGGTGGTGCTCAGGGGGATTGAACCTGGGACTTTGGAGCCTCAAGCATGAGAATCTGTTTGTATAACCAGTATGCTATCTCCCCTGCCCTCTATATCGTTGTTGATCCAAGTTGAGGGCAAGGTCCTACGGGGGCCCACAAAGAGGTCTATTGAGTTGTTGCTATCAGAAATGACCCATAAAAATGGAGAGAAGTATTTATTAGAGGTCTAGGCCCATCAAACTAGTATAGCCACAAGCCCTTTCAAATTTAACTAAAATATTCCAGCTAGCTATCTACAAAATGGAGGACCCTGCTCAGAACTCTTCATATGTACTATTTCAGCCCTTAGGTTCATGATAGGTTATCAATTTGTTTGGCTTTGTATGTTAACTCTCTTTTCAACTACCAGGTTCCAGATGCTAGCATGATGCTAACCAGAATTCCCTGTACAGACAACCCCCAACAATGTGTCCTGGAGCTGCGCTTCCCCAGATTCCTTCCTCACTAAGGAAAAAGACAGGCTGGGAGTATGGATGAACCTATCAATGCCCATGTTCAGTGGAAAAACAATTACAGAAGCCAGACCTTCAACCTTCTGTAGTCCATATTGACCTTGCGTCCATAATCCCAGAGGGTTAAAGAATAGGAAAGCTATCAGGGGAGGGGAGGGGATGTCATACAGAGTTCTGGTGGTGGGAATTGTGTGAAGTTGGTTGCTCTTATCCTATGCTTTTGTCAATGTTTCCTTTTTATAAATAAATAATTAAAAAATTAGAATAATAATAATATATGTATTATTGGCTTACCAGAGAAAGAGGATTAAGGGAAGAAAGCATTCTTCAGTAAATAGTAGCTGAGAACTTCCCTACTCTACACACATAAAAGTTCAAGAAGCCCAGAGGGTCCCAAACAGAATCAACACACACTTAAAGACAACAAGACACAGGATATTTAGAATGGAAAGGAAAAAGGATAAAGAAAGGATCCTGAAGGCTGCAAGAGAAAAACATAGAGTCACCTACAGAGGAAAACCCATAAGATTAGCAGCAGACTTCTCCACACAAACACTGCAGGCCAAAAGAGAATAACAAGATATCTATCAAGTGCTTACTGACAAAGGCTTTCAACCAAGACTACTGTATCCTGCTAGACTGCCATTCAGATTAGATGGAAGCATAAAAACTTTCTCAGACAAGCAACAGTTGAAAGAATCAACTATCACCAAACCTGCCCTGAAATAAGTTCTGAAAGTCCTCCTATAAACAGTCAGACCACCATAAACATGCTATCTATCAGAACACTCTAACAATCTAAAATAATGATGTTAAAATAATTTCAGCATATGATATCAATAAATGTCAAGGGCCAAAATTCACATATTAAAAGGCATTGAGTATGAAGATGGATCAGAAAACAGAACCCAACTATATGTTGTCTATAGGAAACCCACCTAATTCGACAAGACAAACACATACAAAGTGAAAGGATGGAAATCTATCATACAAGCCAAGGGCACACAAAAAAGAGCAGGAACAGCTATTATCATATCTGATACAATAGATTTTAAAATGAATAAAATTTAAAAAGATATGGATGGACACTACCTAACTCAATCAATCAAGAGGATTTAACATTATTAACATTTATGCACTTAGTGAGAAGTCATCTAAATACATCAAACATGTACTAAAAGGGGTACAATAATATACAGACAACAACACAGTAATATTGTGGTATCCAACACCCCACTCTCTCAACATGACAGATCATACAGGCAGAAAATCACTAAGGAAGTGAAGGAGATAGGGGGATGGGCGGTTGTGCAGCAGATTAAGTGCAAGTAGTGCAAAGTGCAAAGACCAACATAAGGGTCCCAGTTTAAGCTACCGACTCCCCACCCGAAGTGGAGTCACTTCACAGGTGGTGAAGCAGGTCTGCTGGTGTCTTTCTGTCTCTCTCTGTCTTCCCCAATATCTCATTTTATCTCTATGCTATCTAACAATTATGACATCAATAACAATAATAACTGCATCAATAAAAAACAACTAAATAAATAGATAAATAAATAAATAAAAGAAATGAAGGTGCTAAATGAAGAGATAAATCATCTAGAACTATTGGACATATTCAGAGTCTTTCACCACAAGAAACTAATACACATTCTACTCAAGTCCACATGGGTCATTCTCAAGGACAGTCCACATTTTAGGCCACAAAGACAGCATCATCAAATTCAAGAGCACTGAAATCATTCCAAGTTCTTCTCAAACCACAGTGGTATGAAACACTTAACAATCAAGAAAAAAATGACTAATGGTCCCAAAATGTGGAAGCTCAACAGTACACTACTTAACAACTACAGGGACAAAGAAGAAATGAAGGAAGAAATGAAAATATTTCGAGACTATATGAAAATGAAGACACAAGCTATCAAAACATTTGGGATACAGCTAAGGAAGTACTGAAAAGGAAGCTGACAGCCATACAAGCACACATTAGGAAACAAGAAAAAGCACAAAGAAACAGCCTGACTTCACACCTTAAAGACCTAGAAAAAGATGAATAAAGGAAACCTAAAACAATCAGAAGGACAGAAATCACTAAAGTTAGGGCAGAAATAAATAACACTGAAAATAAGAAAACTATAAAAAAAATCAATGAAAGCAAATGTAGGTTCTTCAAAAGAGTAAACAAAATCCACAAACCTTTAGCCAGAATAACAAAATTGAAGAAAAAAAAAGGGAGAAGACCAAAATAAATCAGATTGTAAATTGAAGAGGAGATATCAAAAAAGACAGCAGAAATTCAACATATCATGTGAGGTTTCTATGAACAAATATATGCCACCAAGTTAGAGAACATGGACTAAATGGACAACTTCTTAGATACCTACAAACATACAAAATTAAATAAAGAGGTACTAAATAATATGAACAGGCCCATCACAACTAACAAAATTGAAACAGTTATTATAACCTTCCCAAGAATAAAAGACCAGGGCAAGATGGTTTAACAAATGAATTCTACAAAACCTTCAAAAAAAAGAACTCAAACCTAAGGAATCCAGCAAGAAGCTTTTGGAAATCATCAGGACATACAGTAAGGTATCAAGCTATAAAATTAACATTCAAAAGGCAGTGGCATTCCTGTATGCTAACACTAAACTAGAAGAAATTGAAATCCAGAAATCAATTCCTTTTACTATAGCAACAAAAACAATAAAATATCTAGGAGTAAACCTAACCAAAGAAGTGAAAGACTTGTACACTGAAAATTATGAGTCACTACTCAAGGAAATTGAAAAAGACACAAAGAAGTGGAAAGATATTCCATGTTCATGGGTTGGAAGAATTAACATCATCAAAATGAATATACTACCCAGAGCCATCTACAAATTTAACGATATCTCCATCAAGATCCCAAACACATTTTTTAGGAGAATAGAACAAAGGCGACAAATGTTTATCTGGAACCAGAGAAGACCTAGAATTGCCAAAACAATCTTGAGAAAAAAGAACAGAACCGGAGGCATCACACTCACAGATTTCAAACTGTATTATAGGGCCATTGTCACCAAAACTGCTTGATACTGGAACATGAACAGACACACTGACCAGTGGATTAGAATTGAGAGCCCAAAAGCGAGCCTCCATACCTGTGGACATCTAATTGTTGACAAAGGGGCCCAGACTATTAAATGGGGAAAGCACAGTGTCTTCAACAAATGGTGTTGGAAAAACTGGGTTGAAACATGCAGAAGAGTGAAACTGAACCACTATATTTCACCAAACACAAAAGTAAATTCCAAGTGGATCAAGGACTTGGATGTTCGACCAGAAACCTTCAGATACTTAGAGGAAAATAATGGCAGAACATCTTTCCACATAATGTTTAAAGACATCCTCAATGAAATAAATCCAATTGCAAAGAAGACTAAGGCAAGAATAAACCTATGGGACTACATCATATTAAAAAGCTTCTGCACTAGGAGTCGGGCAGCAGTGCATCTGGTTTAAGCGCACATGGCCCAAAGCTTAAGGACCAACCTAAGGATCCAGGTTTCAGCCCCCAGCTCCCCACCTGCAGGGGAGTCCTTTCACAGGCAGTGAAGGAAGTCTGCAGGTGTCTTTTTTTCTCTCCCCCTCTCACACTGCATAACAAGAGTGATCCATTATCCACAGCCACTAAGTACCCTTTCTCCAGGTCTCAGATACCATTTGTTTAAAGGGCATTTTAATCCAGGGATTCAGTTTCACTTCTAGTTCCTTCTACAGAAAAACAGTGCTACAAAATATGTGCAAAGACACATGCAAGAATACTTGTTGCAGCATTGCTGGTGAAACGCTAAGGAAATATGAGGCCACCCCCAAATTTCCAGCAGTTGGAACTTGTTGAATGAGGCATGGTGCTGCTCTTCAAAACAGGACTGTTTCCTGCCCACAAATCAGTGGGTTGCCTAAACAACATACTAAACTTCTTGTAACTCAGTCTCTTGAAACAGGAGATATCAATAGCACCACATCAAAAGGTTGATTTTAAAATATAACATAGCTAGTACACAGGAAAAGTTTGCAATGGCACATTGCATGGTCAGCATCTATTACCTTTGACTCTAACCTAAGCATGATTCTTCAAGTCATCCCAGACAAGTTTTCCTCAAACACCAATGTGAATATAGTCTTGCTCAAATATGTGCCCACAAGAAGGGAAAAAAAAATAGAACCCCCCCCCTAGTGTGGCTATAACACAACTCAACTCAATTCAACATTTATTTACTTAAATATTTATCAATGAGAAAGAACCAGAGCATCACTCTACCACACATGATGCCAGGGATTAAACTCAGGACCTCATGTTGGAGTGTCCAATCCTGTATGCCATCGAATCTACTTGATCTTCAAGACTTTCCAAAAATAACCCTATCATGCCATCCTAAAAGCTCCCTCTCCACTTGAAGGTGCAGATGTTACTAGTTGATGATTCTAACTACTACCAAACGCAGTTGGCATTCTCCCACTTTTATCCCATCCAAGCCCACAGAACACTTTAGAAACGTTACCTTTCATAGATCTGTTTCAACCAGTGCACTGTTTTTTTTTTTGAATCCTGCTTATCTGTGATATGAATATCCCCAAAACAGTCATCACTTTGAAGCATACAGGCAAATAAAGAGTAGATATTCTTGAGGAATAAGATAAACAACACAGTCAGGCGCAGGGATCACGGTTCGAGCCCCCGGTTCCCCACCTGCAGGGGAGTCGCTTCACAGGCTGTGAAGCAGGTCGGCAGGTGTCTATCTTTCTCTCCCCCTCTCTGTCTTCCCCACCTCTCTCCATTTCTCTCTGTCCTATCCGACAACTACAACAACAATAATAACCACAACAATAAAACAACAAGGATAACAAAAGGGAATAAATAAATTAAATAAATATTTAAAAAAAAGATAAACAACAGTCTTAACCACAAATTCAGATCATTTTTTCTTCAGTAACTTAAATATAAATTCCAAGTATTTCCCTAAGCTTTCACAGTATAGACAGTTTAAAAATCAAGTTATAGCAAACAGACATACAGTACTTATACCACACTACTAGTAACTAATAGCACTACCTGGAAGTTTCAAAAATAAAACAAAAAAAAATGTTTAACCTTGTTAACACTTCCTGATATGTGCTTATATGAATTCATATGTACTTACAAAAGCAAAGAATCTCTATAAAACTCTTTATAAACTTCCAGTAGTTCATTATTTGTACTGAGTTTTCAGTTAAATGTCTCATGCACGTTAGGAAGAAGACACGACCTAAAGACAAAATAGGAAAAGATTCATTTAAACATCCCAAATTCTGTAGCTACAAATCATACTTACGAGAGAAATATATGCAAAAAAAATAATAAAATAAGACAGATTTTTGTTGGAGGTAGAAAGGAAGGGAAGAAAGTTCCTTCCTGTTTTGAAATAGTGAACCTTTCATTTTACATTCTCAAGATTAGTCCCATGCTAGTTTTTTGTTTTGTTTTTTTCCGGGATTTTCACAGGTCTGTGATAAATTTCTGTTTAACTTTTTCCCAGACAGAAAGGGAAAGGCAAAGTGGGGGTGGGGGGTGGGAGGGTGGGGAGGGTGTGAGAAAGAGAAAGAGAGCAAGTGAGCCACATACCACAGCAGCACTCACTGAAGCTTCCCTCAGTGCTGTGTGACAGATCTTGAATCTGAGTGAATCCTATGGCAAAGCAGGCACCTTCCAAGGCCCACCTATCCCAGTTTTTTGTTTGTTTCTTTCTTTTTGCTTCCAGGGTTATCTCTGGGGATGGTACTGACACTACCTACAAACTGAATGCTCCTGGTGGCCATCTTTTGTCCACTGCTGCTGCTGTTAGTGAGGAGGAGAGAAAGATACCTGCAGATCTACTTCCCAGCTTGCAAAGCGACTCCACCTACAGGAGACTCGAACTGGGATCACTGCATGAGTCCTTGTACTTCACACTACATGCGCTTACCCAGTATACTATCACCTGGCTCCCCAACCAAGTTATTTTTAAGATAGAAAGAAATCCAGAGAGGGAGGGAAGACAGAGAGGGGGAGAGAAAGATAGTGGTATAATGATTGTAATTGATTATAAAAGATAAATATCTGCCTACCTGCTTCACTACTTGTGAAGCCACCCACCAGCAGGTGGGGAGCCCGGGCTCAAACTGAGATCCTTAATCCAGTCCTAGCACTTTGCACCAAGTGAACTCAACCTGCTACAGGAACGCCAGGATCCCCCAACCCCATCCTAGTTTTTAATCATCATTCCCAGGCTATTCAAGCATCAGTCTGAAAATGTAATTCAGGAGCTGGGTGGTGGCACAACAATAGAGTACATACGACAGTACACAAGGACTTGGGTTCAAGCCTCCAGTCCTCAGCTACAGGGAGGGAAGCTTCACAAGTGATGAAGCAATGCTACCGATGTCCCCCCTCCTCTATCTCTCCCTTCTCTCTCAATTTCTTTCTCTATCCAACAAATAAATAAATTGCCCCGACCAGCATGGCGGTGAACAGGGGCTAGGAACCCAATGAAACCTGAAATGAAGGAACATGAGACACGAGAGAATGACAGCAAGTCAAGTTTCTGATCAAGCTGTAAATTTTATTGAGAACACAGGCATTATAAGGCTTTGGGGAAGGAGAGGGAATGCTGGAGGAGAGGAAGGGGGACCAAACTTCAAAGCGGAATGTTCCTTGCAACAAATGGCAGGAACCAAACTGTGTGTTGACTCACTTGTGTTGACTCACTTGATTACTGATAAATGGTTTACCTAAGGGGAAATGGCCTGCCCAGGGGGGAATTAACGTTTGTCTTGAGGGTTTCCGTTGTCTCAAAGCTTATCATCTATAAAGCAGAGAAATGGCTCCTGGCATATCCTCCCTTTGTTATAATTTAAAATTGAGGCTGGAAATGGGGGTGAGGAGCAGAGAGCCTAACAGTAGGTTTGGTGGGCGTAACCAGAGGAGGGAAGTATTGACCTGATTCCTCCCGCAGGGTGGGTGCAAAACCAACCTTCCCACATCTTATAAGGCTCTTGGTGTCTTTTTGGGGAGGGGAGGCAGAGCCACAGTTTCTAAGGAAACAATTTTTGTTGCTGACACCAACCTCCATGCAAATCAGGGTTGCTTCACGGGGGACTCAGAGACGGACTATAGGGTCCTCCCCCTGCAGTGCTTTGCCTTACACCCCTTACTGGTGTCCTTACCCTGCCAAGGTTGGATGTCTCCATGCATAATTCTGAGTTTTATGCCATCCGAAAAGGGGGTCTGTCATCCTCAGGTTCATCCAGGCCTCTGTCAGCCAAATCAAGTCTGTGATAATGTATTTGCAAAGGTTTTGATGCCAAGGAGTCAATCTGCCGTTTTATAAAATCAGTAATCTTATTGAAAATAAAGGGTCTTAAGGTAATCATTAACAAAAGACTAATAAGGTTCTCATAAGGGGCTCTGTAGTGACTCAAGACTATTTATGGTGGAGTCTATAACCTGTTGTAATTTGTCAGGAAATTTATGGGAGGAATATATAGAGTGTCCTAGCATGCCACCAGCAAGTCTAAGGGAAGCAGTCAGTGGATGTGATGTCCAGGGGAAGAAACACAGCACGTCTGGTCTGGTCAGCGCCAACTGATGAAATTTTCTTCTTCCTGTCAGCTGTGGAACAAGCAAAACTAGGAGGCAAGGACCAGGTAGAGAAGAATTAACATGAAAATATAGGATGGTGTTTACCAAAACACAGAGGAGGTGCATACACATTAGAAGTCAAGGTGAGGTTCCTTGAACATCAAGGAACATTGTGAGAAAAGTGAGCAGTCAATAAGCATGCAAAGATGAAGTCAGCAGTGGTAGGTCAGCAGAAAGAGAAGACTTGGATAAGCTGGTGAGGTTAGCTGGAGTATATACTGCCAAGGCGTCCTTTGTGGTAAGGACTTGCCAACAGGGACTCTGTGGATTTTGCAAGAACAATGTCATCCACCATAATAAAAGGAAAACAAACATGGACATCCAGTGCTGAAAAAAGAGAAAAAGAATATGTCTCTATGACTGGAAAAGTAGGTGGCTTTGTCAATGAGATACAATAAATGGACAATTAGAATTTTTGTAAATATTAAAAAGATTTAGTATGTTACTTCATTGACACTTTAGCCAACTGAATACTGGGGGGTGCATTTCCCTTCTTTTTTTTTAATTAATTAAGCTTAAGGGTTTTAGTGTTTCTTGTTTGTGCTGTAGCCCACATAAATTTAGACAAAATATCAACTGAGAAAAAAGTTTTTTTGTTTACTAAACATGGGCAGGTGAATTACATCAATCTGTCAGAGAGCATTGGCTTTTATCAATGGAGATTAATCTTAAAAGTCTGAATAGCAAGATCTTAATTAAATAATGCAGGAGCCAGTAAAGTGCTCTCACTATGGCAGGTCAAACATTGAAATTGTTAAGAGGCTTGTAAAAAAAATGAGAAAAATTTTAGGATATGAGTGACTTTAGGAGTCATCACACACCCATAAATAAAAAATTAAAAATGTTTAGTTTTAAATCTTACCATATGAGCAGTCAGTTCTTCATGTGCAGATGTACCTATAATTATTTACTTAGGGAGAGAACTTGTACCAAGTTAATTGATGATGTAATGGTTAGAATTGACTTGAGTTTTTTCTATGATTTTAGAAGGCTCTTTATTAGAATATACCAATATGTTATAGAAAGTCAATACCTAATGTGTTGACATGATAAAATGTTTACCATTTTTTGGCATTATTTTAAACTTATTAGACAGTTTAAGCACACTATTATACCTTTAGTTTACTAAGATCTTTACTCATCACAAGGCTATCATGAGTAAGCATAGATATAAAACTCTTAATAGATTTTACTCTTTAGAACTCTAATATGGCAACTTAAAAGGATAAAATAAAACCTCATAGTTTAAATGTTCAAAATATTAATTTTGTTAAATCAGGATTTGCCAAAACAAATCTTCTATCAGACCAAAAACACAATGTATTACCTTAATTTATCAAGAATAAAACCTCTGGCAGTGTCTTAAAACAAACCAGATAATTTTTAAAAGCAGAAAGATATAAAGAGGAAAACCAGCGCAAGAGCCTCTGGCATGTAAATAATTAACATAACTATTGTGTTATCTTTTACTAACCCAAGCCAGTCTTAAAAACAATTTTAAGTAAAATGTTAAACTTTGTTTGCTAGGACCTTTGTTTATCACAAAGCTATCACACCCTTAGGGCAGCTATGAACAAGGGTGGGTACACAACTTAATTGATCTTTCACTTTGATTTGGATAGGTAACTTAAAAAGCTAAGATAAACCTTATAGCTGAAATGTTAAAATAAATTTTTACTGTTAACATTTCTTTTATATGACCATTTTACACTAAATAATTTTGTTGAATCACGTCTGTTGAATAAAAAATTTTTATCAGGCCAGGAATAGCACGTTTAACCCTTTTTTTCATGGCAAGGCCACTGCTCTACACTGACTGGGTTATTAGAAAGTCAGCTCAAGCATGGAATTAAATTAACAAATTAACAAACAGTGGCAGTTGGTATTGGGGTGCTGTTAAGGTTTACAATTCTCACAAGAGGGAGAGAGACTGCAGGGGCATTTTACCATGCCTAGAGATCTTAGAAAATCTTTTAACTAATGAATTGATGCTGATATTAGCTATCAGAAGGACGAAACTGTCCTATATTTTACTCTGGTAAAGGTGTGCCAACTCTATGAGTCAGGATCTTTAAAAACACATTTAGCTTAACCAAATCTTATTTAAAACTTAAAACAAACTTTAGTTACTTAGGGGTTAACACACATTAATGAAAACAAGGTTAGCACAGACTTAAAACATACATTCTTGGTGAACCGAAAAATTTTCCCTTTGATAAACCGCTTTTGGTTTTTAGATTCCTAACTCACAGCCTATCTACCCAGGACCAGGTTGCCTAAGGAGGGGCGTTAGTGGCTAAGGAATGATTGACATCAGTCTTTGCCAATCTGTGGAGCAGGAGCTCTGTGCCGTGATTGGCTGTGCGGGCGGAACAGGCGGGCTTAGTTTACTGCCGCGCACAGAGAAAAATCTTTGAAATTTTTTTTTTCTGGGCTAAGGTACATTTTACAGTTTTAAAGAAAGTGGTCTAATCAGTATTATTGGCCAAGTCAAGGACAGTAGCACAAAACGGAGGGGCGATGGTGTAGGGAGGCAGTCTGGACAAAGGAAGAGCATAGGGGATAGGGCTAGCCAGTTTGAGCCTGGCTCCGAGTAACAGGGAAAGCCAAAACCGGGTTTGATTTGGATGGTTTAGTCTTAGTTTTAGTTTTAGGGATTGGGTTTTTTGGTGAGGCTAAAAATGTAAGCTCTTCTGTAACTGCAGCTATTTCTTTCATTAATTGAAGCTGCTCTCTCCGGTCAGCAAGGACCTTGCGGAAAGTGGAAATTCCTGTAAGGGCCCCTGAGCGTGCCCTCCTGACGGAGGCGTTGTCAAGGAGAGGGTCAGGCTGGAGAGCAGGGGCATGGATATAGGGAGGGAAATTAAAGGGAGGAGGACACCAATCGGGATTGTAGTATCTGGCAGCCTCTTTTTCTAGCAAAGCCTCATTCTCTGTGGGAAGTGCTTCAGGAGAGGGGGGGTTTTGTAAAACTGGATAGAGGTGGGGGAAAGAATGCTGGGTTTCATTCTCATGTGAATTAGCAATAGGAGGGTCAATAAAGGGAACTTTAGTGAGTGAGGTGGAACCTGTAGGGAGGAGAACAGGGCTTTTACTTTCAATGGGTGCTGGGAGGCTTTCATTTTGACTGGGTACTGGGGGATCAAGATCAATAATCACAGAAGGGCATGGGGATGGGGACTTTCTCCTGGACGGCTTACTAGAAAGTTGCCGGAGGACCTTTTCACCCTCTGTAATAAGGTTTTTAATATCAGGGTGATTATTATAGATATTTAAGATATCATTAATTAAATTACAGTAACAAAAGGCAGAAAGAGGTAAACGTTCAGGACCAAAAGACTGATAGTGATCATTAAGACAGTCACTAATTCTCCTCCAACGCTTCTCATCTATAGTGCCTTCCTGGGGGAAGCAGGGGCAAATATTTCCAATATAATCTAAAAACTTCTTTAATTCTTTCTTTTTAACCCTAGTTCCTCGTGTCTTGAGTGACTCCTTGAGTCCTTTAATGAATAAATAGTTTGCTGAATTCATGTCCCATGGTATTGCTTACCTCAGCTGCTGTCACACTCTCCTCCAGATGCGACTCACGGTCGGGTGTCTCCATGGCGATCTATGCGAGTCTTTGCGTTACCCCCCTCGGGCCGCAGTGACTGAGTGAAGTCGGGTAGGCCTACCCTCTAGATCAGCGGAGTTTCTAGGTCCAGAAGGCTTCTTCGCCCCACGTTCCGGGCGCCAGAATGCCCCGACCAGTAGGGCGGTGAACAGGGGCTAGGAACCCAATGAAACCTGAAATGAAGGAACAAGAGACACGAGAGAATGACAGCAAGTCAAGTTTCTGATCAAGCTGTAAATTTTATTGAGAACACAGGCATTATAAGGCTTTGGGGAAGGAGAGGGAATGCTGGAGGAGGGGAAGGGGGACCAAACTTCAAAGAGGAATGTTCCTTGCAATAAATGGCAAGAACCAAACTGTGTGTTGACTCACTTGTGTTGACTCACTTGATTACTGATAAATGGTTTACCTAAGGGGAAATGGCCTGCCCAGGGGGGAATTAACATTTGTCTTGAGGGGTTCCGTTGTCTCAAAGCTTATCTATAAAGCAGAGAAATGGCTCCTGGCAATAAATAAAATAGTAAAAAGGGTTAGAATGTAGATGTAAAAATAAAAATTTAATTTCATCAAACGTTGAGCTGTGGGAGTATCATAGCCAATGAGCTTTATGAGCTTAACTACTGTTAATTGAAAAAAATTTCATCACAAAACTCCTTTTCAAAATCCAAGTGTTAAAAATAATCTCAGAGAGTTGGGCTGTAGCGCTGTGGGTTAAGCGCAGGTGGCGCAAAGCACAAGGACCGACATAAAGATCCCGGTTCGAGCCCCGGCTCCCCACCTGCAGGGCAGTCACTTCACAGGCGGTGAAGCAGGTCTGCAGGTGTCTATCTTTCTCTCCTCCTCTCTGTCTTCCCCTCCTCTCTCCATTTCTCTCTGTCCTATCCAACAATGACGACAACAACAATAATAACGACAACAATAAAACAGGAAGGGCAACAAAAGGGAATAAATAATTTTTTTTAAAAATTAAAAAATAATCTCAAACTGAATTCACAGTAGATTAATTCAGGACCTGCTAGCAACTGCAATTCTATCAACAAAGCTTCTTGAAACATGACAACTAACACGTTCTGAGCAGAGTTAAGAAATGTACACATCAGGGGCTGGGTGGTGGCGCACTTAGATTATACATTTCCATGCACAAGGACCCAGGTTCAAGCTCTCAGTCCCCACTTGCGGGGGGTGGGGTGGGGGAGGGGGGCGGCTCAGGAGTAGTAAGGCAGTGATGCAGATGTCTTTTTCCCATCCCATCACAATTTCTCCCTGTCCTATCAAATATGAGAAAACTACAATCAAGAAAATGAAAGCAGACACTGTATTACAGAGTCTCCTTGCATAAAAATTCCTAAAATACTGGTATCTTCCCATCAAAAAAACGTATAAATAGTCCAACAGATCCTGATGGTATACTAGAGGCTATAAATACATATACCCACTTCTAACATATACTCACAATTTCATAATATCAATACATTAAAAGAAGCATCATTCTTGGAGAATTTTGAATGGAAATCAACTCAATTTCTGTACTTTTTCTCAAAAGCTAAATTATTTATTTATTAGTAAGACAGAGGTTATGGAGGAGAGGAAGACCGTGGTTTTTCCCACGTGGTTGATATTTTCATAATCAGGCAAATCGAAAACAAATTTATCTTCTCCTACTTGCTGTGCAGCTCTTTGCACCTGGAACATACGAAATTCTCCCTTAGTTTATTTCCCACCAAGGTTACTACTGGGGTTTGGTGCCAGCACTGTGAATACAACACTTCCAGCGGGCAGTTTTTCCTTTTTTTCTATTTTGTTGGATAGGACAGAGAAAATTGAGAGGGAAGGGAGAGATAGAAAAGAGAAAAACCTGACACCTGTAGACCTGCTTCACCACTCGCAGAACGTCCCCACAGGATGCGAGAGTATTCCCTGGGCCTTGAGCTTGGTGCTATGTGCACTTAACCAGGTGCACCACCAACCAGTCCCCAGTTCACTTATTATTATTTTTTATCATTATTCTTAACTTCTCTTAGTTTGAAAGTCTGGTAGGTTTCTATTACCTTTATATTACAGCTGTAAGCTCTACTTCCAAGTATAATCAATTACAATCATTATACCACTAATAATCTAATAATAGTGAATCTAATATTCCATGTCATTAACAAATATACCAGGAAAGCATAAAGCTTAGTGATCTAAAATAAGTATTTAAGAGATCACTGAGTGAAGGACATCTTTAAATAAAAAACAGATTTATAAGTATCCAAGGAGGCTCTGAAACAGCTGACTCGGATATTTGCCATGCTCAAGAGCCAGGTTCGAGGCCTGGTCCAGCGCACTGGAGGAAGCTGCGCTGCTGTGGTCCTTAACACCATTCAACAAAAAGGCTGCAACACTGAACAGCAGCAAGAACATTTCCAGGCGGCTTCTAAGGTGGCGAGCCAGGCTGCCTCCAGAGTATTCCTGACCATTTCAGGCGGTGACCTCGCCCCTGTCACACAATCTAGCCCAGTGGGCATCCTCTCTGGGGACCTTACAAGGAGGCCTGCTACCCACCACAGGGGGCGAGTGGGGAGAACCTTAGGCCTGATTGCCCGAGAGTCCTCCAGGCTAAACCAGGCCCTGTAGGTCTACACTGCAGGGGCACCGGGGTCTTTAAAAAAAAAAACAGGGTCCTCAGACCAGATGAGAACTGACAGGAGCTCAGGCAGAAATCTACACTGCCAGTCATGCAGCTCGCCCTGGTGGGAACTGGAGCTCCGGGAGAGGGCGGCGAGCAATAGCCTAAGATGTGCCTGCAGTGGCCAGGCTCCAGGCTGGCATCACCTGCTCCCCGCCCAGCTGGGCTCACGCCCCTGCCATCCTCACCAGTCTCCTAAGCCACTTAGCAGCGAACATGGCGGCGACCCTGCGCCAGCTGAAGGGCGGCCGAAACCGTCCAGAGTCGCGGGGATGCCAGGCCAGGCAGACCTCTGACCCCCCTCACAACTAGCTATCTGCCCCTGCAACAAGTATTTCCGGGCCTGCGCCAAGCTCCGCCACTATAAGTGAGTGACAATAAATGAAAACTACAAGTCCCAGAAGGCTCCGCGCCTACTTACTGTAGGTTATGGTCCCTGAAAACACACCCCCGTTGAGAAAATTTGGGCTCCCAAATTCTGGAATCAGAATTGATTGACAGTTGAGTTATTGCCTCTGTGTAGTGTTTAAGAAATTACAGTGCGGGAGCCCGGCTGTAGCGCAGCGGGTTAAGCGCAGGTGGCGCTAAGTGCAAGGACCTGCATGAGGACCACTGTTCAAGCCCAGGCTCCCCACCTCAGGGGAGTCGCTTCACAGGTGGTGAAGCAGATCTGCAGGTGTCTGTCTTTCTCTCCTCCTCTCTGTCTTCCCCTCCTCTCTCCATTTCTCTCTGTCATATCCAACAACGACGACATCAACTACAACAACAATAACTACAACAACATTAAAAAAGGAGACAACAAGGGCAACAAAAGGGAAGATAAATAAATACAATTACAAAAAAAAAAGAAAAGAAATTACAGTGCGCCTTTATAAGTATCGCTTCACTAAATCCTTACAGCAGGCATTATCACTCTTTCCTTTAAAGAAATAATTATTCATTAACAAGAAAAAGAACCAGAAGGGTGCCAGGCTGTGGTGCACCAGTTAAGCACACATACCACCAAAGGCAAGAACCTGGCATCGAGCCCCGCTCCCAACCATCACGAAACAAGTCTACAGGTGTCTTATCTTTTTTTCCCCTCTATCACTCCATCCCCTCTCAGTTTCTCTTTGTCCTTCTGAAATGATAAAAGCATTGTTTTATTTTATTTTTTATTTTTTATATTTATATATTCCCTTTGTTGCCCTTAATTGTTGTAGTTATTATTGCTGTCATTGTTGTTGGCTAGGACAGAGAGAAATGGAGAGAGGAGAGGAAGACAGAGAGGGGGAGAGAAAGAGAGACAACTGTAGACCTGCTTCACTACCTGTGAAGTGACACCCCTGCAGGTGGGGAGCCAGCGGCTCTAACCAGTATCCTTCCACTGGTCCTTGTGCTTTGCGCCACCTGCGCTTAACCCTCTGCGCTACCACCTGACTCTCCAGATTTTTTTGTTTTAACTGGCCGCCAGGAACAATGGATTTGTAATGTGAAAAAAGTGGGTAGGGCGAAATGAAAGTCAACTAAAATAGAGGTGGGATAAATTAAAAAACATATATTCAACACGTTGAGGCGCCATTTGTTGAAATTTAACTTTAAAAGGGGCTTGGATCTGTGTTGTAACTTGAGACTTAAAAAGGAGCTTAGGACTTGGGTGCTTAAGGATTCACTGTGGGAGCTGAGAACAGTGTTAAGTTGCTACTGACAGAGCCCTATCACAAACTGAGGCTGACACAGGCAATTGACAAAGTTAAAGTATTTATTCACACAGACACAGAAGACACACACACAGGAGAACTCAGCACTGAGGGTCTAGCTGGGACAGATCCCTCAGGCAACTCTAAGACCCCCTATTTACACTCTCGAGGGATGGGGGTTGCACAAGGAGGATGCCCCAAGGTAAAACAGGTACACATTATATTCTAATCTTTGCCTTGAGCAAGGCAAAGCACACATTCCTCCTCAATCTTTACCTAAACAGCACATTCCAATCTCTAGGGATACCAAAGGAGACCACCTGGGACCTAAGCAAGACAGGACTAGAATGACTACAGGAATCCACCAAATCACCAGTGAGTGCAGATACACATGGATTGTGATAGAGAGGAGCCTAGGGAGAGTCTAAGTGGCTGTTAACAGTCCTACAGTTTATCAGTTGAGACACCACCTCCAGTCTGTTCCACAAACAAGGGGACAGCTGAAGGGAGGAGAGGACTCCCTGGAGTCTCACCAAGTGCAATTCTAAGTCTCCATTGATACTGCCCTCAGAATCTGGAGCAGTAGTAGGGAGGGACAACAGGGGACAGAGATCTAACCAGGAAACAGAGGAGAAGACCTATACCTCTGTGGCATAGCTGTTGCACTGTGAAAGTATCTTTGCATAACCACTGGACTATCTCTGCCACACACTGCCTTATCTCTTGGTCAGGAGTCAGTGATTAAGCTAAGAAGCCTACTTATAGTTTAAAAACCCTCAGGCTCCCATAGCCTAAAGAGAGAGAAGAAAAAATAAAAAAGAGAGTTTTAAATCACTGAGCTCCAACTCAAGGATTAAAATACTATTTAACATCTGTTAACTTCCACCACTGTGAACCCTTTAATTACCTTACATAGACACAAGTCAATCCAGGAAATAGTGGTCAGTAATTTGAAAAGTACTAAGAGAGGGAAATCATAACATAATATATAAAATAGGTAAACCAACAAGAAGAACTATTGGAGAAAGAAACCAGGACAAGAGTCCAGCTAAAAGCTCCCCAAAGGGAGAAGCACAAAATAGCAACTTCAGCATCCAAACATTAGCTAAGGAAGTAATCACAGGAGTGAGTAAAGAGTTTGAAAAAATTGTAATCAGAAACATGGGAACAACAAATGAGACTCTGGAAGAAAACAGTAACTAACTATCTCAAGGTTATTAGAGAGCTGAAAGCTGAAATAGCTGAGCTAAGAACTCAACTGGTTGAACAAGCTAAAACAGTGTCAAAACAGAGTAACAAAATAAATGAACTGCAGAAAACAGTAGAGGGCAGAGAGAATAGAATCAATGAGGCTGAAGGCAGGATTAGCAAGATTGAGGACGAATTAGAGACAACTAAAAAAGAAGTAAGACATCTCACAAAGAGATTAAGAGGTGCTGAAAATAACAACAGAGACCTATGGGTTGACTTAAAAGGAAACAATATACACATCATTGGCTTACCAGAGGAAGAAAGAGAGGGAAAGGAAGAAATCATTCTTCAGGCCATAATAGCTGAAAAATTCTCTAGTCTAGACAACATCAAAGACATAAAGATGGGAGACGGGCTATAGTGTAGCAGGTTAAGCGCAGGTGGTGCAAAGCACAGGGACTGGCATAAGGATCCCAGTTTGAGCCCCAGCTCCCCACCTGCAGGGGAGTCACTTCACAGGTAGTGAAGCAGGTCTGCAGGTGTCTATCTTTCTCTCTCCTCCCCTCAGTCTTCCCCTCCTCTCTCCATTTCACTCTGTCCTATCCAAGAAAGACAACAACAATAATAACTACAACAATAAAAATAATCAAGGGCAACAAAAGGGAATAAATAAATAAAATAAATATTAACAACAACAACAAAAAAAAGGCATAAAGGTTCAAGAAGCCCAGAGGGTCCCAAACAGAATTAACCCAGACATAAAGACACCAAGACCCATCATTTTTAGAATGGAAAGGAATATGATAAATAAAGGATCCTGAAGGCTGCAAGAGAAAAACAAAGAGTCACCTATAGAAGACATCCCATAAGATTAGCAGCAGACTTCTCCACACCAACACTACAGGTCAGAAGAGAATGACAAGGTATCTATTGAGGGCTCAATGAGAAAGTCTTTCAACCAAGAATACTGTATCCTGCTAGACTGTCATTCAGACTAGATAGAGGCATCAAAACCTTCTCAGACAAGCAACAGTTGAAGGAATCAACTATCACCAAGCCTGCCCTGAAAGAAGTTCTGAAAGCTCTTCTATAAACTGTCAGACCATCATAAATAGGTCATATATCAGAACACTCTAAAACTCTACAAGAATGGTGTTAAAATATCTTCAATCTTTGATATCAATAAATGTCAATGGCCTGAATTCACCTATTAAAAGACATAGAGTAGGAAGATGGATCAGAAAATACAACTCAACATTATGCTGTCTATAAGAAACCCACCTAAATCAACAGGACAAACACAGACTTAGAGTGAAAGGATGGAAAACTATCATACAAACCCATGGCCCACAAAAATGGGCAGGAATAGCTATTCTCACATCTGAAACGATACACTTCAAAATAGATATGATTAAAAAAGATAGTTATGGACACTACTTAATGCTCAGAGGATCAGTCAATCAAGAGGACTTCACAATTATTAACATCTATGCACCCAATGAGAAGCCACCTAAATACATCAAACATCTACTGAAAGAGCTAAAGTAATTTATGCATAGCAACACAGTCATAGTAAGGGACTTCAACACCCCAGTCTCTCAACTTGACAGATCATCCAGGTATAAAATCAATAAAAACATAAGGGAGCTAAATGAAGAGATAGATACACTAGAATTATTGGACATTGTCAGAGTCATTCATCCCAAGAAACTGGAATACACATTTTACACAAGTCCACATGGATCACTCTCAAGGATAGACTATATGTTAGGCCACAAAGACAGCATCAGCACATTCAAGAGCATTAAAATCATCCCAAACATCTTCTCAGTCCACAGTGGAAATAAAATAACACTTAACAATCAACAGAAGATTACTAATAGTCCCAAAATTTGGAATCTCAACAGTACACTTCTTAACAACCTCTGAGTCAAAGAGGAAATCACGGAAGAAGTCAAAATGTTCCGAGACTTCAAAGAAAATGAAGACACAAACTATCAAAATATTTGGGACACAGATATGGCAGTACTGAGAGGGAAGTTCATAGCTGTACAAGCACACATTAGGAAACAAGAAAAAGCAGAAATAAACAGCCTGACTGCATATCTTAAAGACCTAGAAAAAGAACAACAAAGGAACCCTAAAGCAACCATAAGGACAGAAATCACTAAAGTTAGGGCAGAAATAAATAACATTGAGAATAAGAAAACCATACAAAAGATCAATGAAAGTAAATGTTGGTTCTTCAAAAGAATGAACAAAATCAACAAACCTTTAGCCAGACTCACAAAACAAAAAAGAGAGAAAACTCAAATAAATCGTATCATAAATGAAAGAGGAGCTATCACAACAGACACTGCAGTAATTCAAGATATCATGTGAGGCTTCTATATGCCACCAAGCTAGATAACCTAGAAGAAATGGACGATTTCCTACATATCTACCAACTTCCAAAACTAAGTAAATAGAAAGTGGATAACATGAACAGGCCCATCACAGCTAATGAAATTGAAGCAGTTATCAGAAATAAAAGTCCTGGACCAGATGGTTTTAAAAAAGAATTCTACAAAAACTTCAAAGAAAAACTCAGACCTCTACTTTTAAAAGTCTTCCAGAAGATTGAAGACACTGGAATACTCCCTGCCAGCTTCTATGAAGTCAACATCACTCTGATACCAAAAGCAGACAGGGACATAAACAAAAAAGAAAACATCAGATCAATATCTCTAATGAACATAGATGCTAAAAATACAGAACAAGATTCTAGCCAGCTGGATACAGCAGTATATTAAAAATATTGTTCATCATGAACTAGTGGGGTTTATCCCAGGCATACAAGGTTGGCTTAATATACATAAATCAATCTATGTGATCCAGCACATCAACAAAAGCAAGACTGAAAACCACATGGTCATATCAATAGATGCAGAGAAAGCCTTTGACAAAATACATGGCTTTATTATCAAAACACTACAAAAAATGGGAATAGATGGAAAATTCCTGAAGATAGTGGAGTCTACATATAGCAAACCTACAGCTAGCATCATACTCAATGGTGAAAACCTGGAATCATTTCCACTCAGATCAGGTACTAGAGACGGCTGCTCACTATCACCATTACTATTCAACATAGTGTTGGAAGTTCTTGCCATAGCAATCAGGAAGGAGCAAGGAATTAGAGGGATACAGATTGAAAGAGAAGAAGTCAAACTCTCCCTATTTACAGATGACATGATAGTATACACAGAAAACCTCAGGAATCCAACAAAAAGGTTTTGGAAATTATCAGGCAATACAGTAAGATGTCATGCTATAAAATTAATATTCAAAAGTCAGTGGCATTTTCTAATCAAACACTAAGCTAGAAGAAATTGAAACCCAGAAAGAAATTCTTTTTACTATAGCAACTAAAATAACAAAATATCTAGGAGTAAACCTAACCAAAGAAGTGAAAGACTTGTATACTGAAAATTATGAGTCACTACTCAAAGAAATTGAAAAAGACACAAAGAAGCGGAAAGATATTCCATGTTCATGGGTTGGTAGAATTACCATCATCAAAATGAATATACTACCCAGAGCCATATACAAATTTAATGCTATCACCATCAAGATCCCAAGCACATATTTAGGAGAATAGAATAAATGCTACAAATGTTTATCTGGAACCAGAAAAGACCTAGAATTGTCAAAAAATCTTGAGAATAAAGAACAGAACTGGAGGCATCACACTCCCAGATCTCAAATTTTATTACAGGGCCATTGTCATCAAAACTGTTTGATACTGGAACATGAATAGACACAGTGACCAATGGAATAGAATTGAGAGCCCAGAAGTGAGACCCCACACCTATGGACATCTAATCTTCAACAAAGGGGCTCAGACTACTAAATGGGAAAAGCAGAGTCTCTTCAACAAATGGTGTTAGAAACAATGGGTTGAAACAGGCAGAAGAATGAAACTGAAACACTGTATTTCACCAAATATAAAAGTAAATTCCAAGTGGATCAAGGACTTGGATGTTAGACCACAAACTATCAGATACTTAGAAGAAAATATTGGCAGAATTCTTTTCCGCATAAAATTTAAAGTCATCACCAATAAAACAAATCCAATTACAAAGAAGACTAAGGCAAGTATAAACCTATGGGACTACATCAAATTAAAAAGCTTCTTCACAGCAAAGAAACCACTACCCAAACCAAGAGACCCCTCACAGAATGGGAGAAGATCTTTACATGACGTACATCAGACAAGAGTTTAATAACCAACATATATAAAGAGCTTGTCAGACTCAAAAACAAGACAACAAATAACCCCATCCAAAAATGGGGGGAGGACTTGGACAGAATATTCACCACAGAAGAGATCGAAAAGGCCGAGAAACACATGAAAAAATCCTCCAAGTCTCTGATTGTCAGAGAAATGCAAATAAAGACAAGATATATCACTTCACTCCTGTGAGAATGTCATACATTAGAAAAGGTAAGAGCAGCAAATGTTGGAGAGGTTGTGGGTCAAAGGAACCCTCTTACACTGCTGGTGGGAATGTCAATTGGTCCAACCTCTGTGGAGAACAGTCTGGAGAACTCTCAAAAGGCTATAAATGGACCTACCCTATGATCTTGCAATTCCTCTCCTGGGATATATCCTATGGAACCCAACACATCCATCCAAAAACATCTGTGTATACATATGTTCTTAGCAGCACAATTCGTAATAGCCAAAACCTGGAAGCAACCCAGATATCCAACAACTGATGAGTGGCTGAGCAAGTTGTGGTCTATATACACAGTGGAATACTACTCAGCTCTAAAAAATGATGACTTCACCATTTTCAGCTGATCTTGGATGGACCTTGAAAAAATCATGTTGAGTGAAATAAGTCAGAAATATCAGGGTGAATATGGGATGATCTCACTCTCAGGCAGAAGTTGAAAAACAAGATCAGAAAAAAAAACAGAAATAGAATCTGAAATGGAATTGAATATTGCATCAAAGTAAAAGACTCTGGGGTGGATGTATGGGAAGAATACATGTCGAAGAAGGATTCCATTGCTGTGGCTGGGATCCTTGTGACTCTGTGGGTCACCAGAAGCCAGCTCTCTAGCCATGTGTTCATCTTCCAAAGAGCAGGGGAGGTAGGTACTGCCAGGAAATGGAGAAGCCTAGAGGCAGCCTCGCATGATGCCTCATCTGGACACTGCACTCCTTTGACAGGTGCACGGCCACTGCATTGGAGGAACCTCTAGACCTATAGGCTTTTTGCACCCTCTCTCACTTAAGGATCGTGCGTCCCCCAGGTGTGGAGGGAGGAGGGCTGGCTGCTGCCTCCCTGGGTCTGAACCTGTCCTGTGTGGCACCCCCAGGCTGCCCTGGGCATCACTCACCTCCTGATTATGGCCCTGGAGAAGGAAGGCATCCCTGCAGCTGAGGCCACCAAGAAGATCTGGATGGTGGACTCCAGGCGACTCACTGTCAAGATGTATTGGTCTGGGGGCAAGACATGGGGTGTCTTACAGCAGCTGGAGATGGGGTGCTCACCTGTGAGGAGGCAAGCCTGGCAGGCAGGAGAGAGAGGAGGTCAAGGAGGGCAGGGCCTGCTCTTTATTTGCATTGATGGATTGATTGATTTTGCCACCAGGGTTACCATACTGTTTCACTATTCCTGAAGGCCATTTTTATTGCAGAGAAAGGGAGAGATAGAGAGGAATACATAGGGAAAAATGAGAGGGAAGTAGAGAGAAGGGGAGACATCTGCAGCACAGAGTGATTCCCCTCAGATGTCACTCAGAGCCTGAATTCAGGTCCCAGATTCCACTAGCATAGAAAACTGGGGAGAGGGACAGGAGAGACAGTTCAAAGGTCAGAGCTTAAAATGTAAAAACCTGGGCTACAGGTTGACACACCTGGTAGAACACACACGTTCACATTTGTGAGAACCTGGGTTCCAGTGCCTGGTCCTGACCTGCAAAGGAAAAGTTTCCCGAATAGTAGAACAGGCTGAAGATGTCCCTCCTTATTCCCTTTCTATCAGTCTCTGTCTCTATAAAAGAAGGGAGAAAAAAGAAAAGAGAATGCTTTGAGCCCCTGGCTCACCACCTGCAGAGGAGTTGCTTCACAGGTGGTGAAGCATGTCTGCAGGTGTTTGTCTTTCTCTCCCCCTTTCCGTCTACCCTTCCTCTCTCCATTTCTCTGTGTCCTATCCAACAATGACAACATCAACAACAATAATAATAAATACTATAACAATAAAAAATAACAAGGGCAACAAAAATGAAAATAAATCAATATTTAAAAAAAGAAAAGATAAGAAAAGGAGGAGGGAGGGAGGGAGGGAGGAAAGAAACAAAGTGGCCACCATGAGCAGTGGAGTTGTGTAACCACTGATCCTGGACAATGACACTGCTGGCAATAATGCTAATAATAAAATTAAAGTTTAAGAACCATGGACACCTGCATCTGAGAGCCATACATTTCAGTGGGCAGGGTAGATACCTTCCCATGCACTTGAATCACATTCAAACCCTAGCACCACATGGGAGGGTGTCACTGTACTGGGAGAAGCTCTGGTGCTGTGGTGGCTCTCCTTCTGTGTGTGTGTGTGTGTGTGTGTGTGTGTGTGTGTGTGTGTGTGTGTGTGTGTGTGTGTCTCAGAAAGAAGTATGAAGAGTACACTCTGTGGCTCAAATGCAGCAATTTTGCCCAGGTTCCCCACAGCCACATGCCTTCTTCCTCTCCTGCAGGGGAGGAGTCATCTGAGCCCTGAGAAAGAGACTTTTGCCCAGGATCATGCTGAGAAGGGCTCCTTGGAGGAGGTGGTGCAGCAGGTGAAGCCCACAACCATCATAGGTAGGAGGGTATGCCAGGCTCGATGATTTTGGTAGGCTGAGCTCCTCGGGTTGCAGGAGTGGCCCCAATTCAGCTTGATGTGCAGTGTCTACATCAACTCAGAATCCTTGTTCTCACAGCCCTGTGTGAGAGCCAGTGAAGCCACCCCATCATTTGCTTGTCTGGGGAGACCAGTGCCTGTCTGCTGTCTACTGGTTGTATGGTCTGGTGGGTGGCGAAAGGAACCTGATAGAAAAATTCAGGCCATGAATATCATCAACAAGGGTTTTATTTGTGTGCTCCTGGGGCAAGGTTCTCCAGTCCAGGCATGCAGGGTGGGGTGGAGTGGGCATGGAGTCACAGCCAGGGTCAGGGATGGAGATTCTTATAGGTGAGGAGAACAAGGAACTTAGGTGAGAGTTCAGTGGGCATTTTCCATGACATTAAGTTTGGTGGGTCTGTGGTTTAGGAAACTGCTAGCCTCCAGCAGGCATTCCAGGGAGGAGCTGGTATTGCTGGGTTCCACATTCTTATGATTGAGTGTTTTTAGCCACAAGCGCCTTCAATGGTCAGGCCGTCCCAGTTGTATCATTCTTACCTTTTTGGTTATATAGGGTGCCGAAGTCATTCTGGCTGCTTCCTGCTAAATGGGGGCGACATGTGGTGGGGGTTAAAGGTAGGAATAGGTCTGTGGGGTCCAACCTGCAGAGGAATGTAAGAGTGTAGGAGAAGCTGGTTGACAGATACTCTGCATAGCTCGTGAATGCAGGTCATAATGGACCTAAAAAGGCAGGGAGCAAAAAGAAAAAGCAAAGAAATTAGGATTAGAGTGGTATCTCTGTAGAATCGTCTCATTCTCTAGATTCTTCTTTCGTTTTTCCTCTCTGTGGTACATGGGGGCAGAGGGAGGAAAAATAGGGAATCCGGAATTAGGCTGGGTGCTTCCTCCCCAGCTGTGCTGGTACCAGGTCTGTGTGGTTGAGGGTGGACAGGTTGTGGGGATTGGAGGAGAGATCCTGGACTAATTGGAGGGGGTTTGATGGGATGGTGTGGGGTGGAGTGGTGAATGTAGGGGTTTAGGCGAGCACACCACATCAGTCTTAGGCTTGGTGCCTTATCCCCAGCTGCCCTGAGGGTGGACTGGGAAGGTGGAAGGATGATGGTTGGGGTGGGGGACATTGAATGGGATAGGGTGGTTTGAGGTGCTAAATGGGGTAGAGGCAGGTGAACTAGTAGGGATGGGGGTGGGATTTGGGGTTGTTTAGTGGGTTCCTCCAATTCAGTTGGGTACCTCCTCTCTCAAGCCCCCCAGTCCACCCTCAACCCTCCAGTCCCTGCTAGCAGGACAACTGGGAAGGAGACAAGGCAATGGTGAGAGGCCTTCCTCAAAACTGTGAAAAGGAGACAAGGACAGTGACCACCCCCCCCCCCAGTACCTGCTCCCGTTCCCCCAGGCTGTTCTTCTCCTATCACTTACTGCCACAAATGATGGGCCCTACATGAGAGAGGGGGAGGAAATACCTTCCACCAAAATCAGAACATCTCCTTTAGAAGAGATTGTATCCCAGTGGGAAAGATAGCATGATGGTTCTGCAAAAGACTTGCATGTCTGAGACTCTGAAGTCCCAGGTTCAATCCTCTGTACCATCATAAGCCAGACTGAAGGAGGAGTAGAGAGAGAAAGAAGGGTAGGAGAAGAGGAAGGAGGAGTTATCCATGGGTTACCCAGGATTACAATTTGTTAATTGGTCATTTAGAATATTTGTGGCCTTTCTCTGACAATCAGTGACCTATAGCAGTTTTTCATATGTTTGTTAGCCTTTTGGATCTCCTCTGTAGTGAATGTTTTGTTCATATCCTGTGCCCATTTTTGGATGGGGTCATTTGCTTTTTTTGTGCTAAGTTTGCTGAGCTCTTTATATATTTTGGTGATTAGTTTCTTGTCTGATGTATGGCATGTGAAGATCTTCTCCCATTCTGTGAGGGGTCTCTCTGTTTGTTTAATAGTTTCTTTGGATGTGCAGAAGCTTTTCAATTTGATGTAGTCCCATTGGTTTGTTTCTGCTTTAGTCTTCCTTGCAATTGGGTTTGATTCATCAAAGATGTCCTTGAGGTGTATGTGGGAAAGTGTTTTATCAATGTTTTCCTCGAAGTATTTGATTGTTTCTGGTCTGACATCTAGGTGTTTGATCCATTGGGAGTTGATTTTTGTTTCTGGTGAGATAAAGTGGTTCAATTTCATTCTTCTGCATGTTCCAACCCAGTTTTCCCAGCACCATTTATTGAAGAGAGCCTCCTTTTTCCATTTAATCCTTTGGGCCCCCTTATCAAAGATTAGATATCCATAGGTGTTGGGATTTATTTCTGGGCTTTCAATTCTGTTCCACTGGTCTGTGTGCCTATTTTTGTTCCAGTACCATGCTGTTTTGATGATGATGGCTTTATAATATAGTTTAAGGTCTGGGAGTGTGATGCCTCCATTTCTGTTTCTTTTCCTCAAGATGGTTTTGGCAATTCTAGGTGTTTTCACGTTCCAGATAAATGATTGTAGTGTTTGTTCTATTCTCTTAAAGAAGCTTGGTGGAACTTTTATGGGTATTGCATTAAATTTGTATATGGCTCTGGGGAGAATATTCATTTTGATGATATTTATTCTTCCAATCCATGAGCATGGCTATTTTGCTAGCTCTTTGTGGCTAAACCCACTGTGCTGGCTCCTGATTCTGGGGTGTCCGCATCAATAAGGATTGTATTATCACACTGCCACGAGTTCCTCGTCTCTTTCTCCAGTGAAGCAAGCACAGCAAGTTGGGGAAGACAGAAAGAGGGAGAGAAATATATACACCTGCATACCTGCTTCACCACTTATAAGGCTACTCCCCTAGAGGTGGGGATTGGGGGCTGTGAACCATGATATTTATATGCTTTGTGCCATGTACACTTAACCCACTGCACTACTGCCCGACCCCCTTCTTTCCCTCTTTATCCCCACTGGCCCTTTCAATTTCTGTGACTGCATTCAATAAATAAATAAATAAAAAGTTGAAAAGGATTTATAAAATATTTAATTTATTTCTTAATACAAGGTAGTGGTGGGGTGGGAGATCCAGAGCATCCTATTGTTTCTGAGTGACACTCTCAGTGTCTCAGCAGATTATGTTCAGAATACAAATAGTAGAGCTGTCTTCACAAACTATTGAGTTCAGTTTAGCTACCATGTACCTGAGAGAGAAAGAGATGTCTGATTCTCTCTCTTAACATCTGGAAAGAAAAGTCAGGTGATCACAAAATACAAAGACTGATTTTTTGACAAGTTTTTTTTTTTAGGCTTATGGCCCTTATTTATATAACAACGATCATGATAATACACCATCTTGCACATTTATTTTTCCTTTTTGAAAATTGTGATTAGTAGTGGTTTACAAAATTCAATGCACTCTCCCACCGCCCAAAGAAAATCACGATAGGTGATTGTGGAAGAGCTTGGCACATGCCCCTGAAGTACTGATCCCCAGGGCAGGTAGCTAGTTGTGAGGGAGGTCAGAGGTCATGCACTGGGTGGCCCTGTAGTGTGGGCCCTAGAGCCTCCTGCATCTGCTGGACAGAATTCCTCCCCTCCTGGCCTGGCGTATCTGCGACTCATCAAAGGTTTCAGTTGCCCGACAGTTGGCGCAGGGTCTCCACCTTGTTCACTGCTTAGTGGCTGGGAGACTGGTGAGGAAGGGCGGGGTGGGGGTGGTGGTGAAGCCAGGCTGGGCGGGGAGCAGGGATGTCTGGCCCCAAGCCTGGCCTCTGCAGGTGCATCCTGGCTGGGCCTTTCTTTGCTCATCACCCTCTCCAGGAGCTGCAGTTCCCACCCAGGTCAAGCTGCGTGGCTGGCAGTGTAGACGTCTGCTGGAGCTCCTGTCACCCAGCGGGCAGTCGGGAGTTCTCATCTGGTCTGAGGACCCTGTTTTTTTAATGACCCCGGTGCTCGGACGGTGTAGACCTACCGGGCCGGGTGTAGCCTGGAGGACTCCAGGGCAAGCCGGACCTGAGGTTCTCCCCAGTCGCCCGTGTTGGTCGGTAGCAGGCCTCCTTGTAAGGTCCCCAAAGAGGATGCCCACTGGGCTAGATTGTGTGACAGGGGCGAGGTCACCCCCTGAAATGGTCAGGAATACTCTGGAGGCAGCCTGGCTCGCCACCTTGGAAGACGCCTGGAAATGTCCCAGAGCTCTGCTTTCTTGCTGCTGTTCAGTGTTGCAGCCTTTTTGTTGAATGGTGTTAAGGACCACAGTAGCGTGCCTTCCTACAGTGCACTGGGCCAGGCCTCGAACCTGGATCGTGAGCATGACAAAACTCTGTACTATCTGAGTCAGCTGTTTTAGAGACTCCTTGGATACTTATAAATCTGTTTTTTATTTAAAGATTTCATTCACTCGGTGATATCTTAAATACTTATTTTAGATCACCTGGGACTTCAGAGCCTCAAGCATGAGTCTCCTTGCATAACCATTATGCTATCTACCCCTGCCCTGTATGTCATTTTTTTAAAAAAAGGTCATTGTACACCTGAGAGGTGATGTTGTTGGACTCTCATGCAAGAAGTTTTGAGTTCAAGCCTTGGCATCTCATGCCAGAGTGATGCTCTGGTTCTCACTCTGTCTCCCTCTCCTCCTCCTTAACCTCTGTCTTACTAATAAATAAATAATTTAGGTTTTCAGAAAAAGTACAGAAGTTGAGTTCATTTCCGTTTAACATCCTCCAAGAATAATGCTTCTTTTAAAGTATTGATATGAAATTATGGGTATATGTTATGTGTGCGCATGTGTATTCATAGCCTCTGGTATACTGTCTGGTATACTGTCAGCATCTGTTGAACCATTTATACATAAGGGAAGATACCAGTATTTTAGGAACTTTTATGCAAGGAGACTCAGTAATACAGTGTCTGCTTTCTTTTTTTTTTCTTTTGCTTTATTTTAGTTTTCTTATATTTTATAGGACCGAGAGAAATTCTGAGGGGAATAGAAAGACACCTGCATCACTGCCTTACTACCCCTAAAGCTTCCCCCCTCCTCCACCTCCTGCAGTTGGGGGCTGAGATCTTGAACCTGGGTCCTTGTGCATGGTCATGTGTAATCCAAGTGTGCCACCTACCCGCCCTTGATGTGTATATTTCTTTTTTTTTTAAATATTTTTAAAAATATTTATTCATTTTTCTTTTTGTTGCCCTTGTTGTTTTTATTGTTGTAGTTATTATTGTTGTTGTTATTGGTGTCACTGTTTGGATAGAACAGAGAGAAATGGAGAGAGGAGTGGGAGAAAGAGAGGGGGAGAGAAGACCTGCTTCACTGCTTGTGAAGTGACTCCCCTGAAGGTGGGGAGCCAGGGGCTTGAACCAGGACCCTTATACCGGTCCTTGTGCTTTGTGCCATGTACGCTTAACCTGCTGTGCTATCCCCCAACTTTCAATGTGTACATTTCTTAACCTGCCCTGATAATCTTAGTTGTCATGGGTCAAGAAGCTCTGTTGATAGAAATGCAGTTGGCATCAGGTTCTGAATTAATCTACTGTGACTTTCAGTTTGACTGAGAAGATTATTTGTAACATTTGGATTCTGAAAAGGAATTTTATGATGGTTTTCTTTTCCAGTTAACGGTAGTTCAACTCTGATAAAGCTCATTGGCTATGATACTCCCACAGCTCAAAGTTTGATGAAATTGCATTTTTATTTTTATATCTGCACTCACTTCTTTACTATTTCATTTCATTATTCATTTGTTGGATAGAGACAGACATTGAGAGGGAAGGGAGAATTAGAGAAGAGAGGGAAGGAACATCTGCAGCACTAACATACGCAGCAGTAGCATCAGCAGCACTGCTTCATCACTCATGACACTTCCCTCCCTGCAGCAGTTAGGGTCCAGAGGCTTGAACCCAGGTCCTTCTACACTGTCATATGCACTGTACTGGTGTGTCACCACCTAGTTCCTGAATTACATTTTCAGACTGAAAATAGACTGGAATAGTCAGACTGGAATAGTCTGGGAATGATGATTCAAAACTACGATGAGGGCCAGGCGCTGGCGCACCGGGTTAAGCGCACATAGTGTGAAGCACAAGGATGTGCACAATGATCCCAGTTCAGTTCCCTGCGGGGGGTAGGGGGGAGTCATTTTGCAAGCCATGAACCAGGTCTGCAGATGTCTGTTTTTCTCTCCTCCTCTCCAACTTCCCCTCCTCTCAATTTTTCTCTGTCCTAACAGCAGTCATAACAAGAATAACAGCAGCAACAATGGACAAAAGATGGCCAACAGGAGCAGTCAATTTGTAGTGCCAGCACTGGGCCCCAGCTATAACCCTGGAGGCAAAAACAAAAACAAGCAAACAAAAACTGAAAAGGTGCCTGCTTTGCCATAGATTCAAGATCTGAGAGAAAGGAGGAAAAAAGCTAGAATTCTATGCACTACTACACAGAAGCCCCCAGCTTCTAGCAGAGCTGAGGGAGCAGAAAATTGTTCTTTGTTCCCACGGAGCATGATGGTATTGATTCCAAAAATTTTTGTTGAAAAAGGATGGGGGAGTTGTACCCCTATTATCCTATGGTTTTATCAGTGTTTGATTTTATAAATAAAAAAATTGAAAAACAACAACAACACAAAGCTGTCTTTCGGCTAACTGCAGAAAGATAAAGGTTTTCCTAAAAATGTTTTAAGTGGAAAAAAATATTAGTTTGCTGCAAAATATATACCTGAAAGCAGAAGTACACTAGAGTTTGCAGTGAGTATCCCCCTCACACTTGCTCTCCACTATTCCAAGCTTTGGGTCCATGATTGCTCAACAATTTGTTTGGCTTTGTATGTGAACTCTCTTTTCAGTCATCAGGTTCCAGATGTCATCAGGATGCCGGCCAGGCTTCCCTGGACTGAAGACCCCACCAATGTGGCCTGGAGCTCCACTTCCCCAGAGACACACCCTACTAGGGAAAGAGAGAGGCAGACTGGGAGTATGGACCGACCAGTCAACACCCATGTTCAGCGGGGAAGCAATTACAGAAGCCAGACCTTCCACCTTCTACTACCCACAATGACCCTGGGTCCATGCTCCCAGAGGAATAGAGAGTGAGAAAGCTATCAGGGGAGGGGGTGGGATATGGAGATTGGGTGGTGGGAATTGTGTGGAGTTGTACCCCTCCTACCCTATGGTTTTGTTAATTAATCCTTTCTTAAATAAAAAAATAAAAAATAAAAAAATATTAGTTTGGAACAGAAAAGGATAGAGATTCTTTTCAACTGTATTCTGTCAAGGTATCCTCCCCCCCCAAGAAGTTGATAACTATTGTATAAAGGAGAGAGGAGACCTCAAAGACAGGGTGATTGTGTACAAGGGGAGAGAAAAAAAACAGAAAAAAATAAAGACTGCAACTAGCTCCCAGGGACAGGAGAAAATTTAAAAATGCAGGAATTAATCAGTGTTTCATTAGTCATCTCCTTCATCTTCCTCTCTTTCCTCCCCCTCATCACCATCTTCTTCTCCTTCATCCTCGTCTCCTTCTTCATATCTTCTTTTTTTAAAAAAATATTATTTTTATTTGTTAATTGGATAGAGACGGTCAGAAATCAAGAGGGAAGGGAGGGATAGAGAGGGTGAGAGACAGAGAGACAGCTGCAGTACTGCTTCACCACTTGTGAAGATCTCCCCCCTGCAGGTGAGAATTGGGGGCTTGAACCCAGGTCTTTGTGCATTGTAACATGTGAGCTCAACCAAGTGCACCACCACCAGGCTCCCACTTCTTCATATCTTCTAATCTTTCTTCCTCTTCTTCTTCTTCTTCATCATCATCATCATCATCTTCCCCCTCGCCTTATTCATCATCCATAATAGGAACCAAGTAGTATTGTAGTGGATTTGGCCAGATACCATCTTTAATGACCTCTCTTAACTCACCTGCATCTGCATGAGAATGGTCAATAAAGCAGGTGAAGAAGGTCTCTGATTCCTCATGTTGTCTCTTCCTGTTGGTTTTATATTGTGTTTGACTTGAACATTTGATCAAATCCTTTCCAGATTTCCATTTGATTTCAGTGGATCCTTCAAAAGAAGGATCACCACTCTCATTCAGATAAAATTCTTTGAAGAGAACTTTATTTTCAAAGTAAGGGTTTTCAACAAAATAAAATTCTGTTCTATTACCTGATTTACTATCTTTGAATACTGCCACTTCAACTCTTGTCAAGTAATGCAGTGCCTCTTCATCCTCTTCCCCAAGCAGTGTAGACACTTGTGGGTGGTTGACAAATGTTACCCCAAACTTTGGCATATTGGCCAACAATTCTGATCTCTTCTGAAAAAGTGGTTGGCAGAGTTTTTTATATTTCTGTTCTAACTTCAAAATTGTCACTCCCCAGAAATCAGCTTGGTAAAAAATCAACAGGATTCAATTGAATATATCCACGAAGTACAGAATGAAATAGACTTAAGGAACAAGCCAGCTAGGAGATTTCTGGAATTTTCTATCTCACCTTAACTCTAATACCTGAGAGCCTCATCTAAGACTCTTTGCTGACTCTCTGCTACTTAAAAGAGTCAAAGTTCAGATATCTGCTAGGTAAGGAGGATGGCCTAGGTAGATAAAAGCAATTCATCAAGTGAGCTGAATGTACTGTGTTCCATTATATATATCTTGAGTTGTAGTTCTAAACTGAGCTATGTGGCTTAATAGAAAATAGTAGGGTCCTCATGTCTGTGGCTCATGTGACTTTGCTTGAAGTTTTTTTTTGTTGTTGTTTGTTTTTTTTTAAGGTGCTCGAGATACCTACAAGTTGTCAGACAACCTTTTGATGACTGGTCCTTCGATTTAGAGATTTTCTTTGTTATCTTAAGTTGCTATTTATGCAATCTTCTTTCATTCTCTCCTATCTCCCCTATTTCTCTCTCTCTCTTCCTCTCTCTCTATCTCTCCCCCCTCTGCCAGGACCTGAACCTGTCACCTTCTTCTTCTTCTATTGTTTGCCCTTCTTCTGTAACCAGTAAACAGCATCAGGTTGAGCCTGATGTAAAGTTTCGAGACCTCCTTTGAATCTGGAGAGGTGGCAGTCGTTGACTATGTGGGTCATAGTCTGTCTGTAGCCGCAGGGGCAGTTCGGGTCATCTCTGGCCCCCCAGCGATGGAACATAGCGGTGCACCGGCCATGGCCTGTTCGATAGCGATTGAGGAGGGCCCAATCATAACGTGCTAAGTCAAAGCCGGGTTGACGCTTGCAGGGGTCTGTGATGAGGTGTTTATTCTTTACCTCAGCTGACTGCCAACTCTGTTTCCAAGAGACTGGAACAGAAAAGTTCAGTGTAGGCATAGGGGACCAGATTGGGTGACGAGACGTCAAGCGTTGGACAGGGTGGGCGAAGATATCCACATATATTGGCAGGTCCGGTCGAGCATAGACGTGGGAAATGAACTTAGATGATACCGCATCCCGACGAATATCTGGTGGGGCGATGTTGCTAAGAACTGGCAGCCATGGAACCAGGGTGGAATGGATAGTTCCAGAAATTATCCTCATGGAGGAATATAATTTGGAATTGACCAAGTGGACATGGGGGCTATGGAACCATACTGGGGCACAGTATTCTGCAGTGGAATAGCATAATGCCAGAGATGATGATCGTAGTGTGGAAGCGCTCGCGCCCCATAAGGAGCTGGCCAGTCTTGCAATGATGTTATTCCTCGCGCCCACCTTTGCTGCAGTTTTTATGAGATGTTTGTGAAATGACAGAGTGCGATCGAGAGTAAAGCCAAGATAGACTGGCTGGGCTTCATGCCGGATTCTCGTATCGCCAAGCTGCACATTAAGCTCATGCGAGGCCGAGGCATGGTGTAGATGGAAAACAAATGATACCATTTTTGCAGTGCTAGGGATTAGTCGCCATTTTTTACAGTAATCAGATATCAGAGACATGTCTTTCGTGACTGTTTCCTTGAGGATGTCGAACTTTGATGCCTGAGTTGCACAGCAGATGTCACGTATTTCTCATCTTACAGAGAAATTCCTATCACCCGCCCAAGCTGGTTTCCGCCCAGGAAGATCTACCTGCGAACAAGCCCTAGCCCTCTCAACTTACACTGAAAATGGATTACAGAAGAATTTAAAGACGGGTGCTGTCTTTGTTGATCTCACAGCAGCCTATGACACGGTCTGGCACCGGGGTCTCCTAGTCAAGATCTCAAGATGCCTGCCTCCATGGGTGGCCAACACTATATCATTTCTTCTCCAAAACAGAAGATTCCGGGTGCATCTGGGTGACAACTCTAGCAGATGGAAACTTGTCTCAAGTGGCCTCCCCCAGGGCTCTGTTCTGGCTCCTACGCTATTTAATATTTACATTAATGACCTCCCAGAAACTTCTTCAAGGAAGTTCATCTACGCCGATGACCTGTCACCTCAAAGCATCAGACACAAAAAAGAATTTTGCATAGCCACTTATCCTCTCTCCTTGGCCCATTATGCATTATATTAAGCACTTAGCACTGTTGTTGTAGAGTAAGAATGTGTTATACGTTCCTATTGTATTATTCTCTCTTCAGTGTATCTATAGGACCTCTAAAGCCTCAAATAAAAAGATTGTAAGGAAACCAACTCTCTCTCTCTCTCTCTTAATTCTGCAGTCAACTTTCTACCTAGACTTCTAGGTTAAAAACCCATAGCAGCCTCTGGAAATATTGCACCTGTAACATTGCTTATCACATTGGAGCTTCATAAGTCTGTCTTTACAAAAACAAGAACCAAAAGGTAACAGGCTGTTTTTTTTTTTTTTGGGGGGGGGAGTGCACACTATACTAAATGTACTTTGAGTTGTATCTTGATTTAGGAATATTAGATGTTTCCACTCATGCCTTCCTATAGTGTCCCAGCATTTGTGCTCCAAAATGAGGACAATAGGGATGTCCAGGGCTCACAGTCTCTCAGGAGGAAGCTAGGGCTGCATGGTCGTCAGCAGTTCCAAATACACTAGAGACTTCACTTACCTTGTTTAGTAACTTTGCTTTAGAATTTTAATTCCACAGGCAGAGTGTGTGTGTGTGTGTGTGTGCTCACTGCATTTCCTATGCCTGAGACAGTGTTGTCTGTAATGCTCAAAAGTCAATTGTAAGCAAGCATGCTGGGATTGAAGTCCAGGCTTATCAGACACATAGATCCCTAACCTCTGCAATGCAGATCCCAGAAAAGAACCACTGAGACAACTTCCATTGGCTATATTTGCTTCTAAGATGATCATTGCTCTAGATGTGAAATTGTATAGTTGTTGTTTTCCTATAGCATACAACAGTCCATCAAAGAACACCAAAACAGAACCTAAGACCTCTGAGACTACAACTTGTAAGGATCCTGAGAAAGCAGAACAGGTACTGGTCTCTCAAGACAAGCAAAGGATGGGGTGTCTGCCTCTGAACACAAATAGGGCTGGGAGAACAAGGAGTCTCAGTTGACATAGACCCTGAACTTCAAGCAGAATTGTGGCCACTCCTGCAACCGGAGGTCTCAGCCTATCAAACGCATTGTGCTGATTGTTGTTCATACATCTTTTTATCAAACACAGTCCTGGAGTAATCCAGTCTTGGGAGAGCACAGGAAGAATTCTGAAGGTAAGAAAGAAAAAGGTAAGAGCAGACCCTTGGTGTCATTGTAGGAGCTGTGCTATGGGTGCATGCATCGTGCCAAGGCCAACAGTCTGCTGTACTGCTGAGAGGAAACATAAAAAAAAGGATCCAGAGACCAAGAAGATTCTATGGAGATACCAGATAATGAAGACAAGGACGCTGTGTTAAGGAACCAGGTGGTGCAATGCTTTGACTGAGAGGTGGTGCAGCGGGGGCAGCAGACAAGACAAGGCCACTGCAGATGTCCCGCGCATGTCTGCCTGGCAGTGTGCCAAATCATGCATTTCATGTGAGAATTAAGTTTGGGTCATGACCTGGTTTCCAGGAAAAGACTAAAGGCATGTTTGATGCACTACATTTTGGAGCTGATGCTACTTTCTGATCTCTTCACAGCTTATATAAATGCATTGGGGAGGGGTTTGGAGAATGAATGGAGGGTTTACTCTACTCTGTTGCATGAGTGCAGGGAAGAACATAGACAGTCACACATTTTCAGGTGCCATTCTGCTTGGCTTGCTTGAGCCAGACCTTATGTTTGAAAAACAAATACCTTGACTGAAAAACCTCTTCTCAGCTAGGAAAAAAACAAAAAACAGAAAAGCTCATAATTTGGACTCCTATGAAACATAGCCTTTGTAGAGAGAAAGACTAGTAGTCCACAAAAAGAACTACATTTCCAGCATGTGATTTATTTATTCATTAATTTTTTATTTATTTTATTTTCCCTGTAATGTTGGGCTACAGTAAAAAAAAAAAAAAAAACAGTTCATGAAGAATGCAGCTAAAAACCTCGGAATCCCAGATGCTGTGAAAGCACACAGGAGGGAGTCAGGCTGTAGGTCAGCGGGTTAAGCGCAGGTGGCGCAAAGCACAAGGACCGGCATAAGTATCCCGGTTCGAACCACGGCTCCCCACCTGCAGGGGAGTCGCTTCACAGGCGGTGAAGCAGGTCTGCAGGTGTCTATCTTTCTCTCCTCCTCTCTGTCTTCCCCACCTCTCTCCATTTCTCTCTGTCCTATCCAACAACAACAATAATAACTACAACAATAAAACAAAGAGGGCAACAAAAGGGAATAAATAAATAAAATAAATATTAAAAAAATAATAAAAAAAGAAAGCACACAGGAACCAGAAATGCCACTTTTACATAAGAGTTGTTTCTGCCTCTCTCTTGCATATAACCCTGTCTGGGAATGTTTGAACCCACCCTCTGGAGGGAAGATTGAAGGGATGCCAGTGGGCTTTACAAGAGTGACACTTCCTCTCTGGGTGGGAAATCATTCCATAGAATCTTGGGCCCCTCCCGCACCCCCAGAACTGAGGTCTCCACCTGAGTAAGACCCTCAGGTGAGCTGTAGGTGCAGAAGGTGCAAGAAAACTCATTTTAGATGTTTGACCATCATTTTCATGTTTTTAGTCACTATGGCTTCTTTTTTTATTTGCCTAAATTGTCCTATTTTCAAACCATTATCTAGTTAAACTGACAATTCTGGACATACTAGATAGTCCAGAGTATTGCCTTTGTTCAACATGCAGGGCTTTGGGCCAGCGGTAGAGCTTAGTGGAAGACTCTGTGGTTGCGCACCTGTGGACTTGAGGTTTGATCACACACACACACACACACACACACACACACACGTACAGGCACAGACACACATGAACACACACACGCACACACATACACACACACACACACACCATAGGGAAGAAAAAAAAAGAACTATGACCTCTGATCAGTTTTTCTCAGAGTCACATTTGAGCAGGTGAGCTCAACATGTAGCTGCTTTATTGGCACATATAAACATTATTATTTTTTCTTTTAGATAGATAGAGAATGCAACCAGAGTACTGAGGCTTCCTTCAGTGTGGAGGGGACGGATCTGAAACCCAATTCTCACCAATGACAAAGCAGCCACTATAAAAGCCAGCTATTTTACTAGCCTATCAGTTGTTTTCTTGCTTAACTCAAAGAAATGAACTGCCCCTCTTTTATCCTAGAATTTATATATCTTTGAAAACCGATCACCAATGCTGCTGTCATCTCTACAAAAACAAGAAGACTATTCTCAGAATCTGCTAATACAAGATGCCAATTGTGAACTGACCAAGAAAGAGCAACAAAGCCAGGAAGTCTTGGAGCAAGTAGAACTGCTGCAACTCAAACAAGAGTGAGTTTTGGTGGACTTGCAGGGAGACTCCAGTGGGGAAGGTTGGGGCAGCACAGCTAGTGCTTCAGCACATCTCAGCCAGCCAACTGGGGTCTCCACGCAAACCTTCATCGCCACCATGCTTAGCGTCAGGACAGCCTTCGTGGCCAGAAACAGTTGTCAATCAGCTCCATGGCCTTTGGCTTTGTGGTCAGTGGTGTTAGTAGAGGAATAAGGGGCCAGTCTGAAGCAGGAACCCATCCCAGTGTAGGTTTATCATCAGTAGGTTGGGAACCCAGGACCCAGGGTCAGGAGTGTGGGGTCCCAAACTGGAAGCAGGGCTAGGCCATCATGAAAAGCCTTCCCTATACTCATACCTGCCATTCTCCTACAGCTCAGCCTGGGATGAACATATCTCTCATTTCCATTTCCTGAGGAAAGAGAGTGTTTAGTTGCTCTTGGCCTGAGGCTGAGCATTTGGGTCAGGGAGCAGGTTAGGAGAGCAGTGAAAGAAACTGCTGTGAGAAAGACTCCCCCAAATGGAGGTAGTTCCTTCCTCCATAAAGCTAGTCTCTCTCTGTCTTCCTCCCTTGCTCCCTTTTTCCTTCCCTACCTTCATTCCTTCTGTATTTACTACTATATAATGTGGGGCTTGGTGTCCTGATGCTCCACTATTTCGGGCAGTCCTTTCTTTGATAGAATGTATGAACTAGAGGGAAACAGAGAGCAGGAGAGGCACCTGCAAAACTGTTCTACTACTTGTCAAATATCTCCATTGCGCATGAGGACCTTGAACTCAGTCTTTGCAAATGGCAGAATGTGTACTCTTCTAGATGAGACACCACCAGGTCCCAAGTCCTGTCATCATCAAGTGCAATGGAATCTGCCCACTATCACCAGTACTATTCAACATACTATTGGAAGTTCTTGTTATGGCAATCAGGCAGGAACAAGGAATTAAAGGCATGCATATTAGAAGAGAAACAGTGAAACTCTCCCTATTTGTGGAAGTCATGAGAGTATAAATAGAAAAACCTAACCAGGGAGTTGGGCAGTAGTGCAGCGGGTTAAGCTCACGTGGCACAAAGGACAAGAACCGGCATACAGATCTCGATTCATGTCCACGGCTCCACACCTGCAGGGGAGACTCTTCACAGGTGGTGAAGCAGGTCTGCAGGTGTCTATCTTTCTCCCCCCCTTTTGTCTTCCTTTCCTCTCTCCATTTCTCTCTGTCCTATTCAACAACAACGTCATTAATAACTACAACAATAATAACTACAACAATAAAACAAGGGCAACAAAGGGGAATAAATAAATATTAAAAGAAAAAAACTAGGGAGTCGGACTGTAGCGCAGCGGGTTAAGCGCAGGTGACGCAAAGCACAAGGACCGGCATAAGGATCCTGGTTCGAACCCTGGCTCCCCACCTGCAGGGGAGTCGCTTCACAGGCGGTGAAGCAGGTCTGCAGGTGTCTATCTTTCTCTCCTCCTCTCTGTCTTCCCTTCCTCTCTCCATTTCTCTCTATCCTATCCAACAACGACAACAACAATAATAACTACAACAATAAAACAAGGGCAACAAAAGGGAATAAATAAAATAAATATTAAAAAATTTTAAAAAAAGAAAAAAACTAAAAAAAAAAGAAAAACCTAAGGAATGCAACAAGCTTTCAGATGTTAACATGCAATACAGTAAGGTGTCAGGCTACCAAATTAACATTCAAAAGTCAGTGGCATTCCTCTATGCAAACTCTAAGTTAGGAGAAGTTGAAATCCAGAAGTCAATTCCTTTTACTATAGCAACAAAAGCAATAAAATATCTAGGAATAAACCTAACCAAAGAAGTGAAAGACTTGTATACTGAAAATTATGAGTCACTACTCAAGGATATTGAAAAAGACACAAAGATGTGGAAAGATATTCCATGTTCATGGGTTGGAAGAATTAGCATCATCAAAATGAATATACTACCCAGAGCCATACACAAATTTAATTCTATTCCAATCAAGATGTCAATCACATTTTTAAAGGGAATAGAAAAAATACTACAAATGTTTATCTGGAACCAGAAAAGACTTTGAATTGCCAAAACAATCATGAGAAGAAAGAATGGAAGGAGGCATCACACTCCCAGATCTCAAATTGTATTATAGGGCTATTGTCATCAAAAGTGCTTGGTACTGGAACATGAATAGACATACTGACCAGTGGAATAGAATTGAGATCCCAAAAGTAAGCCCCCACACCTATGGACATCTAGTCTTAAACAAAGGTGCCCAGACGATGAAATGAGGAAAGCAGAGTCTCTTCAATATATGGTATTTGAAAAAAAAATGGGTTGAACCATGCAGAAGAATGAAACTGAATCACTATATTTCACCACATACAAAAGGAAATTCCAAGTGGATCAAGGATTTGGATATTAGACCAGAAGCTGTCAGATACTTAGAGGAAAATATTGGCAGAACTCTTAAAATTCTTCTCAGCATAAATTTTAAAGACATCTTCACTGAAATTAATCCAATTACAAAGAATATGGCAAGCAACAGACCTATGAGACTACATCAAATCAAAAAGCTTCTGCACAGCAAAAGAAACCACTGCCCAAACTAAGAGACCCCTCACAGAATGGAAGAAGATCTTTACATGCCATACATCAGACAATAGGCTAATAAACAGAATATATATAGAGCTTGCCAAACTCAACAACAAGAAAACAATAACCCCATCCCAAAATGGGGAGAAGACATGGACAGAATATTCACCACAGAAGAGATCCAAAAGGCCAAGAAACATATGAAAAAGTGCTCCAAATGTTTAATTGTCAGATAAATGCAAATAAAGACTGCTATCAGATACTATCGTCACTCCTGGGAGAATGTCATACATCAGAAAAGGTAGCAGCAACGAATTCTGGAGTGGTTGTGCTGTCAAAGGAACCCTCCTGCACTGCTGTTGGGAATGTAAATTGGTCCAGAATCTGTGGAGAACAGTCTGGAGAACTCCCAGAAGGCTAGAAATGGACCTACCCTATGATCCTGCAATTCCTCTCCTCGGGATATAGCTAAAATATGAGAGTATAAACAAGTAATTAATAAACAAATTACTAAGATCCCAGCAGTAAACCAAGTTCTAATATTGCACTTAAACTTTTTAAACAGCCTTAAATCATACTAAAAAAAGAGCTTCCAAAATTATAAAGATATTTAAACCAATTCTAATTATCCAGTTATCAATTATAGTAAACTTCTAACTTGGTACAAGTTTTTTTCTTCACAAGTAAATGCTTACAGCTATGTCAAGCCTTCACATGAAGAACCAGCAGCTCATACGGAATCCCCAAGACCATTTGGACTCTGCCCTCTGACATTGTCCACAAGATGGCCCAACCGGGAGTCAGGCAGTAGTGCAGCTTGCTAGTCGCACGGGCGCAAAGCGCAAGGACCCGCGTAAGGATCCCGATTCGAGCCCCCGGCTCCCCACCTGTAGGGTAGTCACTTCACAGGTGGTGAGGCAGGTCTGCAGGTGTCTGTCTTTCTCTCCCCCTCTCTGTCTTCCCTCCTCTCTCCATTTCTCTCTGTCCCATCCAACAATGATGACAACAACAACAACAAAAAATATATGGCACAACTACAATACCCTGAAACCCATGATGTGACCTGGCCCAATCTGAAGAACCTGATTCACAGAGTCCAAGGACAAAACTTTCCTACTGCCCTTCTCTTGCCCATCACTGTCTGCCCTTCCTGCTTCTGCATCACCTGTCACCTTTTGGCAGTTTCAGCACACTCTCTAAAGAAAAACAAAATTCCAGTGTCTGTCTTCCCCCTCCAAGTTAAGATGTGTGGTGTTTCTTCCCCTGGTTGATGGCATTGGACAGACACTTCTTTTTTTTTTTTACTTTTATTTTTTTAATTGGGGAATTAATGTTTTACATTCAACAGTAAGTACAATAGTTTGTACATGTATAACATTCCCCAGTTTCCCATATAACAATACAACCCCCACTAGGTCCTCTGAATCCTTCCTGGACCTGTATTCTCCCCACCCACCCAACCCAGAGTCTTTCACTTTTGTGTGATATGCCAATTCCATTTCAGGTTCTACTTCTGTTTTCTTTTCTGATCTTGTTTTTCAACTTCTGCCTGAGAGGGAGATAATCCCATATTCATCCTTCTGTTTCTGACTTATTTCACTCAACATGATTATTCCAAGGTCCATCCAAGATAGGCTGAAAACAGTGAAGTCACCATTTTTTAGAGCTGAGTAGTATTCCATTGTGTATATATACCACAACTTGTTCAGCCACTCATCTGTTGTTGGAAACCTGGGTTGCTTCCAGGTTTTGGCTATTACAAGTTGTGCAGACAAGAGTTCAATAACCAACATATATAAATAGCTTGCAAAAATCAACAATAAGAAAACAAACAACCCCCTCCAAAAATGGGGGGAGGACATGGACAGAATATTCACCACAGAAGAGATCCAAAAGGCTGAGAAACACATGAAAAAATGCTCCAAATCTCTGATTGTCAGAGAACTGCAAATAAAGACAACAAGGAGATACCACTTCACCCCTGTGAAAATTTCATACATCAGAAAAGATAATAGCAGCAAATGGACTGACAATTCTATCAGATTTGCTGGTGGAGCTCTTAGAAACTCCCTTTACTCTGCTATTCTTCTCGAGGACCAACTGTAGCAGTCCATGCAATTTACAGCCAGCTGTCTCAGGACCCTGCAATGCCAGATCACCCCTCTCGCCCCTTGGCCTATCAGGCTCCTGCTCCTCCACCTAACAGGAAGCGCTTCTTCCACCCACTAGGCAGCCCCTCTCCACCTACCAGGCCTCCCCTCAGCATCACACTGGCCCTTGCTACTCTTACTTATCACTCCCTGTCTTATCCCAGTTCTTTTAAAAACACCTGCACTATATCACTCAGGTTTCTACACAAAAGGTTTCTGTTCACCCCTACACTGCTATTCCTCTGAGAGAAATGGAGTCTTTTACAACATTGACCCATTTAAATATGACCATTAGATAAAATGAAAGGGGAGATGTCAGAAAATTGTGAGGATGTGGTTGAGCTTGGCAGGGCTTGATATGAGGAGTACATCTATACTGTCAATCTCTCTCTACCAAGAGGTTGAGCAAGAAGGGACAGGAGTAAGCCCTAAGGTTTGCCCCATCTTAGCAGACTATGGCCATACTGATACTATGGCCATTAGATAAAAAGAAAAGGGGTGATGTTGGGAAATTGTGAGGAGCCTCACAAAGCACCCTGCATTTTTCTGCCTCCAGGAACCTGGCATTCCTCAAAACATTAAGCCAGCTCCACCTGTTCCACCCTGAATTCCTGATACTATGGCCTCTCTACATAATCATTGTTTTGGCTGAAAGATCCCCACCCATTCCATTCCTTAGATCTATTTTCTTTCAACTCTCAAGACCCTTCCTGCCTGCATGGTAGCATTACTCCTACCAGATAAAACTTTCACAACAGTTGCTAAGGGAAGTTCCTACCTTTCCAGTCCCTTTTGCCTTTCTCCACCCCTTTCATAGCCATTTCCGTTTCCGAGTTGCCACTTCCGGGTCTGCCCTTTAAAAACCTGGGCTCTCTGGTCAATAAATATATTGCATTGCCTCACCGACAAGTGTCTGACTTGAGTCCTTCAAGTCGCTGAGTGAGTAGCAGCCCAGGCACGCTTCAGTTGAGTTCTCTCCAACCTAGAGATTATGCATTCAGGAAGAGGTACTGCTATGCTAGCCTTGCAAAAAAGATCAGAAGGGAAAAAACAAGTAGAACCTGTACTGGAATTGGTGTACTGCACAATAGTAAAAGATGTGTGTGTGTGTGTATGTGTGTGTATGTGTGTGTGTGTGTGTGTGGATCAGGCCCAAAAAAGATGACACAGGAACCAGTGGGGGTTGTATTGTTATATGGAAAACAGGGAAATGTTATGCATGTACAAACTATTGCATTTACTGTTGATTGTATAACATTAATCCCCCAGTAAATAAAAAAAATTCTTGTGTGGAGGGTAGAATACTGGGCACCCACAAACCCACCTGGTTTCCTCATGTGAGTTTAGGATGCCCTGACTCTTTCCTATAAATAGTGGGTCTGTCAGTGTACCCCAATCCTGCATCCTTCACTGTGTCTCTCTCTGTTCCAGCTGAAACACAGACCTTACAGACTGCCTGTATATGAGCCCATGAGCACCTTCACTATCTTTGGGATGAATGAGATGACCCTGGAGGTGAGAAATGGCAGTGAAACATAGATTGTATGAAAGAGCAGATAGAAGACACTACAGGTGACAAAAGAAAGACTATCCTGAGCCACATTAAAAGTCGTCAAAAAGGCAAACACATGCTACAGAAAAACCAAGAAAAGTAAGGGGCCTGGGCCTTCCTTCCCCACCACAATACTCTCCTCCCTTTCCTCCCTCTCCTCCCCGCTCCCCCTTGACACCTTACTAGAAACATGGGTGGACACATGGAGAGTTCATGACTGGCCCTTGCTCACCCCACCCTGCTTTCTCATCTCACTCTCCCCAGTCACCTCTGAGGCTGTTGCATGCCACAATCCACCCTATGATATGAGTTTTTGTGGGACTATGTGAAAGCTTCGTAGAGCTTAGGGAAGCTCTCCCATCATTGGATGGAGGTCTGGAAAGACACCACACTTGTTAGCCTCTCTCATCAAAGAGATGAGCCAATATGGAAAAGTCTCCCAGACTCAGTTTCTTCTTGTTAGACTCTCAAGCTCGCAGAAATTTTACAGTTTCTCCCTGCTAGCAGCAGACCACATAGCTGCCTGATTTAAGGTTCATTCAAAGTTCACATACTCACTCAAAGTTCACACATCCACTTCACCATTTAATCAAAGAGGAGAAAACACTCTATCATATACCTCCCCAACACCAGACAGAGAAAACCCCAAAACTCCATTTCCTGATGGTTTTGGATATCCATGGTTTACATCAAGCCTTGATTCTCTTCTCTCTATCTTACCTTACTGGTTAACCCCTATGCTTCTCTCAAATGCCTTTGGATAATTAACTTGACTGAATCTTGGAGGAATAGTTGTCTTGACCTTTATGTATCACATCAATTCTTGTCATACTAGCCCCCTACCATAAGGGCAAGCTGACCTTTAAAAACCTGTAATTTCAGACGTATTTGAAAAATGTTCTTTGTTTAACTTTCTATATATACTCAAGCCCACCCTCAAATAAAACAAGTGTTTGTACCAAGATGCTCCCTGAGCCCTTTTTCTTTTTCTAATCCAGCGTGACATAATTTTATTTTTATTTTATTCGTATAGATCTACAAACTTATAAGGTAACAAGGATATAATTCCGCACCTTTCCCACCACCAAAGTTCTGTTTCCACATTCCTTCCATTGAAAAATTTTACTTGTTTTCCTAAGATTATAGATATGGATTGACTATTACTTCTATAATTATACATCTATACTTTTCTTTATCACGCAGTCACTAGAACTGGTGAGAGAGGAACGGTAATCTTACTTCCTGGCTGGATCCACCCAACATGAGCCCCAACAAGTTTTTAGATCAGTTAAAAGAAATGAACAGCTTTTGGGTGGGGATGGATTGACCAGAAGAGGGTCTTTGCTGAAAGCAAGCAGTCCTGGACTCCTCAGTTATCTGAAAGCTAGGGTTCTTTGTATTTGCTCATGCTATTGACTCTTTTTCTTTCATTCTTCCCTTTTACTTTTATTTATTTATTTTGGATAGAGATAGGGAGAAAGGTAGAGAGATACCTGCTGCACTTCCATCCTGAAGCTGAGGAACTGAGGCTTGAACCTGGGTTCTTGCACACTGCAATGTGTATACTTCAAGTAGTTGCACCACCACCTGGCCTCTGCTTTTACCTCCTGTTTCAAAGAGTGAGAGCAAAACCAGATTTCCTACTGAATCGAAGGGTACAAGGACTTTGGGACGGTGGTGGTAGTGGATGGAGTCAGACTCTTGCCTTCCCTCCAGGTATTTAGCAGGAAGGTGTGCATAACACGATTGAAGGAACAAAATAAATTTAAGCCTACAGAAAGAATGGGATGAAGATGTGCAGAAGCAGCAGCGAGATGAAGATGCCAAGGCTTTTGACAAGTAATTGCCCTCTGGGGTTGCAAGTTCCCTCCTCTCCCAGTTTCCTCCCTCTGATCTCGGGGTCTATAGAGCTTCATGAAAATATATGGGGATTGCCAATGGAGCTCCATGAAGGATAGAACTCTGGGTTTAGTGTGGGGACAGTTGTGTTGCCTGTTAAATGTCTACCAACAGTGCTTTGGTCTGCCTCTACTCAAGAGATCCTTATTTTCCTTTTGTGGAGGGTGGGAAAACCTGGGTGGAAGAAGGGGCAGCACATTTCTCTTTGGAAATAACAAGTTGGAAACAGGGCGAGTGACTTTGCATCCCAAAATTATGGAGTTGTCAGTCAAGAACAGAACTGAAGAATCTTGGGTAAATGCATGGACAGTTAAGAATGGATCTGTAATGCACCAAAGCAAAAGACTCTGGGGTGGGTGGGGAGAGTACAGATCCTGGTACAGGATTGCAGAGGATCCCATGGGATTGTATTGTTGTGTGAAAAAATTAGAAATGTTATACATGTATAAACTATTGTTGACTGTAAAACATTAATCCCACAATAAAGAAATAAAAATAAAAAATTATAAAAAGAAATGCAATTTCTCCTCCTCCTCCCCAATTTCTCACATAGACTGCCCCCAGATCCCAGGCTTATCTTAGCTTAAGATACAAAAGATACAAGTTCTGCCTTCACATCATCTCAATGCTAAATTATGAGAGAAAGAATAGGATACTCCAATTGGAAGGAAGGACCACACATCTTGGTGTGACATACTGGAGTGTGAGCTGGATGGTGGTGGAGACCCTGAGCTGGCAGACACTCCAAGGATGTCCACTACATTTACAATAGGGCATTTTTATTTCCGCCTATCCACAATGCATCTGAACACACAGAATACTTGGTGACTGCTGTTGAATGGGAATATCCATCAGAGGTACCTATGAAAGGGACTATTGGGGGCTGGATGGGTGGTGCCGCTCATAGAGTGCACATGTCCCTGTGCATGATGTCCCTGGTTCAAGATCCCAGTCCCCACCTATGAGGGGCAAGGAGGTTTCAGAAGTGGTGAAGCAGTACTACAAGTTTCTCTCTCCCTCTCTCTCTTTCTCTTCCTCCTCCACCTCCTCCTCTCCTGTTTTTCCTCCTCTTTATCTCTTCCTATAATACATTAAAAATTTTTTTAAGGATTCAGGCTTCACTGGGTTAAGTGCACATGGGGAAAAGCACGAGGACTAGCGTAAGGTTCCTGGTTCAAGCTCCCAGCTCCCCACCTGCAGGGGAGTCACTTCACAAGCAGTGAAGCAGGTATGCGGGTGTCTCTCTTTCTCTCCTCCTCTCTGTCTTCCCTTTCTCTCTCCATTTCTCTCTGTCCTATCCAACAACAACAAGAATAACTACAACAATAAAACAACAAGGACAACAAAAGGGAATAAATAAATATTTTTTTAAAAAGTAAGGGTAAAAAAGTCCTGGGAGTGGTGTACAGGCACTAAACCACGGTGATAACCCTGGTTAAAAAAAAAAAAAAAAAAGATTGAGAAAGGGAGGGAGGGAGGGAGGGAGCGAGGGAGAGAGAATGTAAAAATCAATTGATTGAAATGCAGGTTAAGTTGTCTTTTTTTATTTATTTATTTATTTATTTATTTATTTTTGTCTTCTGTGCAAGAACACTGTTCAGCTCAGGCTCAGGCATAAGAGTCTCTTTGCATAACCATTTTGTTATCTCTGCATAAGCTGTTATTTCTCTAACAATGCCCTGGTTGCTTGACTCTTGCCTGACTGGTCGCCTCAATAGCATATAATTAAAACTAACAATAATAGCAAAGAATCATACAGCACCTTAATAGGTCATATCCTGTCCTAAGTTCTTTGATTTTTGTCAATCCTTTCAAATGATATAATGCATACAATGATGATGACATAGTTCAGCAGACAAATGTCTTTTGCTCCTTTCTAATATACCTGGAAAAAAAACCAAATTCCATGAGGTGATGCTATTTGCAAAGTGGTATGGTCATTTACCCAGGTCACACTTGTCAGTGACACTGTGGTCAAGATTTCAGTGCAACAGCTAGAGAGTCAGTGCTTCAGAGCCAATGCCTGAAGGCTTCAAATACAAAGCTGGAAAACCACACTGGCTGGGCCACTTTACCGAGTTTGAAAAAAATATCCCTATCATGGGCTGATGATGGAGATCAAAGATGAATGCCAGAGGTCACAGATGCTACCCCAGCATTGCCATATGCCAGAGCTGAGCAGTGTTTTGGTGTTTTGGTGTTTGGGAGTCAAGAACAATAGGCTTACAAACAGACTCTTGGAAAGCAGGGAGCTGGCCACAGGGAATTCTGTTTAAGGAATGATTCACCAGCCTTTCAGAGCACTTCCTTTGTTTGGACAGGACACCATCCCAGCAGTGCCAAAGATTTCAGGGACAGACTCAACCTTTCTTTCCACATTGGTTCACAACCAACAGCTTTGCAAAACAAGTCATCTACAGGCAAAAAAATGAACAAAAAATAAATAAATCCTCATTCTCAAGTGCATTTGAACTGCCTGTGCTAACCATGTGACTTTGTAGTACTGTAGACAGAGATGAGCCTCAGTTTACTCTTCCATAAGTGCTGTCAGAACCCCTCTGTCCTGGTTGGGGTCAAATGGTCTGAATGGCAGGGGCCTGGGCACACCCAGTAGAGCACATACCACCATGAGCAAAGACCCTACTTCAAGCCCCAGCCCCCACCTGCAGGGGGGAGCATCATGAGCAGTGAAGCAGTACTGCAGGTGTCTCTCTTTCCCCCTCTACTTCCCTGTTCCCTCTCAATTTCAGTCTGTATCATACACAAATAAATTTAAAATGAAACTGTAAAGCAGTACAAAGCTGCAAGGCAGCTTTTCACATCTGCAGGGAGATGTGGCAAAATCCTGCAGATACTTGCACACTGAGTTTTAATTTTACAAAACACTTAAATAAATAATAGAGAATATACGGTGTGCCAGTGGTGCAGTGGGTTAAGCACACAAGGTGCAAAATGCAAGGACCAGCATAAAGATCCTGGTTTGAGCCCACAACTTCCCACCTGCAGGAGGAGTCCCTTCACAAGCAGTGAAACAAGTCTGAGGTGTCTATATTTTTCTCCCTCTCTCTGTCTTCCCATTCTCTCTTGATTGCTCTCTGTCCTATCCAACAACAATAACAACAATAATAACAACAGTGATAAACAAAGGCAACAAAAGGGAAAAATAATGGAGAATATAAAATCAGTCTGCTTTTTGACAATTAAGTTCATGCTCTCTTTTCTTTCTTTCTTTCTTTCTTTCTTTCTTTCTTTCTTTCTTTCTTTCTTCTTTCCTAAAGTACATCTTTCCTTGTTAGTATAACTCTTTCTCTCTCTGTCTCTTTATGTCTTCATTCTCTCTTTTCTCCCTTCACCCTTTGCCATCAGTGTTATTGCTGAGGCTTTACAATCCCCAGTGGCCATTTTTTAATAGTGGTAAGACACAGAGAGAGGAGAGAGAGAAAGAAAAGGACAGATACCTGCAGCACTGTTTCACTGCTCCTAAAGTTCCCCTTCCCCATCCAATGCAAGTGGGGGCAGAATTTAAGCCTCTTGTGTACATAAGAGGCTTTCAAATGCTTCTGCTGTGCTAGCTGGACTTCAAATAGCACTGAACACCCAGGAGATGTTTAGTGGTATTGTAAGGGTAAAAGAAAGTTCACTTGGATAGTGTGCTGCTTTGCCATGTGCACAACCTGGATTCAAGCCCAGCCCCATCACACTGGAGGAAGCTTTGGGATTACGGTCTCTTTCCCTCTCTCCTTGCTTCTCTCTCTCTCTCGTAAAAATTATCATATTGGAGCCAGTGAAGCCCCCCAGCAACAGCAATACATAAATTATCATGTTTTTTTTGAGAAGTAGTGGAGCCCCAGTAATAACAAAAAAATAAATTAATTAAAAACAAATGAAAGAGAGTGCCAATCTGTGTGTATCTTCTATCCTATTCCTCTCTCTCTCTCTCTCTCTCTCTCTATATATATATATATATATATATATATATATATATGTGTGTGTGTGTGTGTGTGTGTGTGTGTGTGTGTGTGTGTGTATTTCCTTTTTTTTCTGTAAAGCTAAAAGCTATATCAAGATCAACTAGGTACAACACAGTGATGACCCAAACCCCAGGCAGTTCACAAGCAGAGATGGTGCCCCAATTCCCAGGAGGAAGCTAGGGCACAGAGTAGACCCTGACTTACCTGTGCCAGGTGGTTGAGTCAGCAGAGCTGGAGTTCAAATGCAGCTCCAACTCCCCACCCCCACTCGGAATCTGCAGGGAATTCAGGGCTAGATGGTGGGGTTCTAGATACCCATGGGTCTGCCTCTCTTCCTCCTCTCCAGGGCATGGCCTTCATGCTAGAGGAGCAGCTGCAGCTGTGCATACATGGCTTGACTCCGCCCTGCTTCCGGAGCCAGGACGTGCAGCTGCTCTGTGTCATGAGGTCCTACGAGCGGCAGCAGAGTGACCTGGATAGATCAGTGGTGTCCTCTGGCCAACTGCTTTCTAATACACTCCTGCAGGCACCCCAAACCCAACCTGGCCCCCAGAGCAGTGCAGGTCCCCCTAAGGTTCTATCTGTTTGACTGGGAAGGATTCCATCCATGAAAACCCAGAAAGCCCCTTAAAAAGAGGTGGCATTTGAGTCAACCAGAGAGAAGCATGAATGAATGCCTTCATTGAACTGTGTGGATTTTCTGGTGGTACCCTCGGCTCCTGGAATGAGGAGAATGACGCTGTGTGGGGTGGAGGGAGAGAAGAGGGTTCCTTGCCTCCAGGATCCTACTGTCACATGTGATACTAGTGAAACCTGCCCCCAACAGGACAGATGGGGTTCTGGGGACATCAGTGATCAGAGTGGTAAATGGAATTGAAGCTTACTTCCAGCCACTCAGAGACTAAAGCTGAATCTTGAGACCAAAGCACAGCCTCAAGGACTAGAATCCTACTGGTCTTTGGACAGATAACTCAGCTAGGTAATCTCTGCCATGTGAGTCACCCAGGTTTGAGCCTGGCCCCCAATCACTGGACAAAGCTTCAGTGCTGTGGTCTCTCTCTCTCTCTCTTTCTCTCTCTCTCTCTCTCCCTCTCTCCCTCTTCCTCTCCCTCTGTCTCGAAAGACAGAAAGTCCACCTGATGGTTTTACCCTCTTGAAACAAACAAACAAAAAAATCAAGACCCTTTGTGAACTGAAGTCTAGGGGGAAGTTTTGAGACACTCTACTCCCAGAGGTAGGAAAATGCAAGGTGTTTGGCTTCTCTCTGCTTGCCCTAAATCAGGTTAAAATCTTTCCAGTCCTTCCCATGGCCATTCTTAAGGGAGGGGGAGGTGAAATGGGGTTTCCTGAATGTCATGTGTGAGTGTGTGTGTGTGTGTGTGTGTGTGTGTGTGTGTGTGTGTGTGTGTGTGAAAGAGAGAGAGAGAGAGAGAGAGAGAGAGAGGGAGATTCAGACAGAGAAAGAGGGAGACACACCACAGCACCAGAGCTTTCCTGGTGCTCTATCACCCTCCTGTGTGGTGCTGGGACTCCAACCTGGGCCACATACATGTCAAGGCAAGTCCTCCCCAACCAGTGAGATATTTCTCTAGCCCCTTCCTCTATTTCTACCTACCTAGAAGGAGCGAGTGCGTCAGGTAGTGGATTTCATGGACTCTATCTCTGATTTCCAAGTTCAAGTGACAATAATGCAAATATCTTTTCATGTCAAAGCTGGCATGTGACAGCATCCAGCTTTCAGGAAGGGAAATGTTTGCTGCCTACATGAATCCACCATCCTGACCACCATTTTTTATAATGAGTGACAAGTAAGAGAAGGAAAATAAGGGAGATATCTGCAGCACTGCTACACCACGTGGAAAGCTTCCCCTTCAGGTGGGGGCAAGAGAGTCAATCCTGGACCCTCACAAATGGGGATGGGATGAGCCACCACCAGAGCCCTCAGCCTGGTTCTTGTCTTCCTTCCTGAGGTACATCATCCCCATGACGCTCCAGAATCAGAATGAGAAGCTCTTCTACCGGGTGCTGACGTCTGATGTGGAGGGTTCATGCCCATTGTGTACATGCCCACCATGGGGCTGGCCTGTCAACACTATGGCCTGACCTACCGGAGGCCACAGTGGGTCCTGGGGATAGTAGTAGAGGTGGAGACATCTCCTGGATAGGACCCCATTCCTTCTGCTGGCTTTGGCCACTGGACTTCTACTTGCCAACTCCTGATGTTAAAAATAGTTCTTATTTTCTTTTCACCATGCCTGGGGCTTCTCCTCTCCATGCCACCTTTTTCAGAGAGAGAGACAGACAGAGACAGAGAGAGACCACAGCATTGAAGCATTGTCCAATATGTTGGGGACCAAAATTGACCCTGGGCCACATACAGTACAGGGCAAAGCAGCTCACTATCCAGGTGAGCTCTCTTGCTAGCCCAAGACATCTACTTTTCAGCACTACCCAATAAATAAAGAAAGAAATAAAAGGGAACAAGGAAATAAACAAATTTGACAGCACTGACTATACTAAATGCATCACATCCCAAAGACAATGTCTCTATGGAACTGTGGGCTGCATCTGCAAAACCCCACCACCTCCTCGGCTGATGGAGGCAAGGGTTGGGGGACCACTGGAGGCCCATGGAGGTACCAAGGGCCAGGCGTGGTCGTGTGGAGACACGAACTTCTGGGAGTACTTCAGAGAGACAACTCAATTTTATTGGGGTGATAACAGGTATATATATATAACAGGTATATATATATATATATATATATATATATATATGGTTAGAAAAGGAAGAAAAGGATTTGGGCGGTAGCACAGCAGGTTAAGTGCAGGTGGTACAAAGACAAGGACCAGCATAAGGATCCTGGTTTGAGCCCCTGGCTCCCCACCTGCTCACAGGGGAGTTGCTTCACAAGCAGTGAAGCAGGTCTGCAGGTGTCTGTCTTTCTCTCCCCTTTTCTGTCTTCCCCTCCTCTCTCCATTTCTCTCTGTCCTATCCAATAATGATGACAACAGTAATAACTACAACAACAACAACAAACCAACAAGGACAACAAAAGGGAATAAATAAACAAATAGAAAAAATAAAGAAATAAAAGTGGCAAAAAAGGGAGAGAACTAATAGAAGAGGATCACTCCAAATAAGGACTATTGGGGAAAGGCCCATTGCTAGTATGCTGAACAAAGTGGCTAGTAAAGGAATTTATGATCAGGCTGGTCCTGGAGAGTAGGGCTAATCTTATCTCTGGCCAGGGGGAGGGCTTCTTTTATTGCAGGTCAGTGGTCCATTCAGCTTCTTGAAAGCTGAGGCTGGAAGCACATGCTGATCTCTTTGTAGAGGGAACCTGGGGTTCAACCCCCTCAAGGCTTAAGGACCACTCTCCACATGGAAGTAACAAGTTGAGATGAGAAAGTTTTGACAAAAGCACTGCAGAGCTCCCCCAGCCCTGACTAAGATCTGACCTGCAAGTGCCTCATTCAGAGCTGTGTTGCTGTCTGTTTTTCTCCCCGTATCTCCCTCTCACCTCCCCACCGCCTGTTTCCTGGTCATTTCTGAAGGAAGGGAGGTGAGCTTGCCTGCCTGCTGGGTGTCACTGATGGATCACTGAATGTTTGGATTCCAAAGACAAGAGTTCTCAGGCTGACTCAAAGAGCCAAACACCCTCCTTTGTGTTTCACTCTAATTTCACTTCAAATGTGATTTTATTAGGGTGGGGCAAGAGGGGACAGGGGTTCCAACTTCTTTCAGAAACAAAGATTTCCAGGAACATTTCCTAAAGCGATCCCTCATGGGGGGTTTGTGTGGGGGGGGTTGTTTTCATAGTGTATTCATGCCCCTGCCAACGGGACATGAACATGGGCTAGGAACCCAAGAACCTGAAATGAAAGGAACAGGAGACACAAGGAATGACAGCAAGACAGGATTCTGATCAAGCTGCAAAATTTTATTGTGTTCACAGGCATTATAAGGCTTTGGGGAAGGGGAAAGTACTGGAGGAGGAGGAGGAGGGGGAGCAATCATCAGGGTGGAATGTTCCTTGCAACATACAATAGCCGAAACCATGTTTGTTACCACAACTATGTGGTGTGTCACTTGCTTTCTGATAAATGGCCTACCTGAGGGGAAATTGCCTGCCCGTGGGGGAAATGAAAACTTGTCTTGAGGGCTTCCATTGTTTCAAAGCTTCTCAAGCAGAGAATGGCTCCTGGCATCTCCTCCCTTCGTTACAATTTAACTGAGGCAGGCAATCATGGGTGAGGTATAGAGACCTTAACAGCAGTTTTGGTGGGCATTAACCAGAGGGAAGAAGTATTGACCTGATTCCTTCTGTGGGGTGAATGTAAAACCAGTCTTCCCGCATCTTATAAGGCTCTTGGTGTCTTTTTGGGGAGGGGAGGCAGAGCCAAAGTTTTCAGGGTGTAGACAACTTCAAGGCAGAAGTTTGTTCTTGCTGACACCAACCTCCATGCAAATCAGGTTTGCTTCACGGGGGACTTAGAGGTGGACTATAGGGTCCTCCCCCTGAAGTGCTTTGCCTTTCACCCCTTCCTGGTGCCCTTTCCCTGCCAAGGTTGGATGTCTCAATTTATAATTCTGAGTTTTATGCCCTCCGAAAAGGAGGTCTGTCACCCTCAGGTTCAGCCAAGCCTCTGTCAGCCAAATCAAACCTATCATAATGTATTTGTAAGGGTTTTGATGCCAAGGAGTCAATTTGCCATTTTATAAAATCAGTAATCTTATTAAAAATAAAGGGTCCTAAGGTAATCATTAACAAAAGACTAATCAGGGGTCCCACGACTGAAGGCAGCCAAGAAGGGGGAATTCATCCATGATTGTGCAGAGGAAGGGTCATATCTATTTCTCAAATCTCGACTAAGTGTTTGTAGGTTTTTAACATTTTGTTCTATAATTCCTGATTCATTAATATAAAAACAACATTATTCTTGTAAAGCTAAGCAGGTTGCTCCCTTTTCTGCTGTGAGAAGGTCAAGGACTCGTCTGTTCTGTAAGTAACCTTTGTCAGAGATGTGATCTGTCTCTGTAGTGACTCTAGACTGTTTGTGGTGGAATCTATGACTTGTTGTAATTTGTCAGAAAAGTCATGGGAGAAGTAAATAGAATGTCCTACTGCCCCACCAACTATGCCAGTAGAGGTAGCTAAACCTATGTCAACTATCAATGGGAGGAAAACAGATCTTTTATGAGTGGAGTGTAGGAGCCATGCAAACTCATCAGGTTCATATAAAGTGAGTTGGGGGACTATAGCTACCATGAGGCAGGGCCCAAGGGTAGTGGTATTTATGCTAGTCAGAAGTGTCCCACAGCACCAGAAGTAAGCTAATTGTGGTGCTTCATGGACAGTGCTTACAGAAACATTATGGGTGCAAGTGAAATTAACAGGGCCAGTGTTGTTGGTATAAAGGAATACCAGTATAAATGAATTGCCTATGTGTTCTAGAAAAAGTGGGACTGAGGAGACGGAGGGATGGGGCCCCATAGGGGGTTCATTTGTGGTTGCATCTAGAAAAGTTGGCAGTGTGTTGTTTAAAGGTTCTGCTGCAAGAATGGGTCGTGAAAGGGATGCACATAGCAAGCAATGGGAAATGTTGAGAAAAATCTAAGAATAACTTAAAAGGTTAATTGCATATTGGAGATATAGGGGCCAAGTAGCCCATTTTTTAGTGACTTCCATGGCCGAATTTGTTTGGAAAGCCGAATGGAGCTTATTCTCTGTTTCTATAATGACTTGATTTACTTGTTCTCTATGCTTGGCCAATGCCAATTGTCTGGAGATATGTATAGTTACTGTAGGATATGTGGAGTATCCATTATTATATAATTTACCTGTAACTCCCTCTTGCCAATGGGTATCCCAGGGATCAGAAATCTGAATAGTAAACTGGGACCCTTGTAATCTGAGACTACTGGGCTTTCCTGTTTTGGTTCTTGGCAAGTGGGCATCATGGAGAATGCAGGACCAATAGCGGCAGCCTCCACAAGTGGAAACATCAGTAAGGCATCTGCTCCGGTCCTTATTATCAAAAAGAAAGCAGGCATAAGGCCGATGGGTCCTAGATATAGTCTTGGGAGAAATATTAATGACAACAGTCTCCCGGAAACCTTTAGGAGGATAGCGTGCTGTGCCAATGTTTTGGACTGTAGTGTGAGAGTCTTTGGTTTGTGTCTCTCTAACCTGGAATTCCCACTGATAAACAAGGGCTGTACAAGTGGGAATGGCCAATATTAGGGGCATGTAGAGAAGACAAGGAAGCATCACACGGTTGGACTTCTTTGGAACCATCTTCAGATTTTAGTGTTGTTTTCCTGAAAGACAAAAGAAGAAAAAAGGGCCTCAGGAACTCACATTCTTGGGCACGGAATACATTAGTAATTCTTGGGGCTTTAGGGAAGTGTATCAACACTGTTTTTAGGAAGAGCAGGGCAATCTCCCCTTGTGGGTGAGATTCCATTGACTTGTCTAACAAGCCTTTCAGGAAGCCACGTAGGAGCTCCTTCATTTTGATCATATATGCAGGCCGAGCCACGTCCCCAGATGAGGACAGGGTCAGGACCTTTCCATTGTGAGGGGGTCATACCACCTGAACATGGCTTGTCTATTATGGGTCTCAGGATGCCAGAGATGGTTAGCAGCAGATCTTTCTTGTGCATCCAGATTGAGAAAATTAAGAACAAAAAGAGCATGGTTGAGGCTATTACGTGGCACTCCACGAGTTTCATAGACGGAAGTCTTTTTGAGTTTATGTAGAGTTGCCTTAAGCATTTGGTAGGGTTCCCATCAATACGTAGGCTGCAGTTCCATTAACAGAGCCGTCAGTAAATACCAAGGAGGCCTTATTAAGAGGCTGGGTAGCTGTTATCTTGGGGAATACAAAGGGATGCACAGCAGCAAATTGTAGCAGGGGACTGTTGGGATAATTATTATCAATGGTGCCTGAGAAGGAGGCACATGCAATAGGCCAGTCATCAGAGGCTTGGAGCAACCAATCAAGCTGATTTTTAGTGTAGGGTAAGATAAGAGAGTCAGGATCTTTTCAAAAATATTGACGGCTCAGTTTTCATGCTTTTATAATCAGCTGTGCAACCAGGAATGGATATGTGGCAAGCACCTTTTGAGGGGAAGCAGGCAGATGAACCCATAGTAGGGGGTGCCCCTTATCTTTGGCTTTAAGTGAGTTTTGCCAGAAAACACCAGTGGGTGTATGAGAAGTGGAACAGATAACAAATAGCAGGGGTGTATTATAGTCAATTTGAAAAACAGTCTGCTCTTGTATAGTGCGGTTTAAGGAATCTTGGGCTTCAGTGGAGAGCTTTCTGGGAGACAATGGGTTTGGGTCACCGTTAAGGACTTCATTTAGGGGGAGAAGGGCATGAGTGGGCAATTTTAAATATGATCTAAGCCATTGAATATCACCTAGAAGTTTTTGGAAGTCATTTAAGGTCTGTAAATGGGAGGTGCGTAGTTGAATTTGAGGGGTTAGCATGCGATGGTGAAGTAATTCATATCCCAAATAAGTATAAGGGTCAGCTATTTGTACTTTATCGGGGGCAACTTGAAGTCCTCTATTTGAAAGACTGGCTGTCAGGTCTTCTAGGCATTGAAACAGGCTGTCCTTTTGGTCAGCAGCCAAAAGTATATCATCCATATAATGTAGAATATATATGGAAGGCCATTTTTGTCTAATTGGAGCAACAGCCTCATCAACAAATTTTTGACAAAGGGTATGGGTATTGGCCATGCCTTGTGGTAATACTTTCCATTGATAACGGGGCATAGGGCCCTGAATATTTATTTGGGGTATGCTGAAGGCAAAATGGGGCCTGTCATCAGGGTGTAAGGGAATAGTGAAGAAACAATCTTTGAGATCAATAACTATTTTAAGATAGCCAGAGGGGATCGCTACAGGGGAGGGTAGACCTGGTTGAAGGGTCCCCATAGGGAACATTACTTTGGTAATAGCTCTTAAATCTTGTAATAATCGCCATTTTCCTGATTTCTTTTTTATGACAAAAATTGGGATATTCCACGGGGAGGTAGTTGGCTCTATGTGAACTGCAGCAAGCTGCTCCTGCACTAGCGTCAGTGCTGCTTTGGCTTTTTCTTGTGTTAAAGGCCATTGATCAACCCATACGGGGACACTTGTTTTCCAGGCAATTTTTTCTGCTTGGGGTGCAGGCATGTCAATGGCCATTAGGAAAAAGGCAGAGGGGGAGGGATACCCAGCCCAGACTGATCTGTCCTTTGGACGACTGTAAGGGGTTCTCTAATTCCTTGAGAGTTTTTTTACAAGTCCACTTCCCGGGAGAAAACCTTGATTTAACATCTGCCGGGACACCTTTTCGTTGGGGCTGCACATAATGACATTCATTTGAGATAAAATATCACGGCCCCAGAGATTAACTGGCAGCCCAGGGATAACAAATGTAGTAACAGAGCCAGTATTGCCCTCTTCATCTGACCAAGTAAGAGCCTGGGAGCTGACTTTGGGGTCAGTGGACTGGCCTATGCCTTTTAAGTGGGTGTCAGAGGCCGTTAAGGGCCAAGTGTGTGGCCAGTCTTTTTCAGAAATGACTGTGGCATCAGCCCCTGTGTCTATAATACCAGTAAAAGGTTTGCCATTTAAAAATAGTTTCAAGGAGGGGCGGTCGAGAGAAACCTGTTGGACCCAATATGCGTCTGAGGACCCGGGGGGGGTCATCGAGATGGGACTGTTTATGGAAATTACTATTAAGGTGCTGTAAGGGAAGTAATATTAGTTGTGCTAAATGCTCACTGGGTGGAATGACCTGTGTGCCTTCTTGAGAGGAGGCGATAACTTTAATTTCTCTAGTGAAGTCATTGTCAACAACTCCGGGGACCACATGTAGACCTTGGAGGGTGGAACTAGCTTTTCCTAGTATTATGCCGAACAAATTTTGAAGGAGGGGGCCAAAGAATGCAGTATTTATGGTCAGAGGGCCTGTATCAGGGGTTAATACTGTGAGGAAGGTGGCACAGAGTTCTAGTCCTGCGCTGCAAGTGGTGGCTCTCCAGAGACTAGAGGCCGATCTGCGGAGGCATTGGGAGTTGGCTGAGGAGGGGGAAGCAGCTGGGCTGGAGCCGGAGGGACAAACCTGATAGCCCCAGGGGTTATCCTTTGTGTGGGGGCCAGGGGCCAGCCCCGCAGGAAGTTTCCCAACGGTCGGGGGCTTAAGAATTGGCCCTGGATCTTACTTCTAGATCTACATTCAGAGGCCCAGTGTTTGCCTCTTTGGCAGCGCAGACAAACTGTTGCCGGAGGAGGGTGCCCCAATACAAGAGGTTGGACTTGGGCGGTGGCCATACACTCTCTGATAAAATGACCAGGCTGTTTGCAGTTAAAGCAGGTCTTGTTTTGTTGGCTGGCGCCTGCAGAAAAATTATTGTTACGGAGGGTGACACCAATGACAAGCCCAAGAGCATGTGTAGTGCCGATGCCAGAGCAAAGCTTAACATAATCAGCAAGAGTGCCACGCTTGTGAAGACAGATGGCATCTTGACGAGCGGGATTAGCATTTTCAAAAGACAAATGTTTAACACAAGGATTATCAGTTTCATCACCTCTGAAAAGCCTTTCTGCTTTTGATTTAGCCTCATTTAAGCGGCTAATAAAATCACTATAGGGCTCTCTGGGCCTTGCCAGGTGCTTTCATGCTTTTAAGCCAGCCTGTTGTATCTGGGTGAGCAAGCCGGGTGGGAAACGGGCTTGAACCTCGTTGGAATTATAGGGGCTCTCACCTACGAGTTTTTTAAGAGTCCAAGTCTTTGAGGAATCTTTTTTTTCTCATTGCGCTGAGCCAGGTCCCTACAGTTTTCTATAAACTCAATTCTCCAGGAGACATAATTTCCTCCATTAAGAGCAGTGCGAGCCAGCCGATTCCAGTCATTGGGAGTGAGCCATTTATCACTAAATCCTTCTAACAAAGCTACAGTAAAAGGAGCGGTCGGACCATAGTTAGCAACCACCGCTTTAAATTTTTCTAAGTATTTAAAATTTAGATTTTTATGTTTTTGAGAACAATTATCATCATTATCATCATCTGAACTTGATTGGGCTTTGTCATTTTTGGTTTTAGAGGGGGTGGAAGATTGTGGGAGATTATTGTCGCTATCAACATCTGAATCTGGAGGTTCTTCAGGGTCTTCTATTTGTATAGAAACCTTATGTGCAGGGTCAGTTTGAGTCTGGCTCCGAGTGACAGGGAAAGCCAAAACTGGTTTTGATTTGGATGATTTAGTTTTAGGGATTGGGCTTAGGTTTTTTGGTGAGGCTAAAAATGTAGGTTCTTCTGTAACTGCAGCTATTTCTTTCATTAATTGAAGCTGCTCTCTCCAGTCAGCAAGGACCTTGTGGAGGGTGGAAATTCCTGTAAGGGCTCCTGAGCGTGCCTGCCTGATGGAAGGATCATCAAGGAGGGGGTCAGGCTGGAGAGCAGGGGCATGAATGTAAGGAGGGGGATTAAAGGGAGGAGGACACCAATCAGGATTGTGGTATTTGGCAGCCTCTCTTTCTAGCGAAGCCTCCTCCTCCACGGGAAGTGCTTCAGGAGAGGGAGGGGTTTTGTAAAACTGGATAGAGGCGGGGGAAAGATTGCAGGGTTTTATTCTCATGTGAATTAGCAATACGAGGGTCAATGGAGGTAACTTTAGTGAGTGAGGTGGAACCTGTAGGCAGGGGGACAGGGTCTTTATTTTGGCCGGATACGGGGGGATCAAGGTCAACAATTACAGAAGAGCACTGGGATGGGGTCTTTGTCCTGGAGGGCAGGCAAGAAAGTTGCCGGAGGACCTTTTCACCCTCTGTAATGAGGCTTTTAATATCAGGGTGATTATTATAAATTTTTTAAGATATCATTAATTAAATTCCAATAGGAAAAGGCTGAAACAGGGACATGTTCAGGACCAAAAGATTGATAGTAGTCATTAATACAATCACCAATTCTCCTCCAATGCCTCTCATCAATAGTGCCTTCCTGGGGAAACCAGGGGCAAATATCTCCAATATAGTCTAAAAACTTCTTTAAATCTTTCTTTTTAACCCTTGTTCCTCGTGTCTTGAAAGACTCCTTGAGTCCATTAATAAATAAATCCTGTTTGCTAAATGCCTGTCCCATGGTAATGCTTACCTTGTGCCTCTGTGACACTCAGATGTGACTCATGGCTGGGCAGCTCCGTGGTGATCTATGCGAGCCTGTGCATTACCTCCTCGGGCCACGGTGGCTCAGTGAATTTCGGATAGCAGCAGCATTCCAACGTCCAGAAGGCTTCTTCACCCCATGTTCGGGCGCCAGATGCCCCACCCAGCGGGGTGTGAATAGGGGCTAGGAACCCAAGAACCTGAAATGAAAGGAACAGGAGACACAAGGAATGACAGCAAGACAGGATTCTGATCAAGCTGCAAAATTTTATTGTGTTCACAGGCATTATAAGGCTTTGGGGAAGGGGGAAGTACTGGAAGAGGAAGAGGAGGGGGAGCAATCATCAGGGTGGAATGTTCCTTGCAACATACAATAGCCGAAACCATGTTTGTTACTACAACTATGTGGTGTGTCACTTGCTTTCTGATAAATGGCCTACCTGAGGGGAAATGGCCTGCCCGTGGGGGAAATGAAAACTTGTCTTGAGGGCTTCCATTGTTTCAAAGCTTATCAAGCAGAGAATGGCTCCTGGCATGTTCAAAATATCCTTTTTAAAAAAATTTTGCAATTGGGGGCTGGAAGTAGCCTACCTGGTAGAGTACACATTACCAAAAGTAAGGGCCCGGATTCAAGACACAGGACCCCAGCATGGGGCAGGGGTAGGAGGGACACTATATGAGCAGTGAAGCAGTCCTAAATGCTGTCTCTTTCTCCCTCTCTGTCTCTCCTTCTTTCCCTCTGTCATTCTACCTTTCACCTTCTGTTTTAAAGAAAAGCCACTAGGAATGGTGGAGTCAGGCAGGCATATATCAGTGATAACCCTGAAAACCCTAATGACAAAAAGAAAGGGCAGCAGTTGGGGGGCCAATTGGACATATACCTTGTCATCCCCATGACACAGGCACCACATGGGAAATGCTATGACATGACAGCAGAGGAAGCTCCAGTGCAATGGTGTCTTTATATGAAAGAAACAGTTGCCATGAATTATGAAACCATATATGTATAAAACTTCAGCTATGAAAAAATTTAAATTTAATACATAAATATAATGAGAGAGGAAGTCAGGCGGTAGCAGCAAAGCAAGTTAAGTGCACATGGCAGAAAGTTCAAGGACCTGCATAAGGATCCCAATTCAATCCCCAGCTCCCCACCTGCAGGGAGAGTCACTTCATAGGCAGTGAAGCAGGTCTGCAGGTGTTTATCTTTCTCTCCCCATCTTTGTCTTCCCCTCCTCTCTCCATTTCTCTCTGTTCTATCCAACAAAGATAATGACTACAACAATAAAACAAGGACAACAAAAATGAATAAGTAAATAAATAAATATTTAAAAACAATTTGAAAAGAAAAGGAACACCCACTGCCCTAGTTTCTCCCTGAGTTTCTTTCATTTTCTGCCTACCAAAGACTGGCTGACGCTTAATGCTATGGCTCAGCCACTGGCACTGGGCCAGAGCTGAAGAAGTGGCCTAAGGGGGATTTCGAGGGTCTTTCAGCAAAATTCCATCTGATCCCCCAATCACTGTCATACTCTGCAGGAGAGAGCTGGGTGCAAGAGACAGGATAGTGTGGGGCCACTTACCCTGGGGCTTGACTCATGGGTTTCAATCACTGGATGGACTAGCTCTTATTAAAGTACAGTTCTGTATGCAAGAGAGAGATCATCTGATCACTGCACTGACCCATAGAGAATTCAAGTCCTGCACTCTGCCATTTGAATATATATATATATATATATATATATATATATATATATATATATATATTCATTTTATTGAGAGAAAGACAAGAGCACTGCTCATCCCTGACTTTAGGTGGTGCTGGGTGTTGAACCTGGGACCTCAGAGACTCCAGCATGAAAGTCTTCTGCATGAACATTGTGCTGTCTCTCTTCCCCCACTCCCACCCCTAGTCAGTATTTTTTAAAGGCATGTGGAGATTTACATACACAAAATAATGTCTAAGATGTACATGAGTGGAAATTTTTTGGCATACCGAAGGAGCAGCTTGTATTTGGGGAGGCAGGGAACACCCTACATGCTCCTATGAGTGTGGACACAGGGACTGGAGTGTCAGGGGACTGACAGGCCTCATGTAGATGCATTCCTATTTCCCACTGGAGCCAGAGGGGGATGAAGTTTCGCAACTCCAACAGGATGTCCTGAGCTTGAGACCCTTCAGCTAAAGGCAGTGCTCCCTGGCAATGGAAACAAATGGACCTGAGTTTCTTTTTGATCAGCCCTTGACCTTTTCTTCCCTTGGTCCTGGCCATCCTGGCTACAGCAATCAAAAGAAGAGGTGTAGGGAAAATTTCCTAACCCAAAAGGGAAATGTGTGTATGCAGGCATGTGGCCCAGACCTTTCCTCAGATAATCTTGCTCTCCTACTGACTTGTGAAATGCCCTCAACCTGATGTCCCCTCAAGCTGACCAAAGCCTCCATCCCAAAAGAGAAGCTTCTTGAAAGAGGCTGCAAAGGGCATAGGTGTTCTCAAAGGTTCTAGACTAGGGCGTGAGTGAAGCCTCATTGTAGAATAGCTTCAATGAAAGTACAGACTGCCTGTTCAGCAAAGAAGCTCAGCACCAACCAACTGGTCTACCCAGCTCCAACTTAGACCCCTTCTCTGTGTGAGTCCACTGCACTGGATGGGATTCCTTTAAATTCTCCTACTAGAATGTCCTCAGACGTTTAAAAAATGTTTTGTTTGTTTGTTTATTCATGGAGTTGAGAGAGAGAACCAAAGCATCACTCTGGATACTGCCATTCCAGTGATGGAACTTAGAATTCATGCTTGATAGTAGTGCACCTTATAGCAGCATCTTCTGAGACACAGAGCATATTTTCAGAGATCCCGGGCAAGCTGAGAGCACTGAGTGCAAAATGCATCCTGGAGCCTGTTGACCTCTCCCACCTGGTGAAAAGTCAGGGGGGAACGAAGGTCATGGTCCACTTCATCCTGACTTAAGAGCACTTTCACTGGGGCCAAGCAGTAGTGCACCCACTGAGCACACACATTACCAGGTGCATGGATCCAGGCTCAAGCTCACGGTGGTCCCAACCTGCACAAGTCATAAAGTAGTACTGCAAATGTTTTTCTTTCTCTAGCCCTCTCTATCCCTCTCTCCCTCTCAGTTTCTACATATCCAAGTATACATGTTCTAGTATTCTCTTTCAGTAACTGGCAGATACCACATGACCAATCAATTAGCTTGGTTTTTCCCCTCCTTCATACAAACTCTTGCTTCCTTTTTCAAGTCCTCCCAAACATCTTCACCTCTGGCCACCTGCCCCAGTGTCTGTCCTTCCCTGGCTATTTCTGTTTATCCCTGTGGTTCTACCTGGGCATAAGCATGGAACAGACAGATTCATTGGCTGCTAGTGACTTACAAGCTATGTCTTCTCTCTGTGTCACTGTCACTCATCTTTGGATCTCTGTTCCTACCTGTTACTACTACCCCATCACTACCACCACCATGCTCCTTCCCCACCCCTCCACTGCCCTGTACTATTCCTTTCCACACCATCACTGATGACCTCTGAGCAGGGGACCTCTCAGACTCCCAGTTCCACACATTTTGTTGTCTCTAAGTTTGGCTTCCTGTGACCAGGACATATGTTTCCTTCTCTCCTCACTAAGTACTTCACTCTGTTCTCCTTAAAACTCTAGTTCTTGGCACCAGGAGTCTGTGAGCTCTGTCTAGCCAAGCTTCTGAGATAAATTAAAGTGGGAAGAGCCCTCCCTCCACTCACAAATAACTTCAAGATTGTCCTCAGACCTCTGCATGGAAAACTGCCCCTTTAATGACAGTGTGAAATGGGACTCTGGGTGTGGAGGAAAGCAGTTTAACCTTGGCTCCCAAGCTGCTGCCTCAGTGGGTCTTGAGAGCATCTCCCCACACCTGTTTCACCCCTCAACAAATAATAAAAATAGAAAACAAAAAACTGAGGCACAAAACACAAACATGAATGACTAAGAGGACAAAAGTAATCCTGGTCCACTTTGTAAAAAACAAGCCAGTAGGGTCTTTTTCTCTCACTGTCTCATTCATACTTACACATAAGTCACCTATTTGAGTGGCCCACTGGGTCAGAAACATACCAATTGCAGGCTCTTATGTATAAGGAATACTTGCTTTGGATAAACCAGAAACTCATGTTAGAGCAGAGCTGTGTTCCAAAAGGCATAATGCCCAAAGGTCCATATTATGTTCAGGCTTTCTACATGTTTTCTTATTTTATAAAGTGGTGGTGTGAGGGGGTCTACAGCATAGCTTTGAAAGAATGTTGTGACATGTTAAGTGTGACTTCTTGAGATGGGAAGGGGGTATTCAAAGCCTCTGCTATTATTATTTTTGGAGTCATAAACATTACAGTAGAAAAAGAAAACCCTTTGTAACTCATTCTGAGTTTTCTTGTCACTTTTTATGGTTGTCACATAACAGCTGAAACCACATTGACCTCCCCTACTCTAGATGGAAGCATCTGGGAGTTGCCAAATGAGGATTTTTTCAAATGCTGAAGTCATCTGATGTTTGGGCTGGGGTGTCAGGTTAAGCAGAAATTTTCATCTTTGGGAGCCTTTCTGATTCTTCTGTTGCTTATAAACTGTGCCATTGGCTGTGATAAGATCCTGTCAGCTTTTCAATGAGCATTCGCTTGTCTGCATGAGCACAACATGTTTCTTCTCCAGCTGTTTGCACACCTTATTCTCTCCAAGGAGAAGAGCTGGAAACATTCCCCCATAATCCTTAGAATTTGACTTCATTTTCTCTTGCAAGAAAAAAAATAGCACCTTAGGACCAAAGCCGCTAAAGTAGTAGATAATGTTTGCACATTTCAGGAAGGAATAAAGCATCAAAATGTCAAGAAACCTGTTTTAGCTTCTTCTGTGTTAACAGAGACGTATCTTCTTTTTTAATTTTTTATATTTTATTTATTTATTTTCCCTTTTGTTGCTCTTGCTGTTTTTGTTTTCAATTGTTGTTGTAGTTATTAATGTTGTTATTGACATCATCGTTAGATAAAACAGAAAGAAATTGAGAGAGGAGGGGAAGACACATAGGGAAAGAGAGAGACAGACATATGTAGACCTGCTTCACACCTGTAAAGTGACTCCTATACAGGTGGGAAGCCAGTATGACAGTCCTTGCACTTTGTGCCACATGCACTTAACCCGCTGTGCTACCACCTGATTTCCAGAGATCTACTTCTAAAGGGATTACTGTTTTAAGAGTAATTCCCAGGAGCTCCACTTCCTCAGAGCCCTGCCCTAATAGGGAAAGAGAAAGACAGGCTGGGAGTATGGATCAACCTCTCAACGTTCATGTTCAGTGGGGAAGCAATTACAGAAGCCGGACCTTCTACCTTCTGCACCCCATGGTGACCCTGGGTCCATATTCCCATGGGGTTAAAGAATAGGAAAGCTATGAGGGGGATGGGATATAGAGATCTAGTGGTGGGAATAGTATTCCTCTTATCCTATGGTATTGTCAGTGTTTCCATTTTATAAGTAAATACATTTTAAAAAGAAAAAAAAGTGAATAACTCACACCCAGGGACCAGGCAATGGCACACTTGGTTAAGAACACACATTACAGTGCACACAAACAAAGGTTTAAGCCCCTGGTCCCCACCTGTAGGAGGAAAACTTCACAAGTAGTGAAGCAGTGCTTCAGGTGTATCTCTGTTTATCATCATCATCATCATCATCATCATCATCATCATCATCATTATTATTATTTTACCAGTATACTGAATAACTCTGGTTTGTGGTGGTGTGGTGTCAGTGAAAGTTCACGGCACCAGTATGCTGGGCTAGCTTTGTAGAGGGAGACAGATGACCAGGGACACATGGCTGAGCAGGGAAGCAATATTTCTACAGGGCCCTCTGACTCTCAGGCATTAAAAACATTTCCTCACTGGTTCTAAGAGGACAGGTTCCCTTTTGCCAAAAAATGTGTGGAATGGAGGTTTTTGTCAGCAACAGAGAGCCTTTGTTGCAGAGTTGAAGATACAGACACACCCCTCCCCACCACCCCCCGATTTCATTAAGTTTTCCTTTTGTGTTTGACCCAATGTCAAGAATCCCAGTCCAATGTTTTCTGTTTGAGTGGGTTTTGTCAGTCTCTCTTGTCTAATTCTATTTGAGGAGAGTTCTAGGGGTCACTCACTCCTTTGCAGGCTTAGATAAGGCCTAAGGGACATTTACATTCTCCTAAGTGGAATGGTCTTGGTTTCTTTTTCCTCTCATGTAACTTCATTCTGAAAGTTGAGAGTTTTTTTCTGGCTCCTGATGGAAACTTCAGATGCTGCTGTGATTAACAGGCCTCTTTTGGGTGGAGATAGCATTGCCTGTAATTCCCCTTATGAAATCTCAGCAGACCAGATTCTAAGAAATGCACCATATGCCAGCACTTGAGTTCATAACCCCAGTCCCCACCTGCATGGGGAAGCTTCATCGGTGGTGCAATAGTGCTATAGGCTCTCGTCTAAGTATCTTGCTCTGCCTCCCTCCCTTCCTACTTATCTCTATCACTTTTCCTCATGATCTCTCTCTCATCTCTATCAAAAAGAAGGAAAGAGTGATAAGAGAAGAAAGAGGGGAAACTGTGGGTGCCTCTGCTCATAGCTGCCACATGGTTGTTGTATTCACTTCCTAAAGTTACCACAACAAAATGCCCAAAACTCTGGCCAGAAAGGTGGATCCACAGGGAGAGCATATGCCTCCAAGCATGAGGCTCTGGGTTTGATCCCCAACACTACACAACAGCACCATGGACAGAGACAAAAGGGATTCATGAGTAGCAGGGCATGACTTTACCCTCCCCCACACATACTCTCCTTCTCTCTCTCTCTCTCTCTCTCTCTCTCAAATATATAGTAAAAATTGGGTCGCATGCATGAGCAGTATTCCATTTTGTAAATAGACCACAGCTTTTCTAGCCACTCAACTGTCATTGACATCTATGCAATTACAAACTATGCAGCTGTGAATATATGTGTTGTTTTCGCCGGGGCTGGCTTCACGGTTGGGTAACAGACCACCAGAAACACACGGCTGAGCTGAGAATGCAGTCTAATCTTTATTTATGAGCGGGAAATGTGCTCCTCCATCTTTCTCCTCCAGAGGAAGCGTGGAACTCAGGAAGTACATAGGAAAGGGCATGGGGAGAAGGAAGAAACTAGCAAGGGCTAAACCAAATCTCCCAGTGGGGGAGAGTGAGACCAAAGCAATATAACAGAAAAGACTATGTAAATAGACCACAATGTCAAGCAATGTAACAGAAGCAGAACTAGATCCCAGAAGCAGAACTAGAAGCATACCAACATATATGTGTATAAAGATCTCTTTGGAGCTGGTGTTTCTGTGTTCTTTAGCTAGATCCCTAGGAAAGGAACTGATAGATCAGAGGACATATCTGTTTCTAGTGTTCTGAAGAGACTACAGGGGCTGGGTGGGGGCACACCTGGTAGAGCACACACATTACACGGAGCCTGGTTTATTTTATATGTGTCAACAACTATAGTGTACACCATTATCCCCCAATAAAATGATTAAAAAGATTTATAAAAAGAAAGATAAGAAGAATCAAAAGAATCTCCAAACTGCTTCCCACAGGGCTTGGATTTGCATTCTCCCAGCTGTATAGAAGGCTTTCCTTCTCCCCATCCCCTTGCTAGCACTTGGTGTTTCTGTCCTTTCTGATGTCTGACATCCTCACAGCTGGCATCTCTTTGTTGTTCTTACTTGCATTTCTCTGATAACCAGTGACTAAACGTTTATTCACATGTCTGTTGGCCATCAAGATCTCCACCTATCACAAGGAGATAAGAAACTGTCCTCAGGTGTCAGTAACTGTCCTGTAAACCATGATTTCTCCCAGGAAAATTGCTTGTGGTGGGGGATGGACTACAGAGCTGGCTCAGAGGCAGAGCACATGCATGAGTTTGATTCCTCAGTATCTTGTTTCTGAAAAATACATCAGAAACTTGTGGCTTCAAACAGTGAAATGTCTCATCTCACTGCTGGAGGCTTGCATCCTGGAATGAAGGTAATGGTAGGGTCATGAGCTTTCTAAAAGCTATGGGGGTGTCCTGTCTTGTCTCTGTAGCTTCTGAACTTCACAAGTAAGCCTAGTCCCTGTTTATTGTGGATTCTGCTGCATTCACCCAGTCTGCCATCATCACTACATGTCCATTTCTACCTGTGAGTCTCTCTCTTCCCCTCTTCTCAGGAGACAACCAATAGACTAGATGACAGTGCCTCTTACCTTGAATGTGTCGGCAAAAACCCAATTTCTTTTTTTTTAATTTTTTATTTAAGAAAGGATTAATGAACAAAAACATAAGGTAGGAGGGGTACAACTTCACACAATTCCCACCACCCAATCTCCATAACCCACCCCCTCCCATGATAACTTTCCCATTCTCTAGCCCTCTGGGAGCATGGACCCAGGGTCGTTGAGGGTTGCAGAAGGGGGTCTGGCTTCTGTAATTGCTTCCCCGCTGAACATGGGCGTTGACTGGTCGGTCCATACTCCCAGTCTGCCTCTCTGTTTCCCTAGTAAGGTGTGTCTCTGGGGAAGCAGAGCTCCAGGACACATTGGTGGGGTCTTCAATCCAGGGAAGCCTGGCCAGCATCCTGGTGGCATCTGGAACCTGGTGATTGAAAAGAGAGTTAACATACGAAGCCAACAATTTGTTGAGAAATCATGGATCCCAAGCTTGGAATAGTGCAGAGGAAGTGCTAGGGAGGTACTCACTGCAAACTCTAATGTACTTCTGCTTTCAGAAAAACCCAATTTCTAAGTAAGATCACTGGGATTAGGGTTTCCACATGTCAGTTAGCTGGATCCAGTTCCTCCGAGGGGTTCGCAGGAAATATCTGGCTATAGTATCACTCTCTAGCAAAAGTAACCCTCCTCCATCCTCATTTATGGACTGCTAGGTCATGCCCCTGGCACATTTTATCCATGTCATTCTCATTTTGAGGTGACTCTGATCATATGTCCAGAGGCTTTATTCACTCAAAACAAAAATACAAACAGAAACATAAGAAAAGATGCAGACCGGTGCACTTGTGTGTATGTTAGTGTCCTGGATCCAGAAAGCTCACAAGTGCCCTGTGGAGGGTGATTATAGGGTAGGCTATGGGGGTGGCACCAGTGAGAAGACAGGTATTTTCTGGCCCTACAGAATAAACAGTCTAGTGGGAGGCTGTTTGCACTCAAGATGTGGCTTCCTAAATGATAACCTCTAGCCAGGCCTGAGAACAGTATGGTGATGTGCATGCCTGGGTTCTGGTGCCCTCTGGTGACTGTGGCTGTGTCTCTTCTAGTGGGCTGTTCATCACCATTCATGACAAGGGCCACATTGCCACCATGCTCAACTCCTGGCCTAAGGATGACATTAAGGTAGGTTTCTTCTCTTCTGTGCTGTTGCTTTGTGGTGTACTGGGTCCTTTCAGCCTGGACCAGAAAGAAAGCCACCACAGCACTAAAAGGAAGAGTCAACACACCTGTCCCAGTTATGACAGGCTCACACACCTGTCATAGCTACGCAGGGAAAGGCCTGACAGAGGGAGAGTGGGCCAGAGCAAGGCTTCCAGGGATATCAGGGGCTAAGGGTCTGAACCCATATCCTGGTGCATGGTAACCTTGGCTTCTCTGAAGGATGATGACAGATGGGTTCCCTCCACTGAGCCTGCAGCAACCAAAAACCCTCAGAGGGGAGTCGAGGGGACAGAGGACCACGCTGGCTCAGATAGGCTGGCATCCAGAGAAGGACCTCTGCAGGAGCACTCCCCTGTCTTGCAGGCTGTGGTGGTGAACACATCCTTGGCTTGGGGGACCTGGGAAGCTATGGCTTGGGCATCCCTGTGGGCAAACTGGCACTATACACAGCATGACGGGGGTGTCTACCCACACCAGTGTCTGCCTGTGATGCTGGATATGGGCACCAACAACCAGATAATGCTCCCAATCTGGGTCACAAGGGCAGGGATGCTTCTGCCTCAGGGCACCTCCTCTGCACAGGCCACACAGGAGAAGGATAGAGAGAGACACACAGGCAGAAAGAGAGAGATGCCAGGTCAGGCAACATATGTAGATGCCAGGCCAGGCAACATATGTGTCCAGCAATGAAGTAGTTACAGAAGCCAGAACTCCTTTGTTCTGTCTCCCCAAAAGAATTTTGGTTCATACTCCCAGAGGGGGCAAATGTTAAGGGAAGATGACCTGAATTCCACTGGGATCTGAAATGTTTGTCACCAAGAATCTTTATTTCTATACCATCACTGAGAGGGAAGAGAATCTCAAAAAACAGAGGAAGTCAGGTACTGTTTTGCTTCTCTGGGAGAAAAGAGGGAAAAGGAAGGACATTTGGAAAAAGTAATAGGTGTAAATGTGACTTAGAAAGGAAGTGAATAAATAATAGAAATGAATAAAAGTGGGCAAAAAATAAAACTACATACACACATATATAGACACACACACACATACACACACACACACACACACACACACAGAGAGAGAGAGAGAGAGAGAGAGAGAGAGAGAGAGAAATATATACTCAACCCACACCTATGACCTCAGAACTATGGTAATTTCTGCAGTAGATGGATGGAAACACATAACTCTGGTGGTAGGGATGGTATGGAATTAGATCTCTATTATCCTATAATTTTGTAGCACACTATTAAGTCACTAATAAAACATCAAATTAAAAGGAATCAGGAAAAGAAGCCAGACCAAGTAAGACAAGGGCCTGGCCCAGGTGTGAGCCCCCACACCAAACAGGGATGCTTGGCACTAAGGGAAATTCAGGTGCTGTGGTATCTTTTCTCCTCCTTCACCACCTCCTCCTTCTCATTCCTCTCTCTCTCTCTCTCTGTCTCTCTCTCTCCCTCTCTGAAAAACTTGGTCCTGGGCAATGAAATTGTGCATGCCTTAGTCCTGGTTCCAAAAAGCTAAAGTCATGGAGAACATGGAGAGAAATGGTGAAAGTAGCATAGTGGTTCCCATTCTAGACTCTTTTCTTCAGTCTTTTTTCCACCAAAGCCATCCTTAAGTCCAAAGATACCTTTCCCAGCCACTAGAATTCAGCTGTTTGTTTGCTTGTCTGTCTGTCTGTTTGATTGTTTTACCAGGGCACCAATCAGCAATGGCTAAGGATTGAACCTGTGACCTTGGAGACTCAGGCATGGGGTGTTTTTGGTATTACTATTAAGCTGTCTCCTTTGCCTCCCCGCCCAAAGATGTCATTTGATTGGATGCTGGGTGTATCCAGAGTTCCATAAGGAAATTCCCTCCCACAACCGGACTCAGGAAGTTTCTCATCTCCTGGCAAATAGAAACCTGGTTCTAGCACTGAGTATCTATGGATCAGTGTTTGTGTTCCATCCTGATTATCTTCTTACGATAAATTCTTAGAAACATAAGGCTGGGAGGGATAGCACAGGGATTCTACACAAATACTTTCCTGCCTGAGGCTCTGAGGTCACAGGTTCAACCCCCAATCACACCATAAACCAGAGCTAAGCAGTGTTGAAGGGGAGATAGAAAGAGAGAAAAGAAAGAAGGAAGAAAGAGAGAGAGAGAGACAGAGAGAGAGAGACACAGAGAGAAAGAAATGAAGGAAGGAAGGAAGAAATAAAAGGAGAAAGGAGAAGAAAGATCCTGCAGGTGTGGAGGGGAGGCAAACGTTAGAAGCTGTACTCCAGTGTCTCTCTTCTGTCTGACTCTCTCTACCTCTGAACCTGTATCTAAAAGAAAAACAGTTGTGGAGAGAGGCAGGCAGTGGTGCCCCTGGTTTAGCACACACTGCAGTGTGCAAGGTTCTGGGTTCAAGCCCCTGGTCCCCACCTGCAGGGGCAAAACATCACAAGTACTGAAGTAAAGCTGCATGTGTGTCTCTGTCTCTTTCCTTCTCTATCTCCCTCTCCCCTTTCAATTTCTCTCTGTCTCTATCCAGCAATAAATAAAAAAATGAAGTTATAAATTACAAAAAGGAAGAAAAACAATTGATTGCTGGAACCAGCAGTTTTGTTGTGCAGGAACCGAGCTCCGAAACCAATGCTGTGTCAAAATTTAAACAAAGAAACAAATAACTGAGCTGGCTTGGAGGTGCAGAGTAGCCCCCTAGGCTGGAAGCTTAGCCCCCAGGCCCCTTCAGCACAGATCATCACCTCCCAACCCCACATCCATCCTTCCCACTGGGCTGCCATCCTGAATAGTCTGTCAGTCTGTCTGTCTGCCCCAGGAGCTGCTGGGTGACCCCCTGTACATAGCCTGTGGCAGGAGCATGTACATGGGGAAGATTAGGATTAAGACCAGATGCTGGACGAGTTCATGGATGCAGTCACCCACAAGTGAGAGACACAAGCCCCTGTGATGTTGTGGGGCAGGAAGGGGCTCTGAGAACAAACTGAGGTGGGGGAGTGCTCAGGGGGGATGAGGAATGGAGACTGCCTCACCTTTGAACTCAGGGACAATCAGGGCCATCAATGGTGAGTGTGTGTGGGGTTTGGAGGTGAGTGGTTACTGAAACACATGGGGGAGGGAACCCAGCATCTAAAGTCCAAAGAGGGAAACCTCCAGGCCTGAGCTGTTCTGACTGGAGGCAGGCTATAGGATGTTATGAGTGGAGGGGAAATGTGTCCTTCCCACAGAAGGTTCTAGCATTTAGGATACCTCACCCCTACCTGGGGCCAGGTTGAGTAAGTGAGCAGGTCCTGTGGATGCTGGCTGTAAGATTAATGAGGGGACATCTCTGCCCTGGAATGATGGTGCCCTCACTTTGCGGAGAACTGCCCAGGGAAGTCCAGCTAAGGCCAGTGAGTTGCTCACTCTGTCTTGCCCCAAATCCCATCAACCAGCTACACACACATACTTGGAACCAAAAAGAAAGATCCAGAAAAAGGAGCTGAAAATGTACCTGAAGGGACGAGTATGCTGAAGAGGACACATGAGGCTGAGGCTCAAAGGGGCAGGAGTGTGGTGGATGTGTGGAGAAGAGCCAGAGGGATGTCATCCAGAAATGCCCACAGAGGTTGTCCTCTGGCCTAAATAAGCCAGCGCTGCCCACAGTGCTCTGGCTTCTCTTGGAGCAGAGCCCCCCGACACAGGATGAGGAACTGAATGAACTGCGTGTCTCAGTGGCTCTTCAGGGACTCTTCAAGGAGCTGGGAGTAGCTGAAAGTGCTGGGTTCAAATCCCAGCACCACATGGGTGCATCCCAACACCAGGGGAATTTTATGCCTGGTGGACCAGTGCTGTTTCTTTCTGTTTTATGCCTGACCCCCAACAAAAAACAGGGAGCAACAAGGCACTATGGGGCTTGTCTGGTAGAGTGCGTATGTTATAAGGCCAGAGGACCCTGGTTTGAATCCCAAGCCACTATCTGTGAGCACCTGCAGGGGGGACACTTCCTGTGCAGAGGAGCAGTGCTGTGGAGGTGTCTCCCCTTCTCTAGCTCTCTATCCCTTTCGGTATGTCACCCTTTCAACTCATTGCTGGGGCTCAGTGCCTGCACAGCTCCATAGCTCCCAGAAGCCATTTATTTTTCTTTCCTCTAGATAAAGGGTGAGTGACAGAGAGATAGAGAGGAGAGACACAGAGAGGAGAAGAGAAATCACAGCGCTGGTCCATTACTTGTGAAGCCACTCCCCCCTCCACTGGTGCCCCCATGTTGTGGCTGAGGTTCAAACCCAGGACCTCTTGCATAG